>NC_137898.1:37484475-38084475 GCF_963455335.1 Martes martes
GGTTTGATAAAGGAGATTTTTACTTACTGTACAATCTTTAGAGAGATAAGTCTATTTTACAGTCTGTTTTCATGAGCAAGCCAAGTTGATATTGATTGCAAACCTGACTCTTCCTTAGAAAACAGCTTGGAATGATTCATATCATTCCCTTTCCTAGGACGGTTATGTGTCATCTATTACAGAGTGATTTGGATCTATTTAACTTGAAGAATAGAACAAATTGCATTGTGTTGTCTTTACCACTGGTTAGATGCTTTCAGCTTGATGTGTGTTCAAATCATTCTTGAGCATGAGCAGGGCTAACGGACAGTTTTAAGATGAACTGCTTAGTGTTTTCCATTACACAAAATTAGTTCAGGGGTATGGATGGGAAAGGATGAAGGTAGTTGGACACCAAAGTCAAAATGCACATTAACTAGCATCACACATACCTGCCCCACGCATCATCTTAAGCACATGTTGGTGTATTCCTAGTCCAATGCTTTCGTTTATTTCACCGTTTTAGTTCATTTGCTTTGTCTTCCTTTCATGAACTCTTAGAAACAGAATTACAGTATCACAGTGGCCAAGTGTGTTGTGATGGGAACTGTGGCTTCTTACAGGAAACATGCTGTGCTACACAAATTTTCTCTTTTGAAAGTCAGTTGCCTCCAAACTAATTTTCCATATGTGAATGAGTATTTTAATTTTCCAGGCATTGTTGTGTATATACCTCATAGAAGTACTATGTATTTTTTAAAGGATTTCTTTATTTATTTGAGAGAGAGTGAGAATGAGTGGTAAGAAGGGATAGAGGGAGAGGGAGAAGAGAGAAGCAGGCTCCCTGTTGAGCAGGAAGCCAGATGCACAGCTCAGTCCCAGGACGCTGAGATCATAACCTGAGGCGAAGGCAGAGGCTTAACCAACTGAGCCACCCAGGCACCCCTGTCTGTTTGCTGATAATTGAAAGTATGTCATTCACAAAATCTTCTTATTGAGATGGACTTAAATTTTCAACACAGCCAGTACCCTTTTAACATCTTTACGAGATTCAATCCATATTGTGATCTAGCTTACACTTAAACAGGTCTGAAGACAGAAACTCATTGCTTTCATAACGTTGACTCGGGAAGTCCTTCCTTATTATTTCTCCCTTTCTGACAAATAAATAAATAAGCAAATAATAAATAAATAGATAAAATCTTTAAAAAATTTTTTTAAAAAAGATGAATCTCTTCTATGATGATACTTGAAATACTCCAAGCTCAAGGCTACCTTTCAGCACATCTACAATGGTTTCCAATAACACTTAAAATGTCAGTATTACAGCTATGTCCTTTATTTATAGGTGCATTACCATACGCTCATTCCTCAGTCAAGCATTCACTGAATATGTGTGTGAATCAGGTGTAAAGGCATAAGATACAATACTTGACATGAAGGTCCTCATTGTTTATTGGAAAATGGATATAAATGGTATGATGCACTAAACTATAATTAAAAGGATATATCACTATTTAAAATAAAGCATACTTGACCTTCACATAAAATGCATATTCTTTGGGGAACTATATCAGAAAATATTTGGGAGATAACATCAGCAATTAATGGTAATAGGATATCATTAAATTTATATCACCATCATTATTATAAAGCATGTTTTTCTAAGTTTTTTTATAGCAAGTTTGTAATTCACATACCATAAATTCAATGTTTTTAGTATAGTCGCAGAATTGTACAGCCATCAGGATGCTTTATTTAAAATATTTTTACCGGGGCACATGGGTGGCTCAGTGGGTTAAGCCTCTGCCTTCGGCTCAGGTCGTGATCTCAGGATCCTGGGATCGAGCCCCACATCGGGCTCTCTGCTCAGCAGGGAGCCTGCTTCTCCCTCTCTCTCTGCCTGCCTCTCTGCCTACTTGTGATCTCTCTGTCTGTAAAATAAATAAATAACATCTTTAAAAAAATAAAATATTTTTACCACTGTGAAAAGAAACCTCATATCCTTGGACATGAGGTAGTGGTCCAGTTGCTCAAAAAATAGCATTGGCGTTAAATGTACTAGTATATCATAAGGAATTGGAGTAGCAGGTGCAATGTGTCAGGTATGCAAGTTGTGTGAAGGATTTGTAGCTATAAGAATGGTGAGATCTTATGCCTATTGCAAGGTGCCATTTATACACACAAAAGAATAATGAGCAGCCTAAGATGAGTAACAGGCAGTTAAAATCAAGGTATGAAATCAGAGGGACTTTTTGATGAGCTCTCATCATCCACTGCAGGAAGATGGGTGAAATCAAAGACCAAGCACAGGGTCCACCAGAGACTGAACATCAAGGACAGGTAAATGCTGAACTAAGGTAGGTCTGTTTGGACAAGGCAAAGTCCCAGTCTGAGAAAATGCTGACTCACATGGTAAGAACATCTGAGTGGGTGCTTGTGAAGGTTTTTTACTCTTCCAAATCCTCCAAATCTATTCAACTTAAACACATGGCTCACTGCTAGCAGTGATCTCTCTTATGATTGAATAAAATGCTGAGGCTTTCCTCCACAGGACAACAGCTGCTTTCATTAAGACCTATCACTCTTCCTCTCCTGTTTACTAAGTTTATAACTATAGTTAAGTCACAGCATATCCCACCTTGCAATATGCTGAACTGGATAATAGAGGAAAAAACTCTAATACTCAAAGGAGTTGTAAGACTTAACTAGCATGTACAACTTTCAATTTTCCACCACTACACAACCTTGTCTGTACACACTAATCTACCTTGTTAGTCATTATGGGATAAATCTTGCTGTGCTAATAACAAATGATTCTATAATCTCAGAATTGAGTTGACTTACCCTCATCACACTGGTTTATTTGCTACACATATGTCAAGGGAGAGCAAACCTCATACCAACCCCCCAGCTCCATGAATTCTTCCCTGTGGGACTCAGTATGTTGGAGCAGCCCAATTTGGAGCAATAGTTCTCTTTACAGACAACATGAAGGAAGGATACACTGGTTCATCTCGGAAGCTACATGCATTACTTCTACTCACATTTCATTGGCAAAGCAAGACTCATGGCCAAGTTGGTCATCATCAAGACAGATAAATATTTTAGAATAGAATTTTAGCAGAGGATATTTCATACACTACTACACTCTGCCACGTCTAACTATTTATTTTTAATGACTGAATAGTATTCCACAATATGAATGTACTCTATATTACCCTTTTTCTAGTGATGAATGTTTTCAGTGTTTCACATATTTCAATGTTAGAAACTATGTTGAGTAGAACATGGATCAAACCATACATACATGTCCACATACAACTTTTAGATTGGATTTGATAAATAAAAAGAACACAGAATTATTTCTTTCAGATCTGAAAACATTCTGAATATCAGATATACAAAGTCTTTGTATATCTGCCTTTAGCTAATATTATATTTTTTCTTTCTTATAATAATCTTTCTGTAAATAGCTTCATCATTCCAAAAGTACTGGACAAAAAGTTCTTCTAAAAATGCATTATTTCAGTGGCAGAGTGCAAAACCACCTTTACCTTTGGTTGTTAGAAAATGGACATTTCTGTGTCTACTGAGGGCTATGCTGTCATGGAAAGAGGAGGAAGGATGGTCTGCCATGCTCTGATATGATTTCCTCACCACTGCTTCATGTCTTTTCTCCCACTGGGCTCAGGTTGCATAAGAAAACAAGTACTTACAAGCCTCTGACTACACTGGGTCTAATGGATGAATTCTGATCAACTCTGTGATCATTTCTATTCCCCAATCCATCAAAGGTCTTAACACAGAGCTGATGTTTCTTGCTTCAATGAAATGATGCCATTCTTTTCCAATTTATGGAACAAAGTAAATCAAAGTTTGTGTAACATTCTCTTAATTCAGAGAATAAGTGTCAAAGAAGTATTATCAGAAATAACTCAGAAACTGCCCAACATAATTAATTATATATATTTTTAAATCCACATGCTCATTTGTGGCTATAACAGTCTTTGCAGAATAAATTAATCACATCTGACACATAAGGTGAAGTCACAGTTTAATATTCAAAATTAAATATAGCATTTCATGGTGTTATCTAAAGAGTACAGTTTTAAACAATTTTCAGTTACAGACACATAAATATATTTTTATTCCTTCATTCATCACGAGCATCATGTTGGAAATTACTTAAGGCCTTCAATTAAAGACAATAGTTGTTTGAGGGTTTCTGAAAATAAGGGAGAAAGACATGAGTATGTGTTCTCAAAAACATGTGCAGGAATTGAGTCTATATAAAAGCTGAAACACTTTCTCGTCTGTAACAGAGGAAAGAGAAGAAAGTATGAGCTTGGATGATGGCAGGATTTGAGTTTTGATATGGATCAATTAGAAGTTTTCAGAACTGATAGGCTGAGAGTGGCAGAATCTAGTGGTTATGAATTAAAGTTCTGGCATCAGGTATTTGAGGCTCAGACTTTGTTCTTAGTATTTAGGGGTTTACAATTCACATTCAGACTCAATCTGAACCCTCACAACATTCATGGAGTGTAATAGAGTCATTATTATTTCTTTTACAAAAAAGGAAATTATCAATTTGAAATGTAAGTCACATAACTACTGCATAAACAGATACTATATGATCGCAGAAAATAAGTGAAAGGGAAACTCAGTGTATGCTATAAGGGTTTCAGAATTCTTCAAAGAGAGGATAGAATGAATGGTTTCTACCTAGATTATCAGAGATGCAAGAAAGAAATTTCATAAAAAGTGGGTAAAAATATACAGGAGAAGACCCATGTGAAAACTAGAGATAAATTTGGTATATAGTGAGTATACTACTTTGGATTTAATAGGCAATTCTTTTTTTTAATTTTTTAATTTTTTTTATAAACATATAATGTATTATTAGCCCCAGGGATACAGGTCTGTGAATTACCAGGTTTACACACTTCACAGCACTCACCATAGCACATACCCTCCCCAGTGTCCATAACCCCACCATCCTCTCTCTACCCCCCTACCCCCGGCCCCCCTCAGTTTGTTTTGTGACATTAAGAGTCTAATGGTTTGTCTCCTTCCCAATCCCATCTTGTTTCATTTACTCTTTTCTACCCCCCAAACGCCCCACATTGCATCTCCACTTTCTCATATCAGGGAGATCATATGATAGTTGTCTTTCTCTGACTGACTTATTTCGCTAAGCATAATACCCTCTAGTTCCATCCACGTCATCGCAAATGGCAAGATTTCATTTCTTTTGATGGCTTCATAGTATTCCATTGTATATATATACCACCTCTTCTTTATCCATTCATCTGTTGATGGACATCTAGGTTCTTTCCATAGTTTGGCTATTGTGGACATTGCTGCTATAAACATTTGGGTGCATGTGCCCTTTCAGAGCACCACGTTTGTATCTTTAGGGTAAATACCCAGTAGTGCAATTACCAGGTCATACGGTAGCTCTATTTTCAACTTTCTGAGGAACCTCCATGCTGTTTTCCAGAGTGGTGGCACCAGCTTGCATTCCTACCAACAGTGTAGGAGGGTTCCCCTTTCTCCACATCCTCACCAGCATCTGTCATTTCCTGACTTGTTAATTTTAGCCATTCTGACTGGTGTGAGGTGGTATCTCATTGTGGTTTTGATTTGTATTTCCCTGATGCCGAGTGATGTGGACCATTTTTTCATGTGTCTGTTGGCCATCTGGATGTCTTCTTTGCAGAAATGTCTGTTCATGTCTTCTGTCCATTTCTTGATTGGATTATTTGTTCTTTGGGTGTTGAGGTTGATAAGTTCTTTATAGATTTTAGGTACTAGCCCTTTATCTGATATGTCATTTGCAAATATCTTCTCCCATTCTGTCAGTTGTCTTTTGGTTTAACTGTTTCCTTTGCTGTGCAAAAGCTTTTGGTCTTGATGAAGTCCCAATGTTCATTTTTGCCCTTGATTCCCTTGCCTTTTGCGATGTATCTAGGAAGAAGTTGCTGTGGCTGAGGTTGAAGAGTTTGCTGCCTGTGTTCTCCTCAAGGATTTTGAAGGATTCATTTCTCACATTGAGGTCCTTCATCCATTTTGAGTCTATTTTCGTGTGTGGTGTAAGGAAATAGTCCAATTTCATTTTTCTGCATGTGGCTGTCCAATTTTCCCAACACCATTTGTTGAGGAGACTGTCTTTTTTCCATTGGATATTCTTTCCTGCTTTGTCAAAGATTAGTTGACCATAGAGTTGAGGGTCTATTTCTGGGCTTTCTATTGTGTTCCATTGATCTATGTGTCTGTTTTTGTGCCAGTACCATACTCTCTTGATGATGACAGCTTTGTAATAGAGCTTCAAGTCTGGGATTGTGATGCCACCAACTTTGGCTTTCTTTTTCAATATTCCTTTGGCTATTCGAGGTCTTTTCTGGTTCCATACAAATTTTAGGATTATTTGTTCCATTTCTTTGAAAAAAATGGATGGGATTTTGATAGGGATTGCATTGAATGTGTAGATTGCTTTAGGTAGCATAGACATTTTCACAATATTTGTTCTTCCAATCCATGAACATGGAACATTTTTCCATTTCTTTGTGTCTTCCTCAATTTCTTTCATGAGTACCTTATAGTTTTCTGAGTATAGATTCTTTACCTCTTTGATTAGGTTTATTCCTAGGTATCTTATGGTTTTAGGTTCAATTGTAAATGGGATCAACTCCTTAATTTCTCTTTCTTCTGTCTTGTTGTTGGTGTAAAGAAATGCAACTGCTTTCTGTGCATTGATTTTATATCCTGACACTTTGCTGAATTCCTGTACAAGTTCTAGCAGATTTGGAGTGGAGCCTTTTGGGTTTTCCACATATAGTATCATATCATCTACAAAGAGTGAGAATTTGACTTCTTCTTTGCTGATTTGGATGCCTTTAATTTCTTTTTGTTGTCTGATTGCTGAGGCTAGGACTTCTAGTACTATGTTGAATAGCAGTGGTGATAATGGACATCCCTGCCATGTTCCTGACCTTAGCGGAAAAGCTCTCAGTTTTTCTCCATTGAGAATGATATTTGCAGTGGGTTTTTCATAGATGGCTTTGATAATATTGAGGTATGTGCCCTCTATCCCCACACTTTGAAGAGTTTTGATCAGGAAGGGATTTAATCGGCAATTCTTGTAAAGAATAGAGAACAAGTAGTTAGATAGTGATTTTTAAAATATTGATTGGTCTAGCCTTGGATACCAGGATACAGATTTTTTTTTTTTTTTAGAGTTGTATTTATTTAACATGAGCAGCGGACAGACAGCAGGGGAAGAGGAAGAGTATTTCAAGCAGACTCTCCCTCCTAAGTGAGAAGCCTGACAAAGGGCTTGCTCTCATGACCCTGAGATCATGACCTGAGATGAAATCAAGAGTCAGACATTTAACTGACTGAGCCACCCATGGGACCCTAGGACATAGATTTTAGGCTTTAGTAACTGAAATAGGTAAAAATATTTCAGGGCTACATGTATCAATCACTAGCATAAACAATGGACATAAAATATCTCACTTAGCGTTCTCAGTGACACTAACAAGTCAGCTGATATTATCCTGATTATTACAGGCATATCAATTAGTAAGGCTGGTTTTTTGTTTTGTTTTGTTTTGTTTTTAAGTATGTTCAATGACAAGCATAGACTCTAACATGGGGCTTGAACTTATGACCCTGAAATCAAGACCTGAACTGAGATCAAATATCAGATGCTAAACTGAGTCACCCAGGCACCTCTCGAAGGTTTTTTTTTTCTCTAATGAGCAAATTGTAATTTGTTACATAGGAAGCCCATAATGTTTTTAAGGGAGTTGTCAGAGTTTGAAGTACAAAGAACAAAGTGTTAAATTTTGGAGACCCCAGCTTTCCATTGGTAAGAAGCAGACTGAGAAAGACTCTCAGCTAAAAACACAGACTATTTCTCATAGACAAACAAAGATGACTCAAAAGACATGGACCCAAATACAAAGGAGAGATTCAGGGACTGTGGAGAACAATAAATTAGGAGACAGCTCCTGAATCTAAATAGGTTCTAACAGGGACCACTTCCTGTCTCCAGTCAGATCTGGTGACATACACCTGGCTGGATTTCAGAACTGCCTTAGAAACGATTGCTACATAACTTATATTCCACCCACAGCCTTCTAAAGGGGAGTGCCTATGGTGGCTAACTTTTTCCTGTCTTAACATTGTATATTATGTCTATTTGAGGCAAATATGTTGTCACTTTAGTTCATAGGTTTGCATATTAGGAGCAGAAACACCTTCATCCATGTTCAGAAGCAAAGCAGATCATAAGGTCCTGGAGTTTGAACTTGTTCTACTAATAGGATGAGGCTCCCAGGGAAGTGAATAATGTATTTTGTAAGTGGAGAAGCCATGAATTCTTCTTACAAGAGGGTTGACTGTGCAGATTGCTCTTGAAAAGTTTATTAACAACCCCTCCTCAGCTTGTATGCATATGTCACTATTCCCATTAAAAGATGTCCCTTCCCTTTTATATGAACTGACCTTGTGACTTGCTTTGGAAAATGTAGCCAGTTGTATTAGTTCTGTGGCTAACCCTTAAAAAACACAAAACTTTCTGCTTTAATGCTCTAATAACTCAGAAAATACAGAAAGGAACAGAGTTGAGAAGAACTGCTCTTCCATGCAGAGAATTGAAGTGCCCAAGCCAAAAATAAGCACATACTGGCAGACATATGATAAGACCTTCTCTTACCTTAATAGCTTCAGCCTATCAGGTAATTCTGTCACATTATGACCCCTGCTGATGTGACATGGAATGGAAGAAGTACCATATGAGCTTAGTCAACACATGAGAGACAATGAATCACTCTTGCTTTAAGCCATTATGCTTGGGTCAGTTTCTTCTACAACAATAGGTAACTGAAATGGTGTATTAAGAAAACAACTCATTTCAAAGGGAGAAAATACAAGGACTTCTTGTTTTTATTTTTTTTTAAGATTTTTTACTTATTTATTTGACAGATGGAGATCACAAGTAGACAGAGAAGCAGGCAGAGAAAGGGGAGGAAGCAGGCTCCCCGCTGAGCAGAGAGCCTGATGTGGGGCTTGATCCCAGGACGCTGGGACCATGACCTGAGCCGAAGGCAGAGGCTTTAACCCACTGAGCCACCCAGGCGCCCTTCTTGTTTTTATTTTAAAATTTTTGATAGCTACTCATAAAATCCCTTATTATCATGACAATAAGAGTATAAGCAATAATGATATTTTATTCAACATCATAGACTCCATTTTAAAATTTCAGCTTGAATTTTGTCTTCTGTGTCTTTGGCTAACTCTGTGCTATCAATGAATGAAAATGGAAAAAATCCAGTTTGAGAGTGGAAATAACATCCTCATTTCAGGTATAACTAATAAATGGAAACCATATTTCTCTTTACTTTCATGAAAGGGAGGAGTCTGATCTTAACTGGGTAGTGGGGATACACATTTCATCCTCTGTCCCAACACTAGGTTCTGTCTTTCAGTTTGATAAGATTCCATTAACAAAGGATTTATTTTTATTTTAAAAACTAAGACACTATGTCTCCAATCCATGACAGAACTATATTCTACATGTATATTGCATTTTTGAAAGTTCATGCATTTTATTTTGATCTAACTAGAGAGAATATATATTCCTTTCTATGCATTAAGTCTAAATACATGGTTAGCATTTATCTTAATATAGCTTAGAAAGAGAAAAATGCAATTATTTATAGATAGAAAGTGGAACTTGGTCATTAGGTAGATGATAGGGAATGGAATGGAATGGAATGGAGTGGAATGGAATGGAATGGAATGGGATATAATGGAAAAGTCTGGAGACCCTTGGGAGAGGCTCTTGTGGTTTAAGAAACTATGATGCAGAAGATATTTTATGCAGTGGCTCAGATGGAAATCACAACGGCACAGAAACTTAAGAAGCATAATGTGTTATTTCCAAAACTTAAAGTCTGTACAACAAAATAAAAAAAATGTAAATACAACATCACATGATTTAGCAGGTCATTCTCGCCATGCAGAAATCTCTGCCTATGTCAAAATATACGTGTAACCATCCACAGAGAGCATCATGAACAAAATAAAAAACTTGACACTGAGATCATTCTAAATGGTCTGAAATTTCTTGTAAAGAACACATCCAACTAGCTCTATTCATCACATTTCATTTAATAGGTCACTTTGGGATGATTTTATACTATTTTTCTTGCTTGTTCCAGAAAGTGAAACTTTTACATAACATTATGTTATCAATCTACAGACTTGTATATGCCCAGGAATTTAAAGAATGGCCTTCCTGCTCCCACTCCTCTCTTTCGCCCTTTATCAAGACATACATAATTTATGTTCCTTACATGTCTACAACCAAATATACCCTGCAGATTTTTTGACCCTAAAAGGATGTATATTGGAACTGGCCCACAAAGTTGTTGAACAAATTTAAAGGTCTTTAGCTATTTCTTTCACCAAAATTTTCCTTGCCTTTTCCTATACTTCACATTACTTCTCTTTCTGAGTTATTTGTACCTCCCATCTTTCTGTTCTCACTGGTCCCTGTGGTCTCCAGAGTTACTGTCTGAATATTTGACCCATGATGACTTTGAACTGATATCCTTATTTCCTCTTTATCTTGTTTCACATTCTGTGACTGCCAGATAATAACCAACAAGATAAAGTGACCAATATCAGATGGACTACAAATTTTTTTTAGCAGGGAGAACAAAGCAAAACAACCACAAACAAGGCTTGAAATTCTGAAAGAAAGAGAATCATCTTTATTTCGAAAAAATAATGGCTTAACATATGGGTTCACACATCTGGTTGGAGTCTAAAGATTTTTATTTAGTCAAGATTTCTGGTTAAGTTTTGCTGTATAACAAGTAACCCCAAAACACAGTGCTTGAAACAACACATTTTATTATATCTGGTAGGTTATTTTTAGGGTCAAAAATTCAACCGGGGGACTTTTAAGTTTCCGCTTCCTTATGTAAGGAGCTTGCAAGTCATCATTCCATCCCAACAAGTAAGAAGATGAACAGACTGAAAAATCAACAAATCTTCTTGGATCCATAGAAAGAAGAAGACACAGGGAAAATCTCTATTAGGACTGAAAAGACAGAAATGCGAATACAGAGAGATGCAGCTTACCAGAGCAGAGACTCATGAGCTGAAACAGCAAAGGACCTGGTGTCAAGATAGGAAAAACTGAGCACTGAAGTGAAATTCTGGGCTTTGGTGATAATGATATGGCAATACAGGTTCATTCTTGGTAATAAATACATTATCTGGGAAGCGATGTTGATCACAGAGTGCATATGGGGAGGTGGGCATATATGGGAAATCTGTATTTCATCTCAATTTTATTGTAAACTGACCCCCACCCCCAAAGCCTTGAAAAGACATAAAGGAAATTCAGGCAGGGATCTGCTAGGTGATTCTTCTCCCTTACACAGTTTTGATTAAGGTGTTTTAGTGAGCTTGAAAACTAGATTGTCTGTAGCACCCAGTTGGCTTTATTCATGTATTCAGTGTCATTGTTTGGGTGGCTGGAAGGATGAGCTGATCCAGATCTCTCAATCAGAGAGCTTGCACGGGCTGTTCTCAAGGTAAGTGGACTTCTTATGGTTCTCCCAGATAGTGCTCATAGAGCAGGAAATGAAATCTGACCGTTTCTTCAATCCTTGTCCGTAACAGGCCATTCTTTCTCAGCATTTTATTGGTCAAAGCAGAGAGTTTCCCCAGAACAAAGGAAGTGGTGTAGATCACAACTATAGATACTGGGAATGTCAAAGAATATAAAGGATCTTTAATCTAACTCAGTAAAATCTCACCTAAATCCCCCCAAATTTGGGGGCAGTACATAGTTATAAAGCTCACCAGTAGAGGATGTAAAAAAATAGTAATTGCCATGAGTTCTCTGGGGATGTGTAATGTTGAATAGTTTTCAAACGTTAAAGGGCATTTTCACTGTCCACACTGATATGCTCTACAAATCCATGGAGTGATTCTAAATGAGAAAGACGGTCATGGCAGGGCTTGACTGAGGCAAGCCTCAGGCAATCAACGCAGTCCAGCCCACAGGGCTCTGCTGACTTCTTTAGCATTACCCAATACTACAGAAGTGCTTTTTGTCTTGGCCATTCCAAATTTCTTCAAATCCCATGACCCCACTGTCAAAATGCACCTCCTACACTTCTATTGCTAGGCACACCTCTCAGCATTCATTTCAACAAGTAAAAGTCCACTAATCTTTTTAAATTAAGATTAAGAGTTACTTCCTTTCTTGAAGTACTCCTAGTTTACTTCTCACTCTTCTGAGAGCCAACAGCCCACCAAGCATACCTCTATTAATTTATCATATATGTTGATATGGATGTTGCAATTCCAGTCTCTTCTAAATGGCTGTAAGCATTGTTGGTCCACAGAGATTGAGATTCCATTATTTTCCTTTTTTAATATATGATGTAAGTACTCTGAATGTTTGATTGTTGATTGAACAAAGGTTGGTTGAACACATGACTGAACCAATCAGATGTATTTCCTGTTTGCCCTTATCTTCAGCTCTAGAATGTTTATGACCATTTAGTCATTTATCCTCTTTTCCCCAATATCAAGCTGTCTTCTTTCAGCCAGTCTTTTTTCCCTGGCTGCTTCATCATTGGTCCCTCTTGATCTGTTGCTCCTAACTTTCACCATACTGCTCCTCAAAACACAATAAAAATCCCTGTCATGGATCCAGGTTCAGACAGGAGACCACAGCCTGGCTCTAGTAAACTTACCCCCTCCCTCAGTTTCTCCAAACTAGAGGTAAGAGTGAATTCTTCCTGTTAATCATTTCTGGGTTTTCTCCCCTTCCCTTGTTGACTTCTCAGATCTTCTGTAACTAATTTTCTAAGTTAAATTAACTCCCAATTTAAATATTTAGAGATGTTTCTACTTTCCTGTTTGTATCCTGACAAAAACAGTCTCTAAGAGAGTAGAACTTGGAGGGATAAGTAGGCCATAGCAAAACTTCCAAGGTCAGAATGGGGTTTTCCTGGTCTATTTTCAAGCAAAAATTACATTTTCTTAAAGACTATCATGGTTTCACACAAATCATTTTAATCATGTTGACTGCAATTATTACTAGTAATCTGTGTACAAATTTAAATCATAAGAAATGGACATGGGTATAATGGATAGACAAGGTGGTTATAATTGGATACTCAAAATTACTAGCATAGCATCTTACTATGTCAACATGCCACCAGCTTTCAACTACAGAGCCAGTATAAGCTCATAAATCCAGAAGCCTAATTTCATTGTATCAAATGGGATTTAATGGCTGTTATTTGTTATTTTCCATGTTTATAACTATGTTTGACATACCTGGCCTACATTTAATAGAAAGTTAATTCACTTTAAAAAATCCTTAACTTTTATTGGGAATTGGGGGAAAAAAATGGAGGCCATCCCACTACTTAAAAAACAAATGTTTTTTATTAAAGAGTTATCTTGTTACAAAATCTTTAACTTGGAATTATTCTCAAACACTGAGAGCTAGATATTAGAAATGATAGTTTCATCAGAATTTCCATTACCAATAATACCAAAAATAATTATCAAGAAAACCATTTACTGAAGTTAGTTGACATCAATAATTTGATTAATTCTTCTTTCAGTGTTGGTCCTGTGAAATACAGCAGATAGGAATCTCTATATAAAATGTATACTTTATAATAGAGACTGTAGTCTACAGAGAAAAAAATAACATGTTCAAAGTTCCTAATTTCTTACCAATGACTAACAATGCATTTTTAAAAATTCCACACAGGACTTCTAAAAGCACACACACACTCACATATATATACATAACACATATATATACACAACATATATGTATATGGCAAATACTATATATTGTTTTACATTTATTATTTTTCATACAATATTTTTGTGAACGTTGTTGTTGTTTTTTTTTTTTTTTTGGTTAAAGAAAGCATTCTACAAATAGATTAGCTGGATAAAATATTTGGTCATTTGAGGGCTCATGACATTTGAAAAAGGGACCTAATAGAGATGAAAAGCACTCCAGGTGGAAAGGACTTCAAGTGCAAAGGCCCTGAGACAGAAGCAGGCCTGACAAGTTATAAACATCATAGGGAGCCAGTTTGGCAGGGCAGAGAGGATAAGGATTCCAAGGTAACTGGGAAGCAGATCATGTAGGTAATCTTTTGAGTCACTCTAAAGACTTTGTTCTTAATTCTGAGAGAGAAGAGAAACCATTTCAGGGTTTTGAGCAGAAGAGTGACACAATCTCAATTATATCTTAACAGAACTATTCAGGATCTTTGGTTAAGTGTATGTCGAGTGAGTGGGGAGAAGCAGGAGGATGAGTTCATTTGAACACTATTACAATAACCTAGGTAAAAGATAAAGAGGGCTTGGACATGGGTGAAGGTGACAAAAGTATTCAATAGTTTTGGATTCTAAATATATTTATATGTGAGTGCCAAAATGAAAGTGACAATTAGAAGTGGGATATGAAAGGAAAAAGACATCAAAAATGACCCCAAGGTTTTAGGCAACAACAAAGAGAAAAATGGAATTGGGATTCACTATAATCATGGAGATTTCTTTCCCTCCAAATTTTGCTTCATAATCCATGTGCCCAAGATCTTGCACAAGGGATCTTGCTAACACTTTCAGCCAATGCCCTCAGTGGAAAGTTTAGCACCATATAGCCTGGGCAAAAAGAGGATTTTCCAGATAAAACCCCTTGTAATTTAACATAAAGCAGTATTAACAAGATATAGAAGTTAAAATCCTGAATAGTCTAAGCAAGACCTCTGTCTTCACACATTCTAGGGTGAGAATCTGACTTTTACGCCATTTTGAGAAATGCTATGATTATTATTCTTACAGTAACTGAGTTTCTCTTTCTTTGGAGGAAATATGGGCTGGTGCTGGTACTCCTGTTGGGATAAAGGGGAAAGAAGAGAAACACTCAGAAATTGAAAAGAAAGTGGAAAGAAAACGTTCTTGCTACAGGGAACTCAGATATATGCCATCAGACATTCTTCACTGGTTCCTATTGTTTCTTCTTAAAATACTGATTTCTTCCTTTCTAATTGGCTAAATCTTAAATTTATTTCAACAGTTTACTCTGGTGCCATCTCTAGAAAACCTTACTTGCGCTTATCCAGGTATGTAAGTCTGAATTAATGCTGCCACGGCATTGGGCTGTTTGCAAATAGTGGTGTTTTTTTCCAATCTGTATAATAATCACACACGTATCTCTTTCCTCCATTAAACTGACTCTCTCTGACCACACAGATAGTCTCATCCATTTCTTATTGCCAACACTTATCCTAGCACCTCTTAGTGCTAACATTAACTTTATACATCAATTCAACAAACAGCCACCCGCTTATTCTATATCAGGCGCTCTGACAGGCACTGATGATAAAATACCAGACACACGAGTGCCTGCCTTCATGACCTGTGTAGACTGAAGAAAGACTCGTGAAAACAAGGACAAACCCACATGCTGTCTACACCAGCAACACCACCAAGCGTAATCATGAAAAGGTAGCCTTAGGTGGCTGCAATGGCCATGTAAGATATCACTGGTAAGTCTGATGTTCTATTATTTGGGCAAAAGTTTCCTTTCATTTTAATGGATTTTAATGGATTTTAACATGACAAATGACAGTGGCCCCAAACCAGAGCTCTGTAGCCAATCAATCATCCTGAACCTCAAAGCCCTTTCTCAGAGAACAGGTAAAGAGAATAAATTTATTCCTGGGAAATTTTCTGTTACATACAATGCATGCTAACTTATAAGGAAGAGAAAGCCAAGGACAATGTTTTTACATTTCAGAAGTGGTCAATGATAAATGGAACAAATGCAACCAAAATTTTAAGACAGTAATAAATAAATATTACACTCACCAAACCACAAGGAAAGGAGAAGTCTGCCTGTCATTGTCAACTCATCTTTACCAGAATCTGCCTGGGACATGAAAGACGTGTTTTCAAAGATATTTTCTGCCTCTCATCTCTTGGAATATTCATGACCCAGTGCAGTCTTAGAGCCAGGTGTTTACTTTGGGACTCAGGAAATCTCTCTATGAATTATCCAGGAGGGTTTTGTGAGTTTAACTTTGTCGAGTCCCTCAATTTTAGAAATAAAGTTCTTTCAAAGTTGTTCCTTAACTGTCTTGCTTTCTCAGTCTCCTTTCCCAGAACTCTGTTTCAGATATTTGAAGATTTATTACTTTTAAAGCATTTATTAATGTATTTACACATTAACTGAGTACCTACT
Source organism: Martes martes (assembly GCF_963455335.1). NCBI lineage: Eukaryota > Metazoa > Chordata > Mammalia > Carnivora > Mustelidae > Martes > Martes martes. Next base: position 37,500,776 of record NC_137898.1, read on the forward strand.
AGCACTCTTCTAGGCACCGAGACTATACCTTTGGGTGAAACAGATTGGATCTCTGCTCAAATGGAGCCTATATTGTGACAATGAAAAGTTTATTCAGACATCAAAGGTGAATTTTTCTAGGGATTAAGTTACTGCTTATTATTTATGGTGAGTTTTAAAAAATTGACTTTCATATCCACAAAAGTTAGGGAGGACACAGATGTAGAAACAAACAAGAAATAAACAATGTGCAACAGGATGAACCTGATTTATCTGTGATACTTGTATATTCAGAAGGCTTTCTCTTTTGCAGCACTTATGAGAAAACATACTAAAAATAAAATGCTTGGTGTCACCCCAAACCTCATGTCAAAAATGTTACTTAAATCATGCAGCTGCGTGGACATCTAGATATTCTATTTATATAGATGTTTCTTATGTTAAGAAATCCTCGTGTTTCAGAGTGAATGTTGTAAAACTGTAACCTTAAAAGATTATTTCTCTGCTTTCTCAATGTCCTATATTCTACCTTTACTACAGCAGATAATTTAACAAACAATCCCTTTTTCATATTTTTGCCAACTACTCTAAAATATTGCTATCAGGTAAGAGGATATGAAATGTTTTTTGAGTACAATCACTCTAGTTCTCCATAACATAATCTTAGTGCTTTAAAAATAAGAGTAGAAATCTATTTTCAACATTCAACAGAAGCTAGGTCAAATCTCTTGTTCAGGTAGACACCAGTTGAATGTGGCAACTTTCTTACCTTTCATTCTGCTACTCAGAGTAATGGTTGTGTGTATCTTTACACATGTCACTTCTAGCATTTCTACTAGGAAATATCTGGAAATATCTGGAGCAGCTCCCACTTACCCCAATTGTCTCTACTGGATTGTGTGAGTTTTGTGTTTTGCGTCACTTTATTATTGCTCTGTGATTACTTGATGCTTAATCCTTGGATATTTTGCTACCTGAAATGTGGTCAACAATTTTTGAATACTTCAAAAAGGAAATTATACAAATGACTAGCCAGCATATTAAAATGCACTCAACATTATTAGTCATCAGTACTTGCAAAATAAAATTACAACGCCAATAAGAGAAGAGCTTAAATTAAAAAGATTGACAGCATCAAATATCGGTGTGGATATGGAGTGAAGAAACTCACACTGTTGGTGGGTGAGTGTATAAACTACTATAGCAACTTTGAAAGAATTCTAGTCGTTTCTTATAAAACTAAATTTAAAGCTCCTCAGTGATTCTTATTTGAAAAAATACATGTATTCACAAGAAGAAATCCATAAAAATGTTCACAAGAGCTTTATTCATGATAGCTAACAAATTTAAACAGCTAAAAAGTTCATTAACAAGAGAATGCAAAAGGAAACAAAACAACTGTGATATATTCATAAAATGGAATATTGTTTAGCATAAAAATAGAACAAGCCACGGATACACGCAAAAATACTGATGCATCTCAAAAACATTATGCAGACTGGGGCGCCTGGGTGGCTCAGTGGGTTAAAAGCCTCTGCCTTCGGCTCAGGTCCTGATCCCAGCGTCCTGGGATCGAGCCCCGTGTCGGGCTCTCTGCTCAGCGGGGAGCCTGCTTCCTCCTCTCTCTCTCTCTCTCTGCCTGCCTCTCTGCCTACTTGCGATCACTGTCTGTCAAATAAATAAATAAAATTTAAAAAAAAAAAACATTATGCTGAGTGAAAGAAAACTTCGGAATATACGAAGTCAATCTACGATGAAAATCATCATAACAGTTGTTGCATCTGGCTGGGGTTGAGAGAAGCAGAAATTGATTGGGAAGAGACACAAATGACTTTTCTGGAGGTGATGGTGATGTTCAATATCTTGATGTAACAAAACTATATTCATTTGTCAAAACTCAGCAAATGGCACACCAGATTTGTACATCCTATTCATTACCTTTCCACTAAAATAAATAAATGAAAATATTGAACTCGGTTAATGATATTCAGGATGAAGTCTCTAGGAGTGAAATGTACCGAGTTAGTAACTAGGGATTATTAAACATCATCCAACCTATGATAGATGAACTACATCCACAAAAAGGGCATATAAGATGGTAGGACAGAGAAGTGGCTAGATGGATATATATGTGTTAAAGCCAATGTAGTGAAGTATTCATTATCGACTGCATAGGGTGTTCTATGATTCTTTCAAATTTTCCATAAGTTCGAAAATTTTTATGATAAATGTTGGGAGATACACAGAATGGTAACAACAATAGGACAAAAGTTATATTTCGAGGCATCCGGTAACTCATAAATTTGGTTAATGTGATGTCCTTCTAAAATAACTTTTTAAATAATGCTGTGAATATTTTATCCTCCAGCATTGGTTTGAATCAGAATCTGCAAGACAAGTAGAGTGATTGTTATCTGTGTTCATGAAAGAGACTGTCAGTGTCCCTTTTGGCACAAGGGTTTAGGATAAGTCTGGTTTTATAAAAACAGAAGAATTTGATACATTGACAGAATAATAAGGCCTGTCATTTTGTATTTTTAAACAGAGATGTCAACGATATTCAAGGACACATACTATTTCCTATGCAGAAGAAAAGCTATGCTATATAACATGAGAATATTTTAGGAAATTTATCTTTGCATGGCACTAACTCAGCTTTTTAAAATAAGATTTTTACTGCTGTCGTTTAGTTTAAACATTAGAAAACTTTCAGGACAGTTTTCTCTCTCAAGGGAAATTCAATTTACAGATTTAGTCTGTGTTTCCATGGAATTATTAATTCTGACCTACAAAGAGAAGATAAAACCAGCTCCAATCTCTTTCCAGAATTGTGCAAGTACACAATATAAGACTTGGAAGAATCTTTAAGATCACCTAGTTCATTGCTTTCCAAATTGTTTTCGTTGGACCCCTAACATGTGTAAAGGGACTTCCAAGTTTAACCTAGGGAGTTTTGGCCCCATTTCAATTAGAGAAACTTCCTCTTTAACAGATTTGGGTTGTAAGATTCTGTTTGAAAAATATGTACTGCAGTAGGAAAAATGCATGCCTCGAGAAACTATTCATGTGATAACTTCCTCATTTAACAGATTAGAAATCTGAAGGTTAGAGAAGCTAACTTAAATGACAGGAGGTAAAACAACTAAATAGTACCAGAGCACTCTTCTCCTGACCTTTAATTTAGTCTCTGTCTCAGAGACTCCCCAAACCCCTATAACATTGCCTTTCTCTTTGTTGTCTGTTTTTGCTGTTTCTTAAAAATATAATCCTAGGCTCCCATACCTTGACGATCGAGCCCCACATCGGGCTCTCTGCTCAGCGGGGAGCCTGCTTCCCCCTCTCTCTCTGACTACTTGTGATCTCTCTCTGTCAAATAGATAAATAAAATCTTTTAAAAAAAATCTTAAGGATATAAAACAAGGAAGAATTCAAGTAAAACCAGTCTCTGTGGAGTTCTGATTTGGGAATTAACGTTAGTTGACAATATCATGACCCTATGGACGTTCTTGTTAGCTTTCTGTGAAACAAACCATGCTGTGTTTTGTTTTGTTTTGTTTTCCTTTAAAGTTAGGTATCTCAAAGAGTCACGTTAAATTGCACTTTCAGGACAAAGCCAATGTCAGTCTACAAAAATTATAGTGAACATTTTTTTAGGCAATAACTTCAACTTCCTTTTCACAATTACTATGTAGATTTATTACTGCTATGCTTTTTATAGTAACATTCTGGTCAATGAGTAAGCATGGAGAACTTTACACTAGCAAGGTATATTTATAAACTAGAGAGATATTGGATGAAAAATCAAAACCCTTTTTCTCCCAAAATTAGATGAGAGAGAGATATACAAACAAAGAATAAAAAACAAATTGAAAATCTTCATTTAGGACAACAGTATTTAACTAAATAAGTATATACCTGTTTGAGCTGAGTTTCATTAGTTAATGTATACCAGACACTGACTCATAATTTGTTTCCTCAAATTATTGCCAAGGCTTCATCTGCACCAGAATCACCTGGGTGAATCTGAGAAATGAGGATACATACCTGGCAGCTAGGTATGTTGAGAGATAGTATAAGTTAAGTGACAGGTGGGATGGGCACAGGACTGGAGAGTACTGGCAACTAATTCAGGATGTAAGGATCAGAGTAGCAGAAGGGAGGATTTAGATGGTTAGATTAGGGGTTCAACCAGTTGGGTCTGAAATACCAGCATAGCTAATTGCTAAATTATTTGCAGAGTGGGGTGGCAGGGGCAGAGATGAAGGAATGTCATCCATCTAGTTTTTCCTTGTCACATTCTAGGGAAGAGTGTTATACTCAAAGGTCGATGATGTACTTACTCTTGTACCTCTCTTTCCTCAAAGAAGGGTGTTCTTCTTCCTCTAATTATGTGCCTGGAAACTCTCAGACATCTTGAGATCCGCTTAAAATGCCAAATTTTTTAATTTGTTTTGTTTTTCTCCAAAACCTTTCTGATTTGCATTTCTTTTAAATGCATAATTCTTGTTCATCTTTGTTATCATAGAATTATATTAACCCTTGATTTTAGCATTTTAGTTAAGGGAATGGGTCTGAAATTCTTCACTTGTATAATGGGGTTTTTTGGCAGTGTCCATGCCATATACATCTTAGGGGGTCAACTGGAGTAACCTTTATAACGTGTTGACAGTGTCTGGCATGTAGTAAGTGTTCTGCAGAATTCTAGCCATTGGTTGCTGGTATATAGCACTTATTATCTTGAACTAGAGCCACTGGTCTGCATCCGTCTTGTTAAATAAACGGCAGTTTTTTAAAGGATGGAAATGTGCCTAACACAAGTGGAGAAATCACCTCAGAAGAGTAACTTGGGTATGGTTGTTACTCAGTAAGTTTGGCTACATCTGCTGGGAATATTAGAATAACAATTCTAGAGCAATGCTTAATAGTGCAGAATTAATCAGTGATACAGGGAATCAGGCGTGATAAGGAAAAAAAAATTTTTTTTTGACTACATAAAACATTCACAAATGTTTTATGAAGGAGTCCTTTATGATGCCTCTGTTTTTCTAGGACTTAGGCCATGTAGACTGCTCTTCTGTCTAAAGCCAGAATTGTTTGCCAAATCTCGTATTTCATACATATTTCATTATGATAATGTATTAGTTTGCTGGTGTTGCTGAACAAAGCACCACAAATGGAGTGATTTAAACAGAAATTCATTGTCTCACAGTTCTGGAAGTTGGTAGTCCAAGATCGAGGTGGCAGCAGCGGTTTCTTCTGAGGGCTGTGAGGAATAAGCTGGTTCATACTTACCCTCTATCCTGTGGCTTTCAATGGCTGTTGGTAAGCTTTGGTGTTTCTTGACTTAGAAATATCACCCAATTGCCTGAATCGTCTGCATTCATCTTTACATGGTACTTACCCGGTGTGTGTCCAAAATTCCCTTTTTCATAATGGCACTGCTCACATTGGTTTAGGGCCCACACTAAAGGCCTCATCTTAACTAACTACATCTGCAGCAAAGCAATTTCCAAATAAAGTCACATTCCGGGTGTTAGGTCTTCTTATGAATTTGCCATGGCAGAGGAGAGGAACCCAATTCAACCTATAACAGATGGACTAAAAATTTTAATATAGGGTATCCCATATAAATAATTCTCTCTCTTCACATAAGGTTACATTTTAAAAACACATCAACTCCCAAGGTCACTTTAACCAAGAGTCATTGGAATTTCTCAGGTCTAGAAGGACATAACCAATTTTTTCTGATGTTTTTTCTTCTAAATATTCATATTTTCATAATAGCTTTGAGTCTGATCTCTGCTTTTATAAAAAGACTTTTAATGGACACATTTGAGTCCCAAGGAATTTCACATAACAATAAAGAGAATATTTATTCAGGTATAATGAGAATATTTATTCTCACTAAGTGGCACTACTTTAATAGAAATTCTGCTGAGTGACTGGGCCAAGAGAATTACTAAGCTGCTATCACATAACATGTATAGATAAAATTTAACTCACTATATTTACCCAGGCAGTAAAAACGTTTTTCTTAATAAATTTGGATTAGAGAAAGGAAAGTACATTGAAAGTATATATTGCAGTAAACCTTGATTTTGACATTTGATGTCCCCAGGGACACAATGCAGAACTGAGGAACATCAGATCAAAGTATGTTGCAGAAATTGTAGATAATTTCCAGTGAATACTGATGTCAGTAGCCATATCCTCAGAAACTTTGATATGCCTCATCTGTAATACAATCTTTTTTTCTCTTTTTTTCCTAAAAAGAACTAAGCTTAATGAGTCTCTGAAAACAGATATGCTATAGAAGACAAGGCTAGTTTTGTTGAAGATGTGAGCAATTGTGTCATACTTATTTTTGTTTTCCTTCTATAATATTCACAGGTGCAATCACAAAGATGAGAATTTTAGTTATTCTATAAAACTTAAGGTGGGCATTAAAATTATCTCTGTTTCACAAATAAAGAAATGGAGGCAGAGGGAAGGAGTGACAAATCCAGGACTTGGATTCCTGTTTCTATTTACTTAACCATTAAATTACATCATTTTTAAAATTGTACCAGTAATTAATTTCCATAATTCCACTTGAACTGGTCATTCAACTGATGTGCAAATGCTAACTTAATGGGAAAAATAAACTCTTCGTAAAATTTTAACCACAAACTATTAAAGAGGTTCATCAATCAAATATTTATTGAACATCTACTCTGCCAGGCTTTGGGTGACACCTTAGGGAATAGCTATGAATGGCACAGACAACAAATGGGAGTTAAATCTGGACTCAAGGAGGAAGGAGAGAAGTATAAAGGAAACAAAGAAAAAAATAGCTTTGGTGCTAAAAAGAAAGTAAAAGATACGACATGACACAAAGTGTTGAGACAGAGAGATTTTCGAAAGAGTGGAAGAATGTGATCTTCGAAGGTAAGACATTTGGGTGACACTCTGATTATAAAACTCTGGTTATGAAAGAGACCTATAGTAGGAGTGTTCCAGGAAATGAATGGGGAAAGCGAATAAAGAGGTAACTTGCTTGGTATTTGCAACAAATGTTAGAGAACTCTGCACCAAGTCTCAGGATCGAGTTCAAGAGATTTCATGAAATTTTAGGGAAACCTAATGATTGAGGACTTCGGTTATGTCTGCTCGTTCTCCCAGTGCCATGACAAAATTCCTAACAAGCATAAATGGGAGGTCACCAGCTTGTAGTTCCATATCAATTAGAACTGGGGCCTTTTAAAAATCAAACTCTGAAAAAAAAAAATAAAATCAAACTCTGCTTGGAAACCAGTTAAGATTATATTCAGTTAATGAATAGAGGGTGATCTTTCTTATTTAAATACATAGGGGGAGAGAAGGAAAAATAAAATAAGACAAAAACAGAGAGAGAGGCTAAGAGACTCTTAATTATAAAGAATAAACTGAGGGTTGCCAGAGGGGAGGTGGGCAGGGGATGGGTTCAATGGGTGATGGGTATTCAGGAGAGCACTTCTTGTGGTGAGCAGTGGGTGTTATATATAAATGAAGAACCACTAAATTCTATTCCTGAAACCAATACTACACTATATGTTAACTAACTTGAATTTAAATAAAATCTTGGATGAGAAAAAAAATACTTCTTCTATTTATAAAGCAATGCATTATCATACATAGTTACATAGCCTCTTTAATAATATATGAATAATTTTACATTAAATAAACTGATGTCTGAACTTTAATCTTCCTTTCTCTGTTTTACTTATTATTTCTCTTATAAACCTGTCACTTTTTACCATACAATTTAATTTGTAAATTTTGTCATTATTGTTTATGGATTTTTATTCTCTGCAGAATATGAGCTTCATAAGTGCAGAGATTACTATTTGTTTTGTTCATTAATGTAAAGTCCAGAAAAATGGTTGATAGACAGTAGGAACTCAATGGATATTGAATAAGTAGACAGATTAATGAATAAATGAATTTAAAATAGTGTATAGTGGCTACAAATTCAAAATCATACATGTATATGTTTTTGTGAGGGGTTGGACATCAGAAAGTGAATATTTTAGAAAGAATCCTATGGTTGAGCCAGGTCATCTCTTAAATTTTCCTAAGCCTTTTCCATAATTAATATGTCCATGATTCTCTGTCACAACCATCTAGTTTAACATCTACATATGAATGTTCAAAATATAGACAGACAAACAAACACAAATATGTATGTAATATTCTAAGTAAATATTTTGTTAAATATTTTGTTTTACATTAAAACAGTATTTTTTCTTTTTATGAATCTCTAAAATAGGCATAGACAAATGAATGAACTTCATATTTTGGGTAGCAATTTCTTTTTGAGATTTCTAAAATCCTGAAAGAATTTAAACTTAAAAAGAACCTAGTTTAATTGGATTGATTATATTTTCTTTGTGAATGTGCAAATACATACCAAGACACCAAACACATGATTCACGAAAGGCTAGTAGTATGGAGGAAGAAACAAGTCTTTAACGTGTTTACACTTAGAAACTTTAGTTTATGAAGTTTATATACAGTCCATGTCCATATAAAACAAGAGAGCTCTTGCCTTCCCAAACACACAAGATAAATTTTATTTTTTTTTTTTAGAATTACAGCTACCCTATAAATACCTAACATTCATAAACACTGTAAACTTAGTAGATTTTCAAAGTAAAGATAAACCATTTATAGTCTATGTGCTAAATCATTCATAGTGTAGCATAAAAATAGGGAATGAAACCTAAACTTCAATGCATGCCTTTAACATGTTATTTTTCCCTTTCTTAACTTTTTTATTTACAAAGATAATAAATGTATCTTTAAAAACTTTTACACTTCTTTAGCCCCAGAATGAACATCACCCTCAGAAACACATATTATCACATTTGTAGGAAACCTTCAACAACTCATGTTATTTAGAAAGGGAAAAGTATTCATAATTGACAGCCTATTTTAGAAAACTCCTTTCTAAAATAAGATTTTGGTTAAGACTTATTTATCATGATTTTGGACAGCCTTATTTTACGAAAGTAATTTTGAAAAAATAAAATATTTGTATAAGATCTTATTGATTCAGCAAACAAAAGAAAGAGGCATACCTTAGTGTGACCTAATTTATGAAAGTATATATGAATATCATTGTAAAATAAAAATATGCACATATTTATCTCAAACTGTGATTAAACACCATTTTAAGTTCACTTATTCACTGATCTATTTACTTATTCAGTATCTATTGAGTACCTACCCTCTATCAAGCATATTTCTGGACTCCACATTACTGAACAAACTAGAATTTCACTAGTGACAAGATTGAGACTCAGAGAAAATGAACACGTTGTCTTTGGCTACAAAGTGAGAAATATAAGATGCAAATCAAATTTTCATTGACTCAGTTATTAATCTTATAGGCATTCTACACTGTGTAGAAAGAGCCGAGAGGAAAACCAGCAGAGAAAGAAAATTGGTTAAATAAAAATTTTTATTATGTGAGTCTTTGACCTAAAATGCCTTTTTTCCCCAAAAACTTATAATTGTCTTAGAAATATCTGTTACTTTTATAGAAATAAAAGGTCCGCAAAGTAAATCAATATAACAAATACACTATTTTCTTGACGGCTGGGGATTTTACAGAGCCTTGGGTGATACTTTTGAGACTATCAACTCATGTCAGCATGAGAAAACCACCACAGTATTTCTGTTTGAAATTTTTTCTTTTTTTTTTTTAAGATTTTATTCATTTATTTGAGAGAGAAGAGAGCATGAGCAGCAGAGGGATAGAGAGAGAGGGAGAAGCAGACTCCCTCCTGAGGGAGGAGCCCCACACAGGCTGGCCCCAATCCCAGGACCCTGAGATCATGACCTCCTCTGAAGTCAGACACTCAACTGACTGAGACACCCAGGTGCTCCTGTTTGAAAATTTTTCTATCCTGCTTATATATTTAGACTGCTTGGAGGCAAACAAATAAACATACCATTTTAATACAACTAGAAATGACCATGAGCAGACTTAGTCATCTTAAGCCATACAGATTTTTATACTAGTTTTTTAGTTTCAATGCCAAAAGACAATCAGGTGATAGATGAAATAATGGTCTTACAGTGTAGTGTTAAAAGCATGGCATCTGGAGCCAGATTCTGATTCTCTGAATTACAGTACTGGACCACCCACTTAACAACCACGTGATTTTAAGTAACGTAATATTCTTCTGTTTCCCCATCTGTAAAATGGGGTTAAAAAATGTACCCACCTCTTGGTGTTTTGCTGAAGATTAAATAAATTAAAGAAGGCTTAATTTAGAAGTATACCTGGGTTTTTATTATCAGGATGCAGATAGAGAGGAAGGTTAATTTATTTCTGTAATTCTGGACAAGCCCCTCAGTTCTCTGTGCTTGTGGTTCTTCATTTGCAAGATGATGATATTAGGTCAGAATCCTCTGCTGAAAAACTGAGCAGATGATGCCCTCTCAACCCCAGAAGTTTTTGGGATTGCTGTTCTTGTGCATTCAAATAGCTCTGGGCATAGTGGATCTGAGTGAAAAAAATGTATCTACGTGATACACATTATATTTAACAAAAAATATAGACACTACAGTGATATTTAAGGAACTTTGGAAAGAGAGCATATAAAAGGAACTAGGGGACACAATATCAGGGACAGGTATTCATATCTGAAGGAAACTCACTGAGGGTGTGGAAACTGCCATCATTACCAAATTCACTTTTCAAATTAGGGGAAAAAAAAAAAGCTGGTGTTTATGGGATGTTGGGAATGGTGAGACATGCTCTTCAAATTATTTTATTTTATACCAGCCATGATATAGTGGCTAATCATGTTAGCCACTGGCTAAGCCATGGCTAAGCATATTTTGACCTGTTCAGAAAAATCAAATGAAAGTCTCAAATAAAAATGACTCCGCATTATTGGAGACCTCATTTTCCTCTTTCTCTATGAAACTGAAAGCTTATTACTCAAGAAGGCTGGCCACTGTGACCCCCTTGTGAAATATCTGTGCCAGAATAGAAAATTCCATCCCTAAAATGCCAATGGAGGCTATACGTTGTGACTGTTTGAAACACAACAGATGTTATGCAGGAAGAAAGAGAGTCTGTGACGAGTCAACATTGGGGAGGAACTCATCAGGCAAAATTAAACAAGTTTTTTTTTTTTTTTTTTACAGGAACACTTATCAAGGCCTTCCGTTCATGCATGGTTACCATAATACACACCGTGTCCTGCATTTAGGGGAATACAAGGGAATAAGAATCATTTCACAGAAGTGATCACACTGTGGAAAATGAGGAGGACAGGAAGCCATTTGGCTGTTTTGGAATCTGCACAATGTAGATTGAAGTTCTGCTTCGGAGTCTCATAACCTTGGGCAAATTACCCAACTGCTCTGAGCCTCCATTTTCTCATCCATAATTAGAGACACAGACTTCGTCATCATCTACTTTCATATCTCAGATGCCAGTGACTCAGAAAGATATTATTAACATTTGGAATTGACTTACAGAAGGTATTTCATGAACTTTGCTATATAAACACTGCACCTGAATACAGTCTAAACGAGCTTATTAAAATTTAACTGACGTTCTCTCCTGTCTTCGCATTTCTTGATTTTTCTCACAGTTTCCGGCATAGATTGATTCCATTTTCACTTCTCTTTGGATGACTCAGAAATCCATGTCTGGAACTTTATCCACTCTCTGGGTCCAGCCTCATAATTCTGGCAGCCTAATCCATGTTTCTTCCTGGCTGTTTAGCTAAATCCCTGATCATTTCAACTTCTTTATGTGTTGTATATTCCACAACCTTCTGTATATTGTAGTACCTTTCAATTCATTGTATCTGCCCTGATACTCATTTATTCACCTAATACTGAGAACTGTGATCAGCCACTTGAACAAAAAAATATCATAAATGAGGTAAATTCAGGTAAATAGATTTAAAAAGACATGAAACAAAATACATATCCATGTAAAAAACCTAGTAGAGTTCCAAAGACATAAAAAGAAATGAATATATATAAATCAATTAATACCAGTAATAACCATACAAAATCACTAAAATTACTCATGATTATTAGTTATTAATATAGGGTTTTAATAATTTTAATCATGTTAATTACATATTAATAAAGATGTTAAAAACATTAAACAGGGGACTTAACATGGTTTCACAATCTGGTTAACTATTTGCACTCTTCTTTCTCTAATATCTTAATGCAACAAACAGAAAATCACTTAAAATATTTCCATCTAATTCTATTGCTCCTGCCTTACTGCCTAAAACTTTCTCAAAGCTCACATCATAATTTTAAAAAATCCAAATACACACTCTACTCAGAAAGACACATATGACTAGGACACTGCTTGGCTCTTGAGTCCATGACATATCTCTCTTACAGTGGATTTCTGAATCTAGCTACACTAGTTTCTTTCAGTTCCTGAGGTTTTCCTTCTTTGAAAACCTCTTTATTTGTTGACTTTGCTCTTTACGGTAAATATGAAATTAATAATGCCATCATGCTATAGTGATTTCATCCTGTTAAACTAACACCCTGTATAAACCACATAATTTGCAAATCCCAAAGCAAAATTAAAATGTGAGGACTTTTTTTCAAAAAGGAAAAAAAATAAAGTTGTGTTTTTAAAAATGAACTAAAATAGGGGCACCTGGATGGCTCAGTCAGCATCTGACTCTTGATCTTGATCTTAGGATCCTGAGATTGAGCCCTGAGATGGGCTCTGCACTGGGCATGGAGTCTGCTTCGGATTCTCTCTCTCCTCCCCGACTTGTGTGTGCACTCTCTATGTAAATAAATAAATAAATAAATAAAGTTTGAATGTACTAAAATATAAAGTTTTTTCCTTTCTTTTGTGGTCTCTCCTCCACTCATGGGGCATCACACATGCTGTATGTTAATGAGGCGACAAGAACAATAGGTGTACATATTGGGCATAGCTCCTCTGCTCATGTGCCTGGTCTGTTATCTCATCAGCCTTCATCTTCACAGACTTTGACAACAAAGTCAAAAATAAAATTATCAAAAATTTCAAAACAACAAGGGCAGAATATTAAACCAAATATGGAGCCATCTGAGAGTGAAGCTTTGTGCAGTTGCATGGGTCTCATGCTCATGAAGATGGTTTTTCTCCCATCCATGGCCTATTCCCCCAAGTATAGTATAAAGGATCCCTTTAAAGTACAATTCAGGTCATGTAATGACATTCAATGCCCTTCCATAACTTTAAAAATATTTTATTCAGCTTTTTATGGTTAATATGTATAGGAATGGCTGGCATAGTAAAGGTTGAACAAGTAATTGATGAGCAGCTACGTAAGAGGATTATAAACCCTCTATAAAGTCATGGGCTCATTTTTTCCCCCAGGAATAACTGGCTTTAAAGGGCCTAAATTCCATAATCAGACTGTGATCTCCTTCTCTTGACTGCTCTCCTTCTCTCTTTTATGTTGGCTTTATTCTCAAGAAAGATATCTCTACAGACTAGCCATGTTTGTCCCTGTTGGTTTTCATCCTACCATTTTTACTCAGTTAAATGGGGACTTTCCATATCATTATTTTGAGCAGAACTACTAAACCTAACTCTAGTTGGCCCAAATGAAATCACACATCTGTACCTAAAAAAAAAAAAAAAAAAAAAAAAAAAAATTGACTTTGATTCTGTTAGACGCAGTCTAAACCACCACAAGTGGTGAAATGTTCATTAAAACAATTTTGGGCCCTTTTACTGGAATAGTGATGGATACAAACAGAGAATATATATGTCTTCAACCTGCTAGATAAAGCCAAATTATTCTCCATGCCGGTGGGACCAGTAAGTCACAATTACAATTTAATTTTGGGAAACTGTTAAACAAAAAAATTTTTTGAGTATATTTGGGTAGATAACATGAGAAAAGTATACATTTTATTGATAGAATTACTAAGTTTTAATCATACAGAAAAAGTAAGCTCCTTGAATTTGAGAAATCTGGAAAATCAGGGATCCATGACAATTATGTCTATAAACTACAAAGTCTCTTTCCATAAATGGTGTGGAAATGGTAAAATAAGTGGCTATTGGCCACTCAGTAAGCAGGGACTTGGTCTATTTCTCTAGATTTTTCAACTGGAAGAATCTGGGTTTCCTAGAGAGTTGAAAACTAATGTGATACAGAACATTGAGTAGGAGCCTGATTATTACAGAGGATCTAATCATTCTTTTTTTTTCCCTGAAAAACTGAGATAATGGCTTTGAACTTTGGGTTTAGCAAGTAAAATTTATTACATGTTCACTATATACCAAGTCCCATGTTCATTCATATAATCTTTACAACACTGAGTTAACAATAGAAATCAGCCCCAAAATATACTTGAGAAACTTACCTCTTAGAGAAGTTAAAGAATATAAATTAGGTTAAATAAAGATAATTACACAAATAAATACATGTGTTTATCCTTTGCTTCCAGGATTAGCACAAGGGTCTCTCATCCTCTCATCTTCTTCCCTCATTGTGTTTGAATCAGGCATGTTTCCTGCCTTGCAGGAGTAGCTGTGATACGAACATCAGTAATCTTATCCTTTGCTGAAGGACATTTATGTCAGGTCATCTTATTTATAGCTTTAAAATTTGCCAATGATAACATTTATAATTGGGAGAAACTTTAATTGAGGCATACTATCCTTTTTAATGTTCATTCTAGAAACCACTTCTCCCCTTTTTACTCCAAAAGCCTGGCATGCTCATCATGCCATGTCCACTCTCCTCCTCATACACAGAGGTCAAGTAGACGGCATGGTGTTAGTACTCTGGTAGAATTGAGACACCATAAGAAGTTTGTAGGGGAGATATTTGGTTGGTATTGGGCCATCCCATGAAAGTTTCTATGTAAAGTTGGTTCTTCTAATTGGTACTTGGCTTTTTCTACAGAGGAAAGTTTTCCTGCCCCATATGCCTCCATTTGCCTTAAACTGCTTTAAGATGCCAGCTCAAATCTTGTGACAGTAGTGCACATAGGTGCAGTCTTCGTATGTAAATACTATTCAATGACTTGAGTTCTTTGCATGAGACTTTAAAGTATAAATATCCATAGTCATAGTTTACTACCTACACTTCTAGCCTATCTAAGCAATGATTTTGAGTCTTAAACATTCATGCTTGATATTTAAACTCATAGCAAGTGTTAGAGCTGAACTTTATAGTTAATTGTTCTGCTTCCAAGTACAGACTTTACTACTTCTTAGCTTGGGGTCATGTGTAAATCACTTAGTCTCTCTAAAATACAGCTTCTTCTGAAAGTTAGGATTGTCATCATAACTATCTCTTAGTATTTGTTATGAAGATAAAATATAAAGAGAACATGAATGTGTTTTAAAGACCTGGAGAAATGTTAGATACATTTCTTGAAATAGAGGCTATATATTCTGTTTTTGTGTGTAGAATTTGGTATTGTGATTAACAGGTCCCCTAGGTTTGGGAGGCTGACTGCCTGAATTCAAGCTCTAGTAACATCATTTGTATTCTATGATGGTGGGCAAACAGTTTCATCTATAAAGAAGATCAATAACAACCTAACCCCATAGGTTTATCGTGGGGATCAAATGAAATATATATGTAGACCACTTAGCAAAATTCCTGGGACACAGTAAACAGGAAATGAACATTAGATGTTGGTGAAGATGGATGGATGAAAATGTTAACAGATTTTTCCAAGTTCTGTGACCATTGGGTATTATTACTTTGTTTGTTATGAGATACTGTTTCTAATAGTTATAATGCATTAGTCATCCACAAAAGATGCTTAGAATATGAAAAATATTTCAAGATTCTGCCAACTTTTATCTTTGAGTCATACTTAATTAACTCCAACATGTTATAAAAAGTATCCCTTCTCTGCTAAGAAAAATGCAAACTCCAGTCTTAGTTTTATGGTCAAGAATAAATACCTGGGAGCTCAGTATGTTAAGATGCATAGTGGCTGACTTAGCAGAGAGAAAATTATGTATTCATAACAAAGGCCTTATCTATATTTAACCCAAATAGTTAGACTTTTATGAGATCGTGTGTTATTTTAAAACCAGTAGGTCTGTGTCCCTTCCTCTAGGACTGACATGCCAGCAAAGCTAACCTAAACTTCATTTCCTAAGCAGGAAGATAAGGAAATTAAAATCATATTAAAAGGATTCACTCCTTTTTGCACATATGTCAAACAGTTTTCAACTTATTAGTCAAACACAGTTGAGTCTGTCTACCTGGATTGCTGTGATGAAAAGAAATCTGAAATCTTGGAGAAACCAAGTGCCATGATTAAAGAGAGATATATAGGGATGCCTGTGTGGCTCAGTCTGTTAAGTATCTGTCTTCGAATCAGGTCAGGATCCCAGGTTCCTAGATTGAGCCCCACGCTGGGCTCCCTGCTCAGCAGAGAGCCTGGTTCTCCCTCACCCTCTGCTGCTCCCCCTGCTTGTGTTCTCTCTCTGTGTGTGTCAAATAAATAAAACCTTAAAAAAATAGAGTCAGTCGTCTGACAGGGAACATGGAAATCACAAGTGGAACTGTGTAATCAAAGATTTGTCACCTCTGATTTTTACAGCATAGAAAGAATAAATGGAAGTTTAGAGCTCTTTATAAAACAAGGAAGAAATAACTTCTTGATCTCATCCACCAAAATATCCTCTACAAATGGGGTTTTATTTCATAGTATTTGTCAATATTAAACTTATTTCCCAAGAAAGAAGAGAAAGATGTAGAGATATACGTTCAATATCATTGAGTAAATGGCACTATTACAGAAAAAACCCAGCAGTGACTTTCATTTTAGAAAAATTTTGGTTTCCTTTTGTTGTGGTTTTGTTTTGTTTAAAACATTATTTTTTAGACCGGTTTTAGGTTCACTGTAAAATTAAACAGAAGGTACAGAGATTTCTCATTTTCCATATATTTCTGCTTCCTATATTATGTCTTCCTCCATTATAATTTCCCATACGACGGTAGTCACTGTGTTAGAATCAATGAATCAGTATCACTGTAAGTTGATAGCATACATTAAGGTTCATTTTTGGTGAAATAGGAGATTACACAATTTTTACTTTATTGTTTATTCATGCCTATGTATTTTACTCATATGATAACATTGGAAACACTGTCCAGAACTATATCAAATTTTAAAAAAATCTTGATTTGCACATATTCTGCTTAACATGATGAGGAAGGAAAGACTAAATAGAAAAATACACCTTGCATTACTTTCCATTTCCTTTCATGGGATCAATTTCAGCATAAGTGGCATGTTTTAGTCTGTTGGGACTGCTATCACAAAGATATCACAAAGATACTGTAGATTATAGGTTCATAGCCTATGTGTAGCCATAGGGGATTGTTTCTTTTTTGTGCACTGTACACACAATCTTCATTTGTGTTTCTGTGCCTTCTATGTCACATACTGCTTCTTCTACTGAAAATGGTAGCCATTTTCTCTGCAGGAAAGATAAATCAAGATAAAAGTATTGAAGATAAAGAATAGAACCTCAGGACCTGTGAGACAATTTCAAAAGTTCTCACATATCTGTAATTGGAGTGCAGAAACAAAGACATGAGATTATGAAAAAAAAAATATGTTTAAAGACATTATAGCTCAAAATTTCCCCAAAATGGAGAGTACTTACAGATTCTAGAACACCCTCAAACTATAAGAAGTATAAATATGAAAGGAACAATGCCTAGATACATCATAGTCAAACTGTTGAAAATTAAAGATGATAAGAAAATCTTGAGATGACCAAGAAAAATGACAAATTACATAGAAATATAACAATTCAAATGAATATGCACAGCTCATCAGAGGAGCCAGAAGACTGTGGAAAGAACTTTAAAATGCCTGAAATAGCACCAAGTTCAGAATTCTTTACCAAGTGAAAATACTCTCTAAGACCAAAGATCTTTTCAAATAAAAGAGCACTAAGAAAATTCATTGACAGCAAGTCTGCACTCTAAAAAATGATTATGGGTAATGATTTTTAAGGCCTAAGAAAAATGGTAAGAGATGGAGATATAGATTTGCATTAAAGAATTAAGAACATTGAAAATGACATAAATATTTATATAGATGTAAAATATTATTTTTCATTTTAGTATCTGTAAAATATCTATAACTTTCAAAGCAAAAATTATACTGACAATTTGTGAGGAATATATTGCACTAAATATGCTATGTGTGAAAACTACAGTATAACATGCTATGAGGGTATACAGCCTATCTGCAGGCAAAATTTCTATATTTTATATGAAGTGATAGATTATTAATTCTAAGTAGGGTATGGCTATAAAGTGTCATATAGATTTTAATCCCCAGAGCAACCAGTAAGCAATTTTGCAAAAAATTATAGTCAGATAACAAATAAGTTAATTATAATAAAATTCTAGACATTATTTAAATAATCTAAAACAATATAGAAAAAGTTGAACTGAAGAACAACTTAAAAGGGGTAAACAAGAAAGCCAGTAATAAAATGGTAGCCTTAAACACAAACACAGGAATGAAGTATCAGTCAGTGTTCTCCAGAGAAACAGAACCAAATAGGTTTTACATATATCTACTTATAGTTATAACTGTATTGATCTCTATACCTCTATACTGATATTGATCTAGTCATAGATAAAGTACTTTTTGTTCATTTGTTTGTTTTTTAAGAACTGACTCATGAGATTATGGGATCTGGCAAGTCCAAAATCTGTAGGATGGGCTCAAAGGTTGGAAACCAAGACGGGAGTTAATGCAGTTTTAGGCAGGATTTCGTCTTCTATGAGAAACTTTGTTTTTGTTCTTAAGACCTTCAACTGATTAGACGAGCCACCCATGTTATTCATATGAACTCATTTACTTAAAGTCAACTGATTATTGATGTTAAGCACATCTAAAAATACATCTACCACAACACATAGATTAGTGTTTGATTAACAAAGTGGGCACCATACCACAGCCAAGTTGACACACTAAGTTAGTCATCACAAATAATTACAGTAAATGTTCTTGGACAAAGTACTCTAGTTAAATGCAGAGATTACCAATATACTTTTGTTTAAAAGTAAACATTCTAACTGTCTAAAAGTTATGTACTTCAACTGTAATAATATAGATCATTTGAAAATATATGGTGAGGGGAAGCTGGGTAGTTCAGTCGGTTAAGTGTCGAGCTCTAGATCTCAGCTCAGGTCTTGATCTCAGCCCCATGTTAGGCTCCCCTCTGGGCATGGAGCTTACTTTAAAAAAAAAAAAAAGTAAGAAAATATATAGATGAAGAGGTTATACCAAGCAAATGTCAATCAGCAAAGACTAGAGTGGAATATTAACATAAGATGATTTAGAACTGAGAGAAAAAGATAGCTATTTAATAATGAGAAGACCAATTCATCTAAGAGACATAAAAAACACAAAAGTGTTTGTGTCTAATAAAAATGCCTCAAAATACATGAAGCAAAAAAAAACATTAGATTTCATATACAGAGACAATTCACCAATAATAGATATTTTACATCTGTCTCTCCACAGTTACTAAGATAACAGTAAACAAACAGTAGACAAAATATCAGTAAAGACAACTACCTCGAATTGCATGATAATCATGAGACCCTATTCACCCAAAAACAGCAGAGTACACATTATTTTCAAGTGTATATGGTATGTTCACCTATACACCATATGTTAGTCCAGAAACTAGTCTCATTAAATGTAAGAGCTTTGAAATCATACAGAGCATATGTTATCATTTAACTAGGATTAGATTAGAAATCACTAGTGTATGTAATTGCATTCAAAATTTTAAGAAAAGTCAAATAAACCAAATGTAAGTAGAAGGAAGAAAACAATAAAGATAAGAAATAAAGATAAGAACAGAAATCAATAAAGTAAATAAAATAGAAAGCAGACAAACGATGGAGAAAATTAACAGAGCCCAAAAGTTGGTACTGTGAGAAAAAAATATTGATAAATATCTTCTAGTTTGAAGAACAAAATGTAAAAAGGAAGGCAAATTACCAATATAAGGAGGTGTTACCTCTGCAAATGGTGCAGATATTAAAAGAATTATAAGGCGATAATATTTAAAATTTAAAGCCAATATACTTGACATACTTATATGGAAATACCAATTCTTAAGACCTACAATTCATCAAAACAGACACAACAGGTTGTCAAAGTGGTTCCAAAAACCACAGTCTGACTGATAATATCTCACTGAAGATTGATACTGTGTTTCCCATACTCCATCATGACTAAGTTTCTCCTTTTCACTACCACAGGTGCTGTTAATGGTGCCCTGAGTCTATATATCCTGTTCATATCTTTTACTAACTTTATATGCTGCCATTATTATTCAGTTTCTTTCTGGACAATAAATAAACACGTATGTGTTGAGTGTTATATATAGGGGGACTCTTGCTGTGCACCAGACATGTACAAATGTTTCACAAGTCACATAGCCAACACTACAACCAGTGTTGTGCTGGTAAACAACTTCTCTCCTAGTGGTTTGTAGTGTTTGTCATTTTCACAATGAAAATGCCCCCAGCGTGGTCAATTTCAATCTGCCAGTGGTTTAATGGCCAGCTTGCAAATTTCCTGAATATTTAATAAAAGGCTCTGATGAATGAGTACAAGTAAATTCCAGCAGAGCAACAATGCAGCCCTGGGGGATAGATAAAATTATGACCCTCATTTTGTAAATAAGGAAAACTGAAGCATAGAATGGTTAAGAAAATTACCCAAATTTCCTCTGTTGGTAAATAATGTAGTTGTGTTCAAACTCAGGTCACTTTGAACCTTTTTGCCTCTGAGCACCCAGCCCACTCTGGGAGAAATACTGCCTTACAGGATTTCTTTTTCTGGATAGTGCCCTCCTAGGAAACAGAAACCTACCTATTGGGGGAGGAGTCAAGATGGCGGAGAAGTAGCAGGCTGAGATGACATCGGGTAGCAGGAGATCAGCTAGATAGCTTATCTAACCATTGTGAACACCTACAAATCCAATGGGAAATCGAAGAGAAGAAGAGCAACAATTCTAGAAACAGAAAATCGATCACCTTCTGAAAGGTAGGACCTGCGGAGAAGTGAATCCAAAGCGACGGGAAGATAGACCCCGGGGGGAGGGGCCGGCTCCCGGCAAGCGGCGGAGCTGCAGAGCACAAAATCGGGACTTTTAAAAGTTGGCTCCACTGGGAGACATTGCTCCAGAGGCTAAACCAGGGGGAAACCCAGGCGGGGTCAGCATAACCCCAGGTCCCGCGGGGTCACAGAAGGACTGGGGGTGTCTGAGTACCGCAGAGCTCGCAGGTATTAGAGCAGGGAAGCCGGCTACAGTGACAAAGCCGGGGAGTGAGCTCTAAGCCCGGGGTTACCTTGGGCCGGTCACAGGCTGGGTGGGCTCGGAGCGTGGCTGGAGGCTGCGGAGACTGAAGCGACCCGGCGCTTTTCTCCAGCTCCAGCAATTGACTGCTTTCCTCAAGGTGCGACCGCAGGCCAGGGAGGCGGGGCGGTTGGGCGCTTTGCTCTGAGAGCGCACTGAGGAGTGGAACCCCAAGCTCTCGGCTCCTCCGGGCCGAGAGATTGGGAGGCCGACATTTTCATTCCCGTCCTCCGGAACTCTACGGAAAGCGCTCAGGGAACAAAAGCTCCCGAAAGCAAACCCGAGCGGATTACTTAGCCCGGCCCCTGGCAAGGGCGGTGCAATTCCGCCTGCGGCAAAGACACTTGAGAATCACTACAACAGGCCCCTCCCCCAGAAGATCAACAAGAAACCCATCCAAAACCAACTTGAGTCACCAAGAACAGCGGAATTCCACAGCAGGAGAAAGCAAATCCTACCTGGACAAAATGACAAGGCGGAAAAACTCACCTCAAAAAAAAGAACAAGAGGCCGTACCGAAGGCTGGAGACCTAATCAATATGGACATTGGTAACATGACAGATCTAGAGTTCAGAATGACAATTCTCAAGGTTCTAGCCGGGCTCGAAAAAGGCATAGAAGATATTAGAGAAACCCTCTCCAGAGAGATAAAAGCCCTTTCTGGAGAAATAAAAGAACTAAAATCTAACCAAGTTGAAATCAAAAAAGCTATTCATGAGGTGCAATCAAAAATGGAAGCTCTCACTGCTAAGATAAATGAGGCAGAAGAAAGAATTAGTGACATAGAAGACCAAAAGACAGAGAATAAAGAAGCTGAGCAAAAGAGAGACAAACAAATACTGGACCACGAGGAGAGAATTCGAGAGATAAGCGACACCATAAGACGACACAACATTAGAATAATTGGGATTCCAGAAGAAGAAGAAAGAGAAAGGGGAGCAGAAGGTATATTGGAGACAATTATTGGAGAGAATTTCCCTAATATGGCAAAGGGAACAAACATCAAAATCCAGGAGATGCTAAGAACGCCCCTCAAAATCAATAAAAATAGGTCCACACCTCATCACTGATAGTAAAATTTACAAGTCTTAGCGGCAAAGAGAAAATCCTGAAAGCAGCCCGGGAAAAGAAGTCGGTAACATACAAGGGTAAAAACATTAGATTGGCAGCGGACCTATCCACAGAGACCTGGCAGGCCAGAAAGAACTGGCATGATAAATTCAGAGCACTAAACGAGAAAAACATGCAGCCGAGAATACTATATCTGGCTAGGCTATCATTGAAAATAGAAGGAGAGTTAAAGAGCTTCCAGGACAAACAAAAGCTGAAAGAATTTGCAAACACCAAACCAGCTCTACAGGAAATATTGAAAGGGGTCCTCTAAGCAAAGAGAGACCCTAAAAGTAGTAGATCAGAAAGAAACAGAGACAATATACAGTACCAATCACCTTACAGGCAATACAATGGCACTAAATTCATATCTCTCCATAGTTACCCTGAATGTTAATGGGCTAAATGCACCAATCAAAAGACACAGGGTATCAGAATGGATAAAAAAACAAAACCCATCCATATGCTGCCTACAAGAAACTCATTTTAGACCCAAAGACACGTCCAGATTTAAAGTGAGGGGGTGGAAAACAATGTACCATGCTAATGGACATCAGAAGAAAGCTGGGGTGGCAATCCTTCTATCAGATCAATTAGATTTTAAGCCAAAGACTATAATAAGAGATGAGGAAGGACACTATATCATACTCAAAGGGTCCGTCCAACAAGAAGACCTAACAATCTTAAATATCTATGCCCCTAACATGGGAGCAGCCAACTATATAAACCAATTAATAACAAAATCAAAGAAATACATCGACAGTAATACAATAATAGCAGGGGACTTTAACACTCCCCTCACTGAAATGGACAAATCATCTAAGCAAAAGATCAAGAAGGAAATAAAGGCCTTAAATGACACACTGGACCAGATGGACATCACAGATATATTCAGAACATTCCATCCCAAAGCAACAGAATATACATTCTTCTCTAGTGCACATGGAACATTCTCCAGAATAGACCACATCCTGGGTCATAAATTAGGTCTCAATCGGTACCAAAAGATTGAGATCATTCCCTGCATATTTTCAGACCACAATGCTCTGATGCTAGAACTCAATCACAAGAGGAAATTTGGAAAGAACGCAAATACATGGAGACTAAACAGCATCCTTCTAAAAAATGAATGGGTCAACCAGGAAATTAAAGAAGAATTGAAAAAATTCTTGGAAACAAATGATAATGAAAACACAACGGTTCAAAATTTGTGGGACACAACAAAGGCAGTCCTGAGAGGAAAATATATAGCGGCAAGCCTTTCTCAAGAAACAAGAAAGGTCTCAAATACACAACCTAACCCTACACCTAAAAGAGCTGGAGAGAGAAGAACAAAGAAAACCTAAACCCAGCAGGAGAAGAGAAATCATAAAGATCAGAGCAGAAATCAATGAAATAGAAACTAAAAAAACAATAGAACAAATCAACAAAACCAGGAGCTGGTTCTTTGAAAGAATTAATAAGATTGATAAGCCCCTGGCCAGACTTATCAAAAAGAAAAGAGAGAGGACGCAAATAAATAAAATCATGAATGAAAGAGGAGAGATCACAACCAACACCAAAGAAATACAAACAATTATAAGAACATACTACGAGCAACTCTACGCCAACAAATTTGACAATCTGGAAGAAATGGATACATTTCTAGAGACGTATAAACTACCACAACTGAACCAGGAAGAAATAGATAACCTGAACAGACCCATAACCAGTAAGGAGATTGAAACAGTCATCAAAAATCTCCAAACAAACAAAAGTCCCGGACCAGACGGCTTCCCAGGGGAATTCTACCAAACATTTAAAGAAGAATTAATTCCTATTCTCCTGAAACTGTTCCAAAAAATAGAAATGGAAGGAAAACTTCCAAACTCATTCTATGAGGCCAGCATCACCTTGATCCCAAAACCAGACAAGGATCCCACCAAAAAAGAGAATTACAGACCAATATCTTTGATGAACACAGATGCGAAAATTCTCACCAAAATACTGGCCAATAGGATCCAACAGTACATTAAAAGGATTATTCACCACGACCAAGTGGGATTTATTCCAGGGCTGCAAGGTTGGTTCAACATCCACAAATCCATCAATGTGATACAATACATTAATAAAAGAAAGAGTAAGAACCATATGATACTCTCAATAGATGCTGAAAAAGCATTTGACAAAGTGCAGCATCCCTTCCTGATTAAAACTCTTCAAAGTGTAGGGATAGAAGGCACATACCTCAATATTATCAAAGCCATCTATGAAAAACCCACCGCAAATATCATTCTCAATGGAGAAAAACTGAAAGCTTTTCCGCTAAGGTCAGGAACATGGCAGGGATGTCTGTTATCACCACTGCTGTTCAACATAGTACTAGAAGTCCTAGCCTCAGCAATCAGACAACAAAAAGAAATTAAAGGCATCCAAGTTGGCAAAGAAGAAGTCAAACTATCACTCTTTGCGGATGATATGATACTGTATGTGGAAAACTCAAAAGGCTCCACTCCAAAACTGCTAGAACTTATACAGGAATTCAGTAAAGTGTCAGGATATAAAGTCAATGCACAGAAATCAGTCGCATTTCTTTACACTAACAACAAGACAGAAGAAAGAGAAATTGAGGAGTCAGTCCCATTTACAATCGCACCCAAAACCATAAGATACCTAGGAATAAATCTAACCAAAGAGGCAAAGAATCTATACTCAGAAAACTATAAAGTACTCATGAAAGAAATTGAGGAAGACACAAAGAAATGGAAAAATGTTCCATGCTCATGGATTGGAAGAACAAATATTGTGAAAATGTCTATTCTACCTAAAGCAATCTACACATTTAATGCAATCCCTATCAAAATCCCATCCATTTTTTTTCAAAGAAATAGAACAAATAATCCTAAAATTTATATGGAACCAGAAAAGACCTCGAATAGCCAAAGGAATATTGAAAAAGAAAGCCAAAGTCAGTGGCATCACAATTCCAGACTTCAAGCTCTATTACAAAGCTGTCATCATCAAGACAGTATGGTACTGGCACAAAAACAGACATACAGACCAATGGAACAGAATAGAGAGCCCAGAAATAGACCCTCAACTTTATGGTCAACTAATCTTCGACAAAGCAGGAAAGAATATCCAATGGAAAAAAGACAGCCTCTTCAACAAATGGTGCTGGGAAGATTGGACAGCCACATGCAGAAAAATGAAATTGGACTATTTCCTTACACCACACACGAAAATAGACTCAAAATGGATGAAGGACCTCAATGTGAGAAAGGAATCTATCAAAATCCTTGAGGAGAAGGCAGGCAGCAACCTCTTTGACCTCAACCGCAGCAACTTCTTCCTAGGAACATCACCAAAGGCAACAGAAGCAAGGGCAAAAATGAACTATTGGGATTACATCAAGATCAAAAGCTTTTGCACAGCAAAGGAAACAGTTAACAAAACCAAAAGACAACTGACAGAATGGGAAAAGATATTTGCAAACGACATATCAGATAAAGGGCTAGTATCCAAAATCTATAAAGAGCTTAGCAAACTCAATACCCAAAGAACAAATAATCCAGTCAAGAAATGGGCAGAGGACATGAACAGACATTTCTGCAAAGAAGACATCCAGATGGCCAACAGACACATGAAAAAATGCTCCACATCACTCGGCATCAGGGAAATATAAATCAAAACCACAATGAGATACCACCTCACACCAGTCAGAATGGCTAAAATGAACAAGTCAAGAAATGACAGATGCTGGCGAGGATGCGGAGAGAGGGGAACCCTCCTACACTGCTGGTGGGAATGCAAGCTGGTGCAACCACTCTGGAAAACAGTGTGGAGGTTCCTCAAAAAACTGAAAATAGAGCTACCCTACGACCCAGCAATTGCACTACTGGGTATATATCCTAAAGATACAAACGTGGTGCTCCGAAGGGGCACGTGCACCCGAATGTTTATAGCAGCAATGTCCACAATAGCCAAACTGTGGAAAGAGCCTAGATGTCCGTCAACAGATGAATGGATAAAGAAGAGGTGGTATATATACACAATGGAATACTATGCAGCCATCAAAAGACATGAAATCTTGCCATTTGCGACGACATGGATGGAACTAGAGGGTATCATGCTTAGCGAAATAAGTCAATCGGAGAAAGACAACTATCATATGATCTCTCTAATATGAGGAAGTGGAGATGCAAGGTGGGGGGGGGTTGGCGGGAGGTAGGAAAAGAAAAAATGAAGAGATGGGATTGGGAGGGAGACAAACCATAAAAGATTCAATCTCAAGAAACAGACTGAGGGTTGCTTGGGGGAGGGGGGACGGGAGAGGGTGGTGGGGAAATGGACATTGGGGAGGGTATGTGCTATGATGAGTGCTGTGAAATGTGTAAACCTGGCGATTCACAGACCTGTACCCCTGGGGATAAAAATACATTACATGTTTATTAAAATAAAAAAAAAAAAGATTCTCTTTATCTTTAAAAAAAAAAAAAGAAAGAAACCTACCTATTCATTTTTGTATTCCTCACCATGTTTTCATTAATCTGCACCTTATTCCAAGTTATTTTAAATACATGTATGAACTAATTGAAGGGAAAATTTGATTAAAGGATGAACTCTGCTTTTATACTTGCTTATGAAGCACAATAAACTGGACAGATCTCCCCTTGGCAACTATTAGAATCTTGGTCAACTATCTGTAATTTAGGAATTTACTATCACAGGGAAACTAGCAGCAATATCCGTTTTATAATCAAATGCCAAACCAAATGCTGAGAAAATTAACAGTATTGTTTCTGAGTTTCTTTTTTTCTCTCTGTGTTTCAGGGGGTCTTAGGATAACAGCAGAATGTATGGTTCATAGTGAAAACTGTCCTAAAAATTTGAACATTTAGATATTAATATTGGTATATTCACATATTATGTGGCCACCCTGCAGGTGATGGGCTCAGTTCCCCACCCAGAAGTAGTTCAGATGATGAGGCTAAGATGCTACACACATAAAAAGGATATGAAAAGGTTTATTTCTCACATAATGAAGTTTCTTAGGAGAGTAAAACAATCATTCCCATTGGTCCTAAGTAAAATAGATGATGGGGGTGGGGGCTTGTGGCTTTAGTATTTTTTTATTAGAGGTGGGACTGTGTAAAAGTCCCTCTTGCTTACATGGTGGGATTAGTGTGGTTTGAATTCCAGGCTGGTGCCAAGAAGAGAGTGTTTTGAGTTTTCTTCTTGGCTTCCCTGTATGTGGAATAAGAGGGTAAGGGGCCAGGTCGGGGCTTGGATCATCACAAATGGAGTCAGAATCTTTATTACATCAAACTTGGAGACCTTAATCTGAATTGAGAAGGAAATTTCCCACGTAAACAGAATAGTACATCATTACCATTTCACTTGTGTTTATGAAATGTCTTACAGAAAGACAAAGGAAAAATGAGGGAGAAACTGGAAACAAGACAATATATATAAACCTGCTGTTTAAAATTCTCATACTTAATTCAAGTAAGACTCTACAGGATTTCTACATTCCAATCTGTTAATAATATTTGAATCAACTGTTACAGGGTTTTCTTCTTCTTCTTTTTTTTTTTTTTTTTTTTCCCAGAGCCTCTACTTATCAACACAAGGTGATTACATTGTGAACACTTGGATAATCTGGGATATTCTCTGTTTTAAAGTTAACTGTTGAGGAAGGAGCTTAATGCTATCTACAACTTTAATTTCCCTTTACAATGTTACAGGTTGTATTCACAGGTTTGGAGAGTTAGGATTGGGTAGATCTGGAGGTCACTATTCCGGCTACCACAAGCATGCAGGGAAGAAGAGTAGATTTTAGCCATTTTTACCCAACGTGAGGCTCCTCGGAAGGGCAATGTTGATGCTAGAATTCCCCGTTGCAATGGCAGCAGCTTTCTCTGAGCCGCCCTCCACTGGGAGGACTGTTCTCACTGGTCTTACTTCCTAATTTCTTTCACAGTTGTCAGTTCTGACTTCCTTTCTGAGGTCTTTCTCCGCCTCCTTTTTCTTCCTCCTCCACCTTTCACAGGTATTGCCTCCAATTGTACTTTTAAAGATTTTATTCATTTATGTAGAGGACAGTAAGAGCAAGAGCAGCGTGGCTGATGAAGGACAGAGGCAGAAGGAGAGAATCTTAAGCAGACGCCCCGCTGAGCGTGGAGCCCGATGTCGCAGGACTCCACCTCATGACCCTGAGATCGTGACCTGAGCCAAAATCAAGAGTTGGATGCCCCTAATTCTTTTGTATTTTCAAATCTATCTTGGTGTCTGCCTCATGGAAGACCCAAATTGATACAATGAGTCTGAAAAGTTACCAAACCAACATGAAAGACTGTTTCCAGTCTGAAGAAGGATACTAGTTCTTGGCTTAGATACTACTTTATAAACTCACTTACTTAAACATACTGATTAACACACATTCAAAAGTTCACCATCAAATGAGAAACATAATGAGTAAATATCATATTACATATGATATATGCATATACATAAATATCATATTACAATTATTAGTAAAACTTGATCAGCCTTAATCAAGTTAAGAATTAAGTAGTAACTGATAGACATTAAGTAACAAACAATATCGTCTTATCTCAATGACATGCAGGGGTATAAAAATTAAATCTATTTTCTCTAAAATAAATCAGTGATCACCAGAGTCAATATGTTAGCTATGTTACATATCCTCACAGATAATCAGACCTGACTAATCTGTAAGCTAAAGAGGCTTAATAATTAGCAATTCAAGCTTAAAAAAATGTATTTCCAAGAACCACTGAAGGCTTTTTAGGAAAAGGCACACTTTGAAAAAGGAATAAATTTGAAGTTTATGTACTATTTAAAATTGGCTACTGGCTCAACCTGCCTATCTCCAGGCACACTCTCGGATAGTACCTGATTGTCATTGCAAGTGGTTTTGGTGTACATGTTTCTGCTTTCTCTGGCTAACTAGCAAGCCATTTACAGGAAAGTGGCACCCTGGCTGAGACCTGTGAAAACAGATTGTGCGTACACCTGGGATTTCAGTGGTTGAGAAGGTACACACATAACGGCGACACTTATAGAGCATCTGTTCCCTGGCGACCGGTGCTGTTCTTTTCAAATGTGTAGAAGTCTGAAAGTCACTAATGGGCAAGGTCAGGTAGGTTAGAGACACTTTTATGAACAGCAGCTATTTGAGGATAAGAAACTCCTGGACTGGTCAGTTCAGTTGATGAAGTCTTTATTTGGACCCTAAAGAGGACTTTGTCTCAAATTCATCCATCCTGAGGAGCAGGGCAAAGCTATTTTCTTGTCAGAGCCATTTCACACCTGAACTTCAAAGTTTGCTTGTGACCGTGTCAAGGCTATAATAGCTACCCTGTAAAATATCAAAACAACCAACTATTGGCAGTAAAAAATCGAAGCTATTCTATGATTAAAATAAAGCAGTACAAAAAGGCTGTTTGTAAAATTAGATATTTTTGTGTTAATTTTTGAGAAGCTACTCATATAGCTAGTTTCATTAATGCTTTCATAATTACTAACAATGAACCATGCATGACTTGTACTTTACAGCGTATCAGGCAAAATTTTATCAATTAACTAACAATGTTTACAACAACCTTCTGGAAACAATTAAAACAGTAAGAATAGGACTTCAAAGAAGGAACAAAGAGAAGGACCAATACAAAGAATGTGATCCCAATGTCACGACCTGTGACTATAACAGAGCTCAGTAAAAAACTGCAAGAACTTCAGAGCAGTAGCTGGGGGCAGAACCAATGCCTTAAATTTTGATCACATCTCTCAGTTAGGCTGAAAATCTGATCAGAAGGAAGGAATTATTAAAAACAAGGCAACAGGCCCACAAGGAGTCACTTATGCCAAACCTCATGTCACCAACCAAGAGAGTGACAGATTAGGCTCTCCCAGAAGTGGAAACTGAAACCAGTTGGGATCTGTCTGATGAGCACTAGTTCCTTAATCTGCCTGATAGACCACTGCCATTCATCTTCTCAAGGAAAGAGGGCTTGCAATAACCAACCTGCATTTTCACCTGCTATACCTTCCTTGTTCTCAATCCCTTCTTTTTTTTTTTAATTTTAAAATTTAAAAAAAAATTTATTTATTTGACACAGAAAGAGAGATCACAGGTAGGCAGAGAGACAGGCAGAGAGAGAGGGAAGCAGGCTCCCCGCTGAGCAGAGAGCCCAATGTGGGGCTCCATCCCAGGACCCTGAGACCATGACCTGAGCTGAAAGCAGAGGCTTAACCCACTGAGCCACCCAGGCACCCCTTAAATTTTAATTTTAGTTTTTTAAATTTATTTTATTGTGTTATGTTATTCAGGATACAGTACATCATTAGTTTTTGATGTAGTGTTCCATGATCATAGTTTGCATATGAAACCCAGTGCTCCATGCAATCCATGCCCCCCTTAAATACCTATCAGCAGGCTTACCCATCCCCCCCACTCCTCCCTTCTAAACCTCTTCATTGGTTTCCACGAGTCCTTAGTCTCTCATGGTTCGCCTCCCTCTCCGATTTGTAATCCCTTCTGCCAATAAAAGTCTTTCATTTTGCACAGCTCCTTGAAGCTCCCTTCTATCTGCTAGATGGGATCCTGAACGATTCATGAATCACCAAATAAGGCCAGTAAGATCTTTAAAATATACTCTTTAAATCTTTAAATCTTTAAATATTTAAAAGGACTGGTGATTCACAGACCTGTATCCCTGGGGCTAATAATATATTATATGTTAATTTTTTTAAAAAGATTTTATTTATTTATTTGACAGACAGAGATCACAAGTAGGCAGAGAGGCAGGCAGAGAGAGAGGGGGAAGCAGGCTCCCTGCTGAGCAGAGAGCCCGATGCAGGGCTTGATCCCAGGACCCTGGGATCATGACCTGAGCCGAAGGCAGAGGCTTTAACCCACTGAGCCACCCAGGCGCCCCTTATATGTTAATTTTTAAAAAAGGGATTTTGTCCTTTCACAAAACAAACTTATTTCCATTGTACATTTAAAACTTTATTAATGCTGTTAACTGTGCCTCAGTTTCTCAACTGCTTCCCTTCTTATCTCTATAGACAGCATCCAAATCAGATCACTGTGAAACTTAAATGAGTTAGACCTAGGGCTGGACAAAAGTAACCACAAAATCAATATTTACTATCATTTATTATTTTTACTATTATGTATAGTTGAGAAAGAAGATAAAAATAGATGGAAGGGATTGTTTTTTTAATTTGGGGTGCTAAGTAGAGGTATATGAATCCAGACAACATTTTAACACTTAGTTTAGAATTTAAAATTAAGGCAAATATTTCCAAACACTGTAAATGAAGTCATAGTTGTAGAAATTTCCCCACTGATGTTCTAGGAAATTTCTTTACTTTTTCAAAAGTGATAATTAAGAAGGCTTTTTTGTTTGTTTGTTTGTTTACAATTAAACTGTTAAAGGTGATGAGAAAATCCTAAAATCATTACCTTAGAAGTGTATTTATTTCATAGTTATTAATATTTATTTATTTATTTATTATATGAGTGAGAGCAAGAAAGAGTGTGCACAGGGGGAGGAGCAAAGGAAGATGGAAAGAGAGAATCTTAAGCAGGCTCCATGCTTAGCATGGAGCCCCACGCAGGACTCGATCACACCACCCTGAGATCATGACCTGAGCAGAAATCAAGAGTCAGACGCTTAGTGGACTGAACCACTCAGGCACACTTTATAGGCATTTAGACTTCTAAAATTAAATTGTGTATGTGCTTGCATAATGTGTTCCTTTTTTTTTTTGTATGTTTATTAACTACTCAGCTCTTAGGTAAATATTTCACTGCAAACAATGCTTATTAATGCCAAAATCATAGTGTAACTCTTCCTTAAAGGAGAGTAAGTCATTTGCTAACCTTGAGTTCCTTGATTTTGGTTGAGAATATTTTGATTAATTTATCTTTCTATACATTTCTCTTCACAATCTGTGAAGGGAAGGAGTTTTATAATAGAAATGTAAAATTATTTTCATTCGTAGAAGGGTATTTATACCGATGACCTTTATGCATTTCCATGTCTCCTTAGGGACAATTTTCCATGTTAACATAACTAAGATTCCTTTTGCCACCTAAACAGAGAGATTAATTTGAATGATATTTTTTTATAATGTGGCAAACTTAAAGATAAAAAAAAAAAGTGCACGAGAGAGTGTTTACCTGGAAACATAGACCAAGTTAGATATTAAGAAACTCTTCTAGGTTGGTGCCGCAAATTACTGAGAAAGATTATATCAGTGTCTTCAGTCCCATTCTTTAAGCACCTAAGGCCATCCCCCTAGTACACCTGAATCCCTTTGCTTGCAATACATCGTTCCTTCTACAGTTGTCCACAACTTTATTTGTTCTCTTAAAGCTCCAAAACTTCACCTTTCGGTTATAAAACTCATCTAAACTGGGATCATCTCTATAGTCATTTGTTTTCTCTGTTCTACCATTATATACTTGGAAAGAAAATGGAGCATATAGATTGTTTCCTTTTCGATATCAAACAGATGGGGGTTTGAATCTTGGCATGTTGTGTTACATTGAACAAAAACAAAAATTATGATGACGATGATATTGACGACATTTATAAGTAATCAAAACCTCACTGAAGTAGAATTAAAATGTTGGAAGGTAACTATGTGAGATGTCTGGGGTATAATTGAAGTTACAATGTTCTAAGATTGTTATAATGTTTTGGAGGAAGGGAGACATATAGGCAAATTTTGGATTTTAAATTAAGTATTAACATTAAGCATTAAGAATATCACTAATAAAATAAAAATGGAATCCATAACTTTCAAAAAATTACAGAGAAAACACAAAATAAAAACTTTAAAAAGGTAAAGTGTATTAGAGTTTTCAGAAAAGCAGTACTGAGAAGACACATAATTGTGTACATGTGCACATATACACACACAGACAGAGCGAGATTTACTATAAGGAATTGGCTTAGGTGATTATGGAGGCTGAGAAATTCCAAGAACTTCAATCAGTGTGTTAAAGACCCAGGAGAGCTGATGATGCACATCTTCCAGTCTGAGTCCAAAGGGCTAAGACTCTGAAAAGTCAATGGTGTAAGCTCCACCCTGTGTCCAAAGGCAGTAGAGAACCAATGTCCCAGCTCAGAGACAGACAGAGAGAAGGAGGCAGAATATTCTCCCTCCCTTAGCATTTTTGTTCTGTGTAGGGTTTTCACAGATTGAATGAGGTTCACCACATTGGGAAGGGCGATCGACTTTACTCAGTCTATGCATTCTAATGTTAATCTTACCCAGAAACACCCTCACAGACTCACTCAGTATAACGTTTTAACCAAATATCTGGTGACCCTGTGACCCTGTCAAGTTGGTGCTTAAAATTAAACATCCCCCAAACAGAATATCTTTGGTCTTGACTTAAGTGGTAATTATGCAGTTGTATTGCTACATCAAAAATCAGCAGGATGTGCATTTAATATTAACATACTTTACATCTGGTATACCTCAATTTTTAAAAAAAGTAAAACCAGAAAGGAGAACAGAAAACGTATTGAAAAAGCAAAACAAATATAAAATAATGTGATAGAAATAATTGTAAATATGACAATACATTTAAAATGAATCAAGTCCCATCTGAAATACATAGAGTTTAAATTGGATAAAAATAAATCCATGTTATTTGCAAGAGATACATAAGGTGTAGGTTTACAAAGTAAGTTTTTGTATTAAAGAATGGAAAGAGGTATTTCTTTCAAGACTCATCAAAAGGAGGATGGTGTAGCATTTGAGAGCATGGATTTGGGAGCCAAACTGTGTGGATTTAGAATGCTTGCTCTTGTAAATTCTGTCAAAATGGTCAAGATAGTTATGTTCATCATCTGTATTGGAGCATCTTGATAATAATATTGTCTGTTCATCATTTTATCGTGAGGATTAAATAAGATGATACACTTAAAACAACTAAAAATGTTTGGCACATAGTAGATACTCAAAAATTGTGGGCTATTATTATTGTGGCTAGTATTACGGTCATCATCAAATGAAATAAATTTTATAGCATCATTAGCTATAAAGAGGCCATGTATATAATGCATATATTACAATTCACTACGTAAATGTAGAATTCCAAACATATATGGATCTCTTATTACAGTTTCAAAATAGAGAGGGCAAAAATGTACAGAATTAAACAGAACAATTAAAAAATCCATCACAAAAATAATTTTAATGTTCCTAACTTACTACCTGATAGACTAAGAATGGACAAAAAATAAGGAAGGTTATAGGATATTTATGGAAAAAACTTGTTAATAACTTGGTCTACTGATATACAGATAACTAATCTACCAGAGAATTCATACATTCAAGTAAAACATCCATAGAAGTTATACAAACTGATCATCTACTAAACTAAAGAAATTCTGAATCCACTTTAAAGCATTGATTAAATATTACCCATTTTCTGGACCTAAAAAAATAACATAAAAAACATTAAAATAGTAAGATAGAGAAGTAAACATAGTATTAAATTTTAAAAAATGTTCTTATAATTTATGATTCAAGTAAATTGAAGTGGAAATAAAATAAAGACTAGATGATATTGAAAATGCTGAATGCTTTTTATTAATCTACGGTATTTTTTCTCTGGAATTCAGGGAAGACTTTCAGTTTCTGGATTCAGTAATTCATTTGTTTCAGGGAAGTTCTGTATTTTATGTTGAAATTCTTCCATATTTATGTTGAAATTCTTCCATATTTAATTTATCATGTTTTATGGGTATATGTTCATTACAGACTAGAAGTAATTCCATCTGGTCATCAAGGAAATTCTTCTCTTCACGTGGCTCTGCTTCTGAGCCTTCCCTCTTATAAAGGAAAATTTTTGCACTACTGGGAAACTCTTCTTTTCAGATTATGGTTTTGGATTGCACCTGCTTTTGAATTTCATCTAAAATATTGTTTCCATTTGTGTTTTCAATTGATATTATAAAGAAGTTCATGCCTGAAATTGTTTTATACATCATCTTTGATAAGATTCCATCCTCTCATATTTGACTCTGTAAGGTAAGATGCTGGTTTATTTTCCCCATGAACTTTTCACTGTGGGTCAAAAGAAATTTAACTTGCTGTTCAAACTATATCAGTGTGCTGAAATTTTCCACATTTCCACATTTGTTGAGACAAATATACTTTCACTCTTAGTATTTGCTGGAAACCAGTCTGAGACACAGGTATATTGAACTAAAACTGTCTCCTAAAGTTGAATTTTTACCTCCATTATATAGTCAACAGAATGAGCACATGACATTAGTAACCTAGATACAGGCTTTGAGTTGAAATAGACCTTAAAAATTTTAAAACAACTCTAAAATTCATGATACCTTACCTACTTTCTGCATTCATATTAACAAAATACTTACAATTTAAAATGTTACTTTAAGGGGCACCTGAGTGGCTCAGTGGGTTAAGCCTCTGCCTTTGGCTCTGGTCATGATCTCAGGGTCCTGGGATCGAGCCCCACATTGGGCTCTCTTCCTGCTTCCCCTTTGCTCTCTCCCTGCCTCTCTGCCTATTTCTGATCTCTGTCAAATAATTAAAATAAAATCTTAAAAAAAAAGAAGTTATAAAATGTTACTTTAAGAGTATAATGTGTGTCTTTCAGTCATAATAGCAAATATGATACTTACGTTTGCTTCTGAATCTTATATTGTGTTAACAGTATATTAAACTTTCCAGACTATTCACTTTTTTTTTTAAAAGATTTTATTTATTTATTTGACAGACAGAGATCACAAGTAGGCAGAGAGGGGAAAGCAGGCTCCCTGCCAAGGAGCAGAGAGCCTGATGCAGGGCTCGATCCCAGGACTCTGGGATCATGAACTGAGCCAAGGGAGAGGCTTTAACCCACTGAGCCACCCAGGCACCCCACCAGACTATTCACTTTTAAAGATAAAGGAAACAAAGGACATAAAATTATCTCCTGCAGGTCATCAAGTTTTCTACATTCAAAATTTGGACTTATTTTAATTTTTATTATTTGTTGACTTATTTTTAAATAATATATTTGTCAGGAATAAGTAGACTCAACAAAGTTTTGTCAGATAGTTTTAAAGAAACATCAAAGAATCATAGAAGCATAGAGAATTAACACCAATTACCTTGAACCATAAAGATACGTGGTACCAACAAGGCCCAATTATTTGTTTGCTGTCCATTAATCCTGGTTTTATTGTTTCTTTCCAATTATCTGATTGCAACGTGTTCAATTTTAAGAACCTCATTTTGCTTATTACCAAAGTATGAGCAGTCATAAAGCTGGGAACCCTCTTGCTCCTGGATTCCACCAGGGGGCAGTGCAGGCTGTGGCTCAGGAAGCCACCTGTCCTCTCTGCCTCCTCTGGGCTCTGCTGTCTGGTCCATGAAGGGTTAACGCAGCCCACCTCAGACCAGTGGGCTCACTTGGGCCCAGCCCTTCTTTGTTCTTAAGGCAGGGGGAAGGCAGTGAGGTCAGGAGCTGTCCAGGCTGAGGCGGACCTGGGGGGGGGGGGCACTGAGAGGAGGGGGGTAAGTAAAAAAATTCCTGCAAAACATCCAAAGTACTGGTTGTTATAGAGTAATGGCTCAATAAATAATAAACAAGTATCTCCGTAGCAGACATAGTATCAACAAAAAGTAGAGAGAAGGAAGACAAGCAGGAGGAGGAGAATTATGGTATTATCCATCTTTTATTGTTTAGTGCATTCCTGTTTTGTGCTTGAGAACTCAATTTCAGTACCCCGTCATTCACAAAGTCCTCATCAAATACACTGAGGAGAGACAATCTTCACTCTGTACGAATTAATCTCTTTTCCATGTTTCTTACACACTTTGTTTAGTGATTTTTTAAAAAATAATTCGCATTATCCTTTGATTATTTGTATGTATCTTTGTTTTCTCGAATAGACTGAACTACATTAGGACAGGAGGTTTGCTCTCTTCCTTCTCCTGATGAGTTTCATTTGATTAAAAGGAAAATCACCATCAGCAAAATAATTATGAAGGAAAAGCTGTTGGATCAGACCAGTGTGTGACTTTGAATCTGGAATGTATTAAAAGTTAAATAGGAGCTCCACTCAATTCTACCTGCAGTTTGTCAGAGACTAAGAACAATTAAGGCATAACTGTGAATGAATGTATGATGGATAAGGTCTGACTTAAGAGTGTGAAGTACGGTTCATCTCCCTGTCTCTCCTCCACCTCACACACCCCACATCTCAGGGTCAGAAAGAATCCTATACCTCCTTGTCTCTTACCAACATCATATGTTTTTGAAGCCAGAAGCTGTCTTCACTTTGGACATTTCTCAATATCCTTTACCTTCAGGAAATGCATTCTGGCACACAAGTGAAAATCATTAATGGCTGACATTTATAAAGCACTTTCCAGATTATCTGTGTAATTTTTATAATTTTGCATGTATTATCTGGTTCATTCTCACTCTGACAGAAATATATATCAGATATTCCCTTCATCCATAATGAATGGAAAAAGAAAAGTAGCTCGGAAATATTAAAAAAAAAAAATCTTACCCTGTATCAGAAAAGTAGTATTCCCAGACCAAGTGCACCTTGTCTTCTAGCACCACATTTTATTTTTGTTCATAAATACCAGTTACTCTAGCTTACATTTCCACAGCAACTTTTGCATATGGCATAGCAATTATGGTGTTTTGTTTTGTTTTCTTGTTGAATTATTTTTACGTTAAATGAACATGTGTATCTTGGATAACAACTACAGAAATTTATATCTAACTGCATAAAAATACTGTGATGGGGGTTTTGAAGAGATACCTTGATGTGCTAAAATACTTGAAATCGAAGATGCGCTGGATTCAAAGATGATTAAAAAATTTTTTTTTAAATTTTATTTATTTGACAGAGAGAGACAGGGAGAGAGAGAGAGGGAGAAAGAATGTGAGTACAAGCAGGGGGAGTGGGAGGCAGAGGGAGAAGCAGGGGCCCCATGGAGCAAGAAGCCCTGTGAGGACCCCGGGATCATGAGCTGAGCCAAAGGCAGACACTTAACCAACTGAGCCACCCAGGTGCCCCTAAAAAAGAATTTTGTTTTGATTCAGGACCAAGGACAGAAAAGATGGTTACAGCCCTAATAAGTAATATTCAAAGAAGATACTCAAAATTTCCCTGATTAACTAACTATAGAATAATCTAATTGTGGAGAAGTCTCATCACCTGCCAGAGAAGTTTGGAGATGTAACAGCATTTGATCTGCACATTTTTTAGTCCCAGTATATCAGCAATCATAGTTTCTTTCCGTCCATTTATCATATCCCTTTTGTTTCTTTAAGAAGTTTCATTACTAGATCCATCCCCACTGAAATCTAAACATATTCAAGCCTCTTCCATCTTAAAAAATAAAGCAAAACAAAGCATAAATACTTAATGTATCCATTTGGACATCATTAGGCATCTTAGACTTAGCGATCTCAACATTTGGATACACTTTTATGTCTCATTTTGTGAAATCTCTTTTCCTATCATGTTCATTTTTTCAGTCAGTTTTATTAAAGGAAAGAAAAACCATTGTTCAAGCTAAGAAGTTGAGCATTACCTTTGGACATATTCTCCCTCAATAACTTTCTCTCCATTCCACCAGTACCAAATCCCTTCTCTTTCATCCACCAAATGTTTATTAAGTCTGCCCACTTTTTCCCATGTTCACCACTAGCACATGTGTGCTATCTCCATCATTTCTTACCTAACCACAGGTATAATCTCTTAATTGATATACTGCATGCATTTTTGCTGTCTCCAAGTCTATTTGACACATTGCTTGTAGAATGATATTTTAAAATTCCAACCTTATTTTTATTTTACTCTACTCTTGTGTCTATGATGGACCCATGATTGATTTCTCCTTTGCTTTCAATACTATTTTATATTTATTGTCCCATTTGCCAAGCTAACTCTTGTTTATAATTTGGGTCTCATTTATATGTGACATCTTCAGGAGAGCAAAGGCTAACCCCATTCACAGTACTCATCACTTGTTCAATGCCTATTATTTTGCAGGATTCGCTATGTAATATGATGATGAATACTATTCATCAGATCCCAGTATCTGTACAACCAAGGTTTGTTTCTCACCCGACTAATATGCCCATTGTTGCTGTAGGGGGTTTGAGTAAAGTTCTGTTCCAGAACCACTGAGAGATCCAGGGTGATGCAGATTCTGCTATCTAATGGCTGCCAACCTGTAACAAAAAGTCCCTTACGTTACATTGGCAGGAAGAGCAGGAGCCTGTAACATCCTTTAAGTTATTCCTGCCTAAGAATATATGTGAAATATTTCCCTTTTGCTGCTCTTTCCTTGGCTGGAGCCAGTCACATATGAGGTCCATGTTCCAAATACTGGACAGTATTACCATCCAGGGGCCAGAAAGTAGGAAGACCTGGATATTGTTGCATAGCAATGTCTACCTCTTCTTCCTTTTCTATTAGACTCCCCATTCTATTTCCTTGTAAGCCGCATGAGGACAGGGACCTGGTCTGTTTTATTCACTTCTATACCACATACAGTGCAATGTATCATAATGGGTTAACCCCTAAACATATGTTAGACAAATAAAAGTCAGTTAACAGAATTGACTCTTGGTTTTAAATACCACACCTATAAATTAGCAGCTGAGTTACCTTGACCAAATTAATTTTTTTGCCTTAGCTTTCATCTATAAAAGAAAGATCATACAGTTCCTACCCAACAGAGTTTTTACAATGATATTGTGCTTAAAGAGTATCTGAATCATTATAGGTTTATGTGTGTTAGCCATTGCTACTATTTTTATTTTTTTAATTGAAGCACAGATCATTGCTGTATAACAAAATAAATATTCAAAGCGTAAACATATCCAAGTAACAGTAGCATAGCTATTGGTCACATTGAATCAATAATTTACATAGACTTTTAGAACTCATCCAAACCTAATGTTTTGTTTTATGTATTAAGATATTTCAGTGTTTCCTCTAGGACTTAGTGGCAATGCTCAAACAAATATTTAAATCTCTTTCGACTTATCATCAGTCTTCCTTTTTGGCAAGTCAGAAAGTCAAGGAATTTTTCATCACTTGCTTTATGTTCACTAATGGCTTAATTGATATACTTATCTGGAAATCTACAAATCTAAATAATTTTAATGCAGACAGATTATTAATTTGTTCATTTATTTTTATTTTTAGAAGATTTATTTACTTATTTTTTTCAAAACTTTTTTTGATTTTTATTTATTTATTTGACAGACAGAGATCACAAGTAGGCAGAGAGGCAGGCAGAGAGAGAGGGAGAAGCAGGGTCCCCACGGAGCAGATAGCCTGATGTGGGACTCGATCTTAGGACCCTGAGACCATGACCTGAGCTGAAGGCAGAGGCTTTAACCCACTGAGCTACCCAGGCACCCCTATTGACTTATTTTTAGAGAGAGGGAGAGAGAGAGCAAAAGCAGGGGAAGGGACAGAGGGAGAGGAAAAGGGAATCCCCAAGTAGACTCCCCACTGAGTGCAGAGCTCCAGGTGGAGCTCAATCTCTTGACACTGAGATCATGGACTGAACCAAAATCAAGAGTCCAACACTTAACTGACCGAGCGACCCAGGTGCCCCCAGACAGATTATATAAATGGCACGGAAAAGTACTAAGAAAAATAATATAATTCTGATATGCAATTGAAAACACAACAGTTTAGTCAATAATACTATGATATTGAAATTTAAATATTTGTTCCCTTTTACCTCAAGTATTCACCATACTTGCGTCTTTTCTCAGGAGCATTAAGACACACACAATCATCTTGGAAGTAGACTTTCATCTACTGTGGTTTAAAGACCTGCGAAAATTCCAGCTCTCCTAAAAGTAGTTTTCATCATGTTGTTTGTATTCCTTATGAAACAGCTTTGTTATAGTTGATACAACACAATAGTTGTCCAGTGTCCCGTATTGAGCATGCCCAAGCTCCAAACCAAACATAAAACAAAAATGTGATCATCACATATTGGTCATCATTAGTAGCTTTTTTTAACATTATATGCAATAAAATAACACCCAATAACTTTCAAGTTTTAAAATACACAAAGCAGGGCGCCTGGGTGGCTCAGTGGGTTAAAGCCTCTGCCTTCAGCTCAGGTCATGATCCCAGGGCCCTGGGATTGAGCCTTGCATCGGGCTCTCTGCTTCATGGAGAGCCTGCTTTCTCCTCTCTCTCTCTGCCTGCCTTTCTGCCTACTTGTGATCTCTGTCCGTCAAATAAATAAATAAAATCTTTTAAAAAAATAAAATAAAATACACAAAGCATACCAATAGACAAACAGCTCAGGGAACACTGTTTTGATTATTTTTATTTCCTTGTGAGATAATTTATATTCTATACCTAATGTACTAATCAATGCCCTTCAAGATACCCAGCACCCATGTTATTTTATTAATGATTGTGTGAAGAGAATAGGCAGCATTTTCTAGTCATCATTTTCTTTTTTTAAGATTTTATTTATTTATTCATTTACATAGAGAGGGTGCACGTGCATGATCTGGGGGAGGGGCAAAGGAAGGAGAGAGAGAATCTCAAACCCACTCCACGCTGAGCGTGGAGCCCAGCATGTGGCTCAATCTCACAACACTGCGATCATGACCTAAACCAAAATGAAGAGTCAGAAGCTTAACTGACTGAGCCACCCAGGAAGCTCTCTAGTCATTATTTTTATTCTATTTTGATTTTACACCACGTGACAACCCAGCAACAAACACAAGTCAGTTAATATAATCCAGAGGCTCAAAGTGGTACTTCACAAACATAAAATATTAGAGTCATAACATAAAACCGTATTTT
The DNA here is from genome assembly GCF_963455335.1 of Martes martes. Classification (NCBI taxonomy): domain Eukaryota; kingdom Metazoa; phylum Chordata; class Mammalia; order Carnivora; family Mustelidae; genus Martes; species Martes martes. Next base: position 37,543,145 of record NC_137898.1, read on the forward strand.
AACAGCAAATAATAATAATATGAAAACAGCAACTTGCCAAACCTAATTTTCAGTTATGTCATATTGAAAATCCATGCAAGGTTTTTGGGGAGAAGATTCTATGCTGAGGACATAATGACTGTTGAAGCCTAAGGCCTGGCTAAGTTTGACGTGCATTAGAGGCGAAAAGAAGGTCAATGGGACTGAATTCAGAACAAAGTGTCAGGAGATGAGCTGACAGATAGGTATCATATCATTTAGGGTCTTAGAGGCCCAAGCAAGGAATGAGATTACATTTTAAGGGCAACTGGAAGCCATTGTAAGGTTTAAAAAGATATACACGATATGAACAATTTAGATCATGCAGACTGCCATGTGGAAGAAAGTCAATTCTAAAAACTAGTTTTGTCTTCATAAACATTGTAAATTATAAATAATTTAAATAACTGTACATTTCCCTGAAATGTAGATAAGCACACACCAGAAAGTTGTAGAAGAAAATATTAAGGAGACTTTAGTCTATTGAAATTATGTTGTGTTGATTGTCTTATAGGCCTAGCAGAAGGCCTATTTCAAAATGGTGTCAGCTACCTAACTTATATATATGACAAAAATAGATCTATTGCTTACAGGGAGAAGACTACCGCAACAGAGTTTTGTTAGTGTCTCGGTGGAAAAGTAATATCTGACTTAATTCAGAATTCGAAGTTTGGTTTAAGGCAGGCCTTTCAATGTAGGGGGTTGTGGGTGGATTGTGAGGGGTGGGGGCGGACTGGAGTTAGGTTAAAGTTGACTAAGGATTATGATGTAATGACAAAGTCTTCTAGACAAACAGCAAGAACAAACCTGTAATTGCACGAGTTGGGTTAATTACTTGTTGCAGAAAGGCAGAATGCATACCATGGAGAACAAAGGGGCCTCTCAGCAAGATGTTAGGAATGATTTATAAGGGAGTGGGCTTGTATTAGATAATTTGGGGGAGGATCAAAAAAAGAGCAGTTCTGCATGGGATTGTATGCTTTCAGGAAGTGGGGGTAATTATATGATAATTTTAATAATCTTATCTAGAAAGAGAGAAGACCAGATTGAGGTTTAAATCGTATTTGGTAAAGAAGCAGTTTTTGCCTTTTTACAGACTCAAGACAAGTTGGTCCTCTTTTGTCCTGATTTGTTATGGTCAAAGAATGGCTTTGTCTGAAATTGATGTTCTACAAAGTTGCTTATGTTCAATAGGAGAACATCAAGATCTAGGTGATAGAACTAGGACAGATCCTAGATCTACGAGGGGCTGTTTTTTTGTTTCTCAGCAGATTAGAGTTGGTGAAAACATGAAAATGGTGGGTTCAAAAATGCCTTGGGTCACACACTACCTGATAAGGCTCTCTACGGAAGAATTGATGGATCCTTTTTAGGATCCATTTAATTTGGGGGAAATTAGAGCAATGAAGACAATTACCTGGGCAAGAGTCTTCTGGAATCAAAGTTATGGTAATGAAGACAAAAGAACACCAAAATCATCCTAATTTGTACGCCAAGCTGTATGAGAACAGTTTGGGGGAAGAGTTACCTAGTTTTTATCTTCAGTATTTGGCAATTAATACATATTGAATAGAGAAACAAATACCTGTGCAACTACTCTGTAGAATAGTTTTTATCTTACAAATGAGAAAACCAAGTCTGGAACAGATTATGATAATGTGCTCTTTAGGAGAGATGAATGGAGCACTGGGTGTAGCCAGAGCATCTCCAAAGACTTTTAGGCCTCCAAGACCCTGGAAATGTCATACTTCCCAGAAAGTAAGTATTTGAGCTTATTTTGAACAACATTTGGCTTAAATAAAAATCAAACTTAACTTATATCTTTTGAGTAGAGAAGTAGCTAATGGAAGAGACAATAAAATAATTCACCTTTTCTTTTGTCTCAAGTACAGTTCCTCAGGGACAGGCTGCTGAAGAGTTGATATCTAGGGACACATACTCTAAGTTTCTCACTTAATCAAACGTAACATAAACCTTCAGAGAGCTTAAACAAAACAAAACAAATAAACACGAACACATTTTATTTTCTGTTTCCAGCCAAGTCAATTTTTACCTAAAATTACAGATATTAGAAATTATTAGGGCCTTTGCTTAACAATCAGGAATATTTAGGGACGCCTGGGTGGCTCAGTTGGTTAAGTGGCTGCCTTTGGCTCAGGTCATGAACCCAGCGTTCTGGGATCGAGTACCACATCGGGCTCCTTGCTCAGCAGGGAGCCTGCTTCTCCCTCTGCCTCTGCCTGCCTCTCTGTCTGCCTGTGCTCACTCTCTCTGACAAATAAATAAATAAAATCTTTAAAAAAAAAATCAGGAATATTTAGCATGTTGGTAGAGAAACTAAACCCTCCGAGTTTTCTGAGGAATCATAGGAGATGTAGATTTTTCCTTTAATAGTGACTGAAGGAAGGTAAAGTATAAAATTAATCGATTAAAAGGCAAAATGGAAATTATACTGTTGCAACCCCAGTGTTCTAGGTAAACGAATTTGGGCTTCTGGTCTTTAATGTTTATTATAGTAAAAAAATGGAAAAACACAAAAAACAGTAAGATTGGTGCTATGGACTGAATTGTATTGTCCTAAAATTCATATGTTGAAGTCCTAAACCCCAAAGTGACTATACTGGGGATAGGCCTTTCAAGAGGCAATTAAGGTCAAATGAAGTTATAAGGGTGGGGTCCTAATCCAATATGATCAGTGGCCTCATAAGAAAATGAAGAGAGGGGGCACCTGGGTGGCTCAGTGGGTTGAGCCTCTGCCTTCAGCTCAGGTCATGATCCCAGGGTCCTGGGATCGAGTCCCACATCGGGCTCTCTGCTCAGCAGGGAGCCTGCTTCCTCCTCTCTCTCTCTGCCTGCCTCTCTACCTACTTGTGATCTCTGTCAAATAAATAAACCAAAAAGAAAAAAAAGAAAAAAGAAGAAGAAAATGAAGAGAGATCTCTCTTCACACACACACACACACACACACACACACACACACACACGATGGAAAGACCAAGTAAGCACACAGCAAGAAGGCAGCCATCTACAAACCAGGAAGAGAGACTTTACCAAAAACCCATTTTCTGGCATCTTGATTTGGGGTTTTTAGCCTCAGAACTGTGAGAAAAAAAAATCTCTGTTGTTTAAACCATACAGTCTGTGGTATTTTGTTATGGCAGCCTAAACTGACTAATCTAATGGGATTTGGAGTTAGATGGCTGGTCCTTTAGTCTTCACCTTATGCTTAAATCTGGACAAGTTACTTAATCTCTTTGAGTTTAGTAACCAACAGTAAAATGCAAATAATAAAGCATGTTTTATTGTGTGTTTGTGAGAATCAAATAAGATTATAGCATTTCCGGAACATGGTAGATGTTCAATAGCTGTTAAATTTCCATCAGCCAAGTGACAGAGAGTTAATAGTATGGTAGGAACACAGGACACAAGTGTGAAAAAAAAAATGATCCATGCTGTGATGAAGTTTATTGGAGCCTATATTTCTTGGTGAAAAGACCTAGTCTAGCTAATATCTTTTATTTTCACAGATAGCCTGGTGTACAAATGTTCAATCAATGCCTGCTCAATGAAAAAATGTTTTCTTTTCTATTGTCAACAAAGATTTTCCCCACAGACAACTTGTTCAGTTTCATTAAGTGCAGTGTAAGAGAGAAATGCCACAATGCTAGGGGAACGTCTACACTTCAAACAGTTACATAAAATCCTCATCAATAATTCAACTTGCCTTTGTGTATTAGGTTTTCCTCAGCATTATTAAAGGATTCACATTCTCTGTCCTGGATTCTACTGAAAATGTAATGTTACTTTTTGAATGGGCAACATTTATTTTGGGTCATATAGAACTATAAAATTTGCCGCTCTGAGAGAATAATTCATCAAGTTGCTTCTTTACAGCCACCCTAATCACAATCTACAATATGCAACAGTGCATTGTGAATCTAAAGGTGGAGATCTGATTGCAACCTTTTTCAAACATCTTGGGTACTGAAATTCTCTTTTTGAAATATATTCCCCTGTTCATAGTGATCTGTGAATGACTATTGGTAAAATGCTGCAGTAACACACAAGAAACCACCAATAGGAAATTTCAGGGGAATATGAATGGCTCCAACTGATACTGAAAACTTTTAGTATTACCATGAGTAACCACTCTGTGAATTGTTTATCTACTGTATCCCTATGATAAATGAGTATCTGCTTCTCTAGATCACCAGTAATTTTTCTGGATTTGACTCTTTTAATATAATTAGGGTAGTTCCAACTAGCAACTTGTAATCTTTAAATGTATTTGAAATATAAAAAACTATATGTAAAATTTATGATATTTAATATCTAATCAAGTGCTATGAGATATGTGAAGAAATATGAAAATATAACAATATCCAAGAGAAAAAATAAAGAAATATATGTCTGGATGAGAGATGTGATGAAACTTACATGCAAGGGTATTGAAATATAAGTAATAATATCCTCAAAGAAGAAATGAAAAAGTGGAAAAATAAGATATATATATATATATATATATATATATATATATATCTCCAAAACTGAATAACATAATTCCTCAAATGAAAAATTAATTTCATGAGTTTTGCCAAAGAACAGGCATTACAAAAGAAATGGTCAGGGACATCAAGACATTTGGACAGAAACTACCCAAATTTAAGCATAAAATGGCTCTAAAAGAAAAAATAAAAAGCCACATGACCTGTGGGAAAATATCAAACAATCTAATGTACATTTATTTGAAGTTCCAAAAGGGAAGGAGATATCACTAGAGATCCTAGAGATGTTAAATGATAATAAGAGAATTTTATGACAAATTTGACAATTAAATAAAGTGGAAAAAATTTTGAATGAGAGAAATTCCAAAACTATTAAAAGAAGAAATAAAGTATCTAAATTGACCTCAATCTATTACATGCACTGAACTTGGAATTTAAAACTTTCTTGAAAGACAAATTCCAAACCAAAATGACTTCAATGGTACATTTGTAAAATGTTTTATACATAAAGTACATTAATTCTTATATCCTTTCAGAAAATAGAATGAGTCGAGTAATTCCTGCCCCATGTTACATAGCTATCACTACTTTAATACAAAAATTGGAGGAAAGTATTAGAAGAAAACTACAGATGAATATCGCTCCTGAACAGAGACTGAATATTTCTTTTAAAAAAATCAGCAAATTGGATCTAGAAATGCATAAAAAGGACACCAAAGCACAATCAGATTACATTTATTCCTGAAATGCAATGATATTTTTTAAAATTTGAAGAGCAATTAATGGAATTCATCATTAAAGATTAAAGGAGAAAAATAATATGACCTTCTCAATAGTTATAGAAACAACATTTGATAAAATTTAACATTAATTCTTGGGGGAAAAAATAGCAAATTATGAGTGAAAATAAACTTCCTCAACGTGAAAATGGACATCTAAGAAGAATTAGCAATAAACAAATTTCTTAAAAGATAAGGAATAAAGTTACGAAGTTGTATCTCGTGATTTATTTTTATCATTGTATTAGACTTCCCAGCCAGTTCAGTATAGGAACAAAGATAAATAAAATACATTCTGGTTGAAATAAAGTAAAAACCAATCTAAAGATTGCTTGTCTTAAATTGCAGCTTGCAGCTTGCTCTTCTTTGTAGACTATCCTAAGTAATCTGCAAAAAAACCTGTTTATCCCACTACCTATATTTAACAAAGTCACAGAATACAAAGTCAATATAAAAAGTAACTAAATTTTGTGAATGCTGGCAAATCAATAAGCAAATTAAATAAAAAACAAAAATGTTGTTTACAATGTCAAATACCTAAATAAATGGAGAAATGTATTACCTTCTTGGATTTGTAACACAAATATTTAAATAATATTAGTTCATTCTTAAATGAACTATACATTGATTTCTCAACCAAAACCTGGGCATCAGACCAAGAATTATTTGAGGGATCAGGGGAAAGGTGACAAATTGGCAAACTGACATTTAAATGGAAATGCAAAGGAACTGGAGTAGTCTGAACAATTTTGTACAAGAAGAATGATATTGGTAGACTAGAATATCTGATTTTTAAGGACTATTATAAAGCAACAGTCATCCTAACAGTGGGATATTGTAATAATGATAGAAACACAAGCCAATGGAACAGAACAAAAGCCAAGAATAATCTTGGACATTTTTATTGTTCAGGCCAATTGATTTTAAAAAGATCATGATAATTGAATGAGGAAATAATTTTTTTTTTTTTTGAAAAGCTGCTGCAACCATTAGAAAGCTATTTGGAAAAAAAAAAACCTTGATTTTTCACTCACATAACTTGTAACATATTAACTTGAATTTAATCAAAGACCTAAATTTCAAAGCTTAAACTATGAAACCTTCAGAAGTAGGTCAACATGTTTTAGCTAGGATGCAAGAAACAATAACCACAGAAGAAAAAATAAATGAAAATATGATTTTGAAAATTACCCTCTGTTCTTTAATAGACATCATCAATAAGTGAAATGGCAAGTCATAGATTCAGAGAAATTGTATCTGCAAATATGTCTGTAAGGACTTACATCCACAATATATAAAGAACAAAACCAGCTCAATAAAAGGACAAAGAAAAATAAATATTGAACAAAATATTTGAAGAGTTATTTCACAAAGAGTATGTATGGGTGTCCAATAAGTGCATGAAAAAATGCTCATCATTAGTAGTCATCAGGAAAACGCATCCTAATGCTATAATGAGAAACCTCTATGCACCCAAATCTCATATATTGCTGGAGGGAATATGAAACTCTAAAAGCACTTAAAAGAACAGTTTTATAACTTCCTTAAAAATTGAACACACATTTTCCATATAATTCTGTTATTTTATTTTAGGTATTAATACAAAATAAATTAATAGATGCACCTACATAGAGATTTTTAAAAATACTTATAATAGCCATGTTCATAATAGATAAAATCTGAAAAAAAATTCTTAAAATCAGTAAAATGCCCATTGACAGGTGCATGGAAAAATAAGTTAAATAATGTCTATACGTTGGATAGTATTATTTTACAATATAAAACAATGAATCTCCAAAACGTGCTGGTTGAAAAAAGACCAGATGTAATTTGAATACATTCATTATGAATTATTACATGATGATTTAAAATAGTCAAACCTGACAGTAGATTGCCTGGAAATGGAAGGGAGGTATAAATGGTTTGAAACAGGCACACAGGAACATTTTAAGGTGGAACGTTCTATATTCACATTGTTTTAGTGTTTGTTGAATGTATATACTTGATCAAATTCATTATGCTATACTCTTCAAATGAGTACATTTTATTTTATGTAAATTACATCCTAATAAAACTCATTGAAAAATAAAATAAAAATCACTCTAAAAGCAATTTTACCTGTAGGGAAAGAATTAGATCATTGAAGCTCCAATAGACCATAATACCCAGAGTTCACTAAAAGAGGTTAAGTCTAATCTGCCTTAAACTCATGTTCAGCCTTATCAACTTCAAGTTTCATAACTGATGTAATATTGCTCCTTTACAACCTAACATACATTTTTATTTTTATTCTGTCACGTGCATATCGCAGGGTCTGAGTGTAATTCAACTCTTCTAGAAGAGAAAGAACGTTTCAGTCCCTATCCACCATGCCTTCCAGCCCTAAACAAATCCTAATATCCTTTCTGTCTCTATAGATTTGCCTATCCTAAATATTATGCATCAGTATAATCATGAAAGTATTGGTCTTTGTGACTGGCCTTCCACTCAGCAAAACGTTTACAAGATACCTTCATATGGTGGCATCTATCACTCTTACATTCATTTTTATGGTCAAATAATATTTCATATTTTGTTATAAAATGATATTAGAAGTATCAGCAACAGGTCTTTATTTCTGTTGTTTAGTCTGCTGTTACTTTTATTCACTGGAGTCTTCATCCGTGTTACTTGTTTTGAAGTCCTACAATTTCCAATGAAATTTTTCTAGATTTCTATTCTCTGGTTAAAATTTTAATATTTTGGGGGGGCCTGGGTGGCTCAGTGGATTAAAACCTCTGCCTTCGGCTCAGGTGGTGATCCCAGGGTCCTGGGATCGAGCCCCTCATCGGGCTCTCTGCTCATCAGGGAGCCTGCTTCCTCCTCTCTCTCTGCCTGCCTCTCTGCCTACTTGTCATTTCTGTCTGTCAAATAAATTAAATCTTTAAAAAAATAATAACATTTTCATTTATTTTCTTGAGCATATTAATCATAGTTATTTGGAAATCTGTGTTTGATAATTCCATTATTTGGGTTACTTTTGCTTCTATTTCTATTATCTATATTTGTTTGTTTCTATTACCTGTGTTTTGTTTTTTACTTTGGATTTTTTTTTCTTGTTTCCTGGAAAGCTAGGTCATAGTTTCTTGTTTATCTGAAGAGATATGTGAAGATCAGGCTATCCTTATCATCCTCTCTAAATGGATTTATTTGTGCTTTCTGACAGAAATTCAGACAAGGGACTTATTACCTTAATTCATCCCAAAGTGTACCTTTATTAAAGCTTACTACAGTCTTCTGGAGAAGTGTTCTGTATCTGGTTCTCATTTACCCCCAAATACAGTCATTCTAGGTTCTTAACTGAAAGCCTGATCTATTAACCATGAACCTTCCCTTTTCATAATGCATAGCTGTAATTGTTAACTCAGGTTCAAAGAGATGACTTCTTGCTTTGACTTGCCCTGGTTGAAACTTGCAGATCTGCTTCATAGCCTCTTATCTGAGCCACTTATTCAAAATGTCTTTTGGGAAAAGTGGCAGAGAATCAGGCTGATTTCTGTGTGTGTTTCTTCCATTCAGCGTCTTTGTCTGCAGGTACCGGTTCCTTGGTAGCTCTGAATTTCAAACTTTATTTCCACCAGGCTCATGATAAGAGAAGTTCAGGATCAGTGGCCCAATATTTCAATTATCCTTTTCTGATTGATTTCGTAGGTTCTCAGCTCCACAGAATTTACAAATCAACAAATGGCTGGAAAACAAAAGCAACACAAAATAATGTTTCTATCTCAATGAACTCTTTTCTTCTATGCCCCAACATCTTCTTCTTCTTCTTTTTAATTTTATTTTTATTTTTGTATTATGTTTGTATTATGTTATGTTAGTCACTATACATTACATCATTAGTTTTTGATGTAGTGTTCCATGATTCATTTTTTTTTTTGTGCATAACATCAAGAGCTTCATGCAATAAATGCTTTCCTTAATATCCATCATGGGGCTAACCCAACCCCCCACACCCCCTGACCCCTAAAACGAGCTTCTTTTTCTTTTTTTAAGATTTTATTTATCTATTTGACATAGAGAGAGAGATCACAAGTAGGCAGAGAGGCAGGCAGAGAGGGAGGGGGAAGCAAGCTCCCTGCTGGGCAGAGAGCCAGACGTGGGGCTTGATCCCAGGACCCTGAGATCATGACCTGAGCCGAAGCAGAGGCTCAACCCTCTGAGCCACCCAGGTGCCCCAAAACCATCTTCTTCTTAAACATAGCTGTCTCGAAATTCTTGAAAGTTCTCAAATGCCAAACAAAAACAACAAACCATCCCCTAAACCAAACTCCAAACAATTTTTTTTTAATTTTTCCAGCTTTGCAATTTTCTTTGAAAAAAGTTGGTCTGCAGGAAACTAATTCATCATTACTAGATGTATATAACATTTATTCTCTGGATGAATATTTTAACTGAGAACATACTCTTTCTATGGGTACTCATGGAAGTGGTAACTCACAGTAAATTCTGCTGAAAAGAAATCTTGAATGAAACATTTTATATTGAAGTGCATAATAGCCCCAATATTTTTATAAGTACTACCATTTTGCATCCCTTTCAGAATTATTTTCTTCAACAAATAAGCTATAAGAATTTACATTTTATTTATGATACTCTAAATGCTTTTTAAAATTCAGATGCTACAAAATTGCAGGCATTCATTCTCCTTTCTATTTCAGTCCAGAAAGCAGATTTAACCAATTAAAACTGAGTCTCCTCAAGGGGTGCCTGGGTGGCTCAGTCACTTGGGTGTATGCCTTTGCCTCAAATCATGATCCCAGGGTCCTGGGATCCAGCCCCATGCTGGGCTCTCTGCTCAGTGGGGAGTCTGCTTCTCCCCTGTGTTCTCTCTCTGTCTCGCAAATAAATAAATAAAATCTTAAAAACAAAACAACAACAAAAAACTAGTCTCCTCAAAATACTGTTTTCTCAAGGCAAAACATTCCAAAGTGCATTATAGAATTTCAAAGTTGGATCTGGTACTCTATAAATTCCCACCATTTAATTTATTCAGTTTCTTCTTTAATTTTGAAGAGATTATATTTTAATCAATTTTTGTTTACAAAATATTTTTCAGTGACTGAAAATTATTAAAGCTTTAAATACAAAATTTTTAGTGTTCTAGCCTTTCTATTTGGTTAGATTTCCAGCTGATTTTGATGAAAGTATAACTAAATTAAAATGATTTATTTTACAAAGCAATCTCAAAACTATTGCCAGGCACTTAGATTGACATGAATAGTAGTTTATAAAGATTAAAAAATTTCTGAAACCATACAGACGATGGGCTGCAAAAGAAAAATCACAAACTGCCATGCTAACTTTCTTAACATTACATTCGTCCCAGAAATTTATGTTCTGTTATAAAAAATGAAGAATATACACGCATATGTTGCCTGTCCGGCATGTGAGATTGCTTCTTTCTATAGAGCAGATTATCTCTGTTGGACTGGATGAAATTTTAGATTATCCGTCCTCTATAACTAAATTCAAGTATATTTCTCTCCCGTTAGTTTATTAGAGTATTACCTTTAACTGACCTTCTGTAGCATCAGGATTCACTTATTTTTAACCACTGCAGGGGCACCTGGGTGGCTCAGTCGTTAAGCGTCTGCCTTCGGCTCAGGTCATGATCCCAGCGTCCTGGGATCGAGCCTTGCATCAGGCTCCCTGTTTGTGGGAAGCCTGCTTCTCCCACTCCCCATGCTTCTGTCCCCTCTCTCACTGTGTCTTTCTCTCTGTCAAACAAATAAATAAAATCTTAAAAAAAAATCACCGCAAAATTTTTTAACTTCAATATTGAACTTATAAACAAATATGCAAAGGAATTCACAAGATCAAATACTTCATCTTTTACAAAATGAACTTTTCAAAGCAGAATATAACTACTGGATTTTAAAAAATTAAATTATTGGAATTAACTAATCTAACATTTTTGTTTGAAATATATGATGACGTCGATACAAAACAGCCATCTTCTAACTGTTTGCAAAATTCCTGTGTTGGTGAAGCCATCATATTAACAACTATCAGTATTTTTTTATAGATGTATACTTACATACCATACACACATAAACAGCATGTACTGGGAATAACATGAGTAAAATAACATTTAGCAAATGAAAACTTAAATGAAAGTTCTGCTTTACAACATGATATGTAATAGTACTTTCTTGCATTTTCTTGTCTCAAATTACTCTCTTTGGGGATGGTCTTCGAAAAACAACTAATAACTTTTGCAATAAATATCTTTGACTCTTCAACAGATTTTTGCCTACAGTTGAATGTGGTTAATAGTATCATTATGACCCCTATCGTAGATGTTCAACCTACAAGGATATTTCATGATACTTAAACTTTTATTATTAAGTTTCTTTAGAAATGGAGAAATCATTTATCGATTTTTCATTAAATATGAATAATTTTTCTAATTGCTCTGAAATGGATTAATTGCCATTAAGAGGCATAAAAATAAAGTATGTAATTGTCCATTTGTCATTGAACAAATCATAAATTCTCTAGTAAAAATGTTTATACTAGCACTTTTCAGATTTTCATGAACATACAAATGATCAAGGGATATTAATAAATGCAAAAAATATCTGAGTGTGAGACCTGAGATTCTCCTTTCTATTTTTTCTTCTTTCTTTTTAAGACTTATTTATTTGAGAGAGAGAGAGAACACGAGCCAGAAGTACAGAGGGAAAGGGAGATAGATTCTCTTTTTTTTTTTTTTTTAAAGATTTTATTTATTTATTTGACAGACAGAGATCACAAGTAGGCAGAGAGGCAGGCAGAGAGAGGAGGGGAAGCAGGCTTCCTGCTGAGCAGAGAGCCCGATGTGGGGCTCGATCCCAGGACCCTGAGATCATGACCTGAGCCGAAGGCAGAGGCTTAACCCACTGAGCCACCCAGGCGCCCCAGGGAGATAGATTCTCAAGCAGACTCCATGCTGAGCATGAATCCCAACGTGGGGCTCAATTTCATAACCCAGAGATCATGACCTGAGCTGAAATCAAGAATCAGATGCTTTAAAAAAAAAAAAAAAATCAGACACTTAACTGACTGTACCACCTAGGTGTCCATCCATTTCTTTTTCAACCACTTTACTGAGGTATGATTCACATTCAAAAAGCTGCCCATATTTACGAATTCTGCATTTCCAGAAAGGTAAAGGGGGAACGAGTCTGAGAACAGGTGCTGAGTGACAAGGATTTAGACTGCTCTACCTGCTCTATGGCAAGCTGGCTAAGCTTTCTGCCCCACACGTATTTTACAAACAGATAACATAATCTCCTACATTTTCCCTTGAGCCTCGTTCACTGATAGATGCCCCTTGCAGGCTTTCACACTCGACCACCAAGTGGCCTCCAAGTACAGCCACATAAAACACAGCACCGGCAAGCTCGACACCGAACTTTGAAAGGAGTTGTATAGATCTAGTTTTTTCATCAGAATGCACTTTGTCTTACCAGAGAACAACCTCCTTCAAAGTGATGCTTTATGTTGTTTTGATCTAGAAATGTTTGGTGAAGAAAATATGTGTTGCTGATGATCTCCTTTCAGTTTTTAGCTTGTGTTAAAAGGAAGCATTCTGTTTAGTGTATATGGTCTCACACGGTTAGGAGAGATCTTGGTAAAAGCTGCAGGTGCACCCTGAGGGTCTCCCAAACCCATCGAATTGTAATGCAACTATTAATGATAATAGTTGGTGAAGAAATGAAAAAAAATCTGAACAAAAAATGCAAAACCACGTAAGAAGTAAGGACACTGAACATAAATCGGAACTAATATTGATAATATTAGTGTATGGCCACTTGAAATGTGAGCCTTAGTTTTTATTACAAAGTGGATCGTGGCCCCTAATCCCACAAATATTTTTCTATAATTATTCACATTTTCCTTAAGCAACATCTTCAGAACAAACTCACAGTTAACAATCTGTAAAAACTGATCTCTAGATAGGTGAATTGAATTTCAGTCTCAAATTTGTAAAGAACTGGTTGGGTGACTGGCAGATTCTCATTTGACTTTTCTGAATCTCATTTTACCCCTTTATGAAAAGAAGGTTAAGTTCACCACTACTTTGGAGAAAGTTAAAGTTTACAAATTGCTTTCCTCTTTATTAACAAAATACATTGATTTATCCATAATTTGAATATTATGAAACCTATTATCCATTTGGACTTTAAAACTTCAACTATGTTGGAGAACTTGGGTGGCTCAGTCAGTTGAGTGTCTTGACTCTTGATTTCAGCTCAGGTCACCATCTCGAGGTCATGGGATCAAGCCCTGCATTGGGCTCTGTGCTCAGCGGGGAGTCTACTAGAGATTCTCTCCCTCTCCCTCTTCTTCTGCTCCTCCCCACTTCTCTCTCTCTCTCTCTCAATCTCCAAAATAAATAAATAAATCTTAAAACAAACAAACAAACAAACGAAAACTTTATGTTAAGTTATTTGGAAATTCATAGGAAAAATGTAACATGGACATAAACAAGAGGAACTTGCTGTGTTCTGTATGATCTCAATCTCTGGGGAAATTTGTGTTCTATTTTCATGAGTTTGAGAACTTCTGGTTGTTGGGAATTGTATTTACTCACTACTGCTAAACTTCTGTTCAGTATATTTTCTTCTGTGATTGTTTCTGAATGCAAATGTATTTAATGGGATATCTGAGTGGTGTTCTGGGACCTGCAGCCCAGAGCTTGTCTAATGTTCAGGTAATCAGGACATGTTCTCCATTTTTTTTTAAAGATTTTATTTATTTATTTGAGAGACAGAGATCACAAGTAGGCAGAGAGGCAGGCAGAGAGAGAGGAGGAAGCAGGATCCCTGCCGAGCAGAGAGCCTGACGCGGGGCTCAATCCCAGGACCCTGGGATCATGATCTGAGCCGAAGGCAGAGGCTTTAACCCACTGAGCCACGCAGGCGCCCCATGATCTCCATTTTTTAATTTACATTTTTCCTGTGGATTTGGGGAGCCCTCTCTGTATCTCCTCTCATTGCATCTATGAATTTATGTAGGAAGAAGTGAGCAATCTATGAGTTAAATGTGGGTAAGATCCCAATGAGCTTCAAAGTCTTTAAAGTCTGTATTGGAGTTTGTGAAGCAAATTTTCAGGGCAATCTATGTTCTTCTAAACCTGAAAGAATGTTTTACAGCTGTTTATTTTCCCAGATCTGCTATTTTGTTTAAGCTCAAACTAAATGATCAAAACTGGCTCACCTTGCTTTCCAACTCATCAAATCACCTGGACCAGATGAATTTTCTATGATCATTAAATCTAATTAATTAAAATATTATACTTTAAAATTACATAGCATCCATGCTGTTAATACATGAAGTCTTTATAACTTAAATTTAGTAACAACAATGCTGACTGACATGTTTTAAAATACTTCATATTCTCTCTTCATATATTGTCACCTAATGTTTTATTTTGGCTCACAGTGAAAACTTCTTTCAAGCTCTGATTATTTTTACACACAGGATATTGTGACTCCCTACCCCCCAACCCCTTGCCGACAACATCACCATTAGAGTTTAACCTTCCACAACACTCATGGTAGTTTAAGTAAATATTTAAGCAAATAAATATTCTCTCGTTCTTTCACATGAGTACATTTCTTTTTTACCTACTAAAGATTGACACAAAACTACCTTAAAATATTGAGACAATAGGTAAATCTTCTGAACGTCTGTATTTTCATAACTAGCAAATAGAGCTTAGATTAGTGGTTTCCAAATCTAGTTGATCAGCAGGCTTGTCTGGAGAATACCGATGTAAGGGCCTATTTAGCCAGAGTGATTCCATCTTGGATTAAACAGTCATTTTGTTGTTTATGCAGTAAAACTTAGACTGACCCTGCCCCCCACTTCCCCCAAGGGACTTACTTAAAACAAGTCCCAGAAACTAGTCCCAGGTAACAAAGCCCAAATACAAGGGTGGGTCAGGCCGGGAGGAGGTATTCAATCAGTGGGGATGCATACTGTCTCCTAGCTACCTAGGAGTATGGTCCCCGCCCTTTGGGTGCCTTTTGGGTGCCAGTTCTGACCAAGGTGATAGGCTGGTTCAAATATCTACTATAGGGTAAATTGTAATTCAATTGGTCACTTATGTGTGACCTAGCAGGATTGTGTAGCTTTCTCTTTGTGTTACAATCTCATTGGCCACCTGTACGTGGCCAAGTCCAACCACATGGCCTTTGCCCTTAAAAGCTAGTCTGTAAGGCAGAGAGAGGTCACCTCTTTGCAAGAGATAGCCTTGGCCAGTCAGTTTGATTCTTGATGCTTGGCACAAAATAAAGCTTTGCTTGACCTTCGCTTTGTATCAGTCTTACTCCTTTGACCTTGGACCCAACACTGAAAGTTGCATTTTCCAGAGTGCCATCTCATACTTGCTGAACCTGGAATTCTGGGACTGAGGCTGGAGGAATAGCATTTTCTTTCTCTTTCTTTCTTTCTTTTTTCCTTTCTTTCTTCCTTTCCTTCCTTCCTTTCCTTTCCTTTTTCTTTCTCTTTAAGATTTTTATTTATTGATTTATTTTAGAGAAAGAGAGAGAGAATCTCAAGCAAACTGCTTGCTGAGCACAGAGCCTGTTGTGGGGCTTGATCTTACAAGGCTAACACCATGCATGACCAGAGCTTAAACCAAGATGGCCACTTAACTGACTGAGCCATGCTGGAGCCCTGAGGCTACAAATTCAATAGCTCTCTGCATAATACTAACTTGGGAAACTCTTAATTAAATATATTCAACAGGAGCTTTCCAGTTCTTTAATGTACTCTGGTACAAAATTCGAGATCCTTTATCCTGGTTAGCTCCAAAGAATTCAGTTTTGAATTTGAAGGGCTCTTAGAGTTAAATGATTTAAAATTCTAATTTTATCTTTCAAATGATTTGCAGAAATTAGCTGATATGACTAAACTCCCACAATCAATTATTAAAAGAGAAACTCAAGGCTGTGTCTAGCCTGAATCCAGAGGTTAGTGAAATTTGGTGTATTTATGAACAGAAAATCAGAGACAAGTCTGAAAAGACATTTTGTTGATTGGCATTCACTTTAATTACAGTAATTTTCCCCCTTTAATCAAAATGGTTTTTGGTTCCAAATCTAAAGATTGGTCATTTTATCCCTTCTAGTAAATTTTTCAGAACATTTTCTGTATCATTTTTCACACATGTAATATTCACATATTAAAGGCAATTGCTCAGGATTCTATAGTCAATCATATTGATTCTACATCCTAACATATTTTCTCCAAATTTAACGTTTATTTATTTAGAAGACAGTTTGACCTTATTAACACACAGTGCATTTGGTGATCATATTCCCATAATATTATGATTCTGCTTCCTGCAGTTTTTAAAAATTAATTTATAA
Source organism: Martes martes (assembly GCF_963455335.1). Taxonomy (NCBI): domain Eukaryota; kingdom Metazoa; phylum Chordata; class Mammalia; order Carnivora; family Mustelidae; genus Martes; species Martes martes. Next base: position 37,559,852 of record NC_137898.1, read on the forward strand.
AAAGCAGTCCTACACAAAAAAAGGAGGTTGAAAAAATATAATTTCGGTGGAAACATGTAAACTAACCAGCTTATCACTAATTTTAGTGGAACCTAACAGAAAAGTTATTTATTTGGATGCCTCAGTTCTATGAAGCATTTACATTAACTTCACAACTGATTTCCCAGGAAAAGTATAATTTGTTTAGCAATCCACATCTGCATTTCTTGAATTACCAAAATGTTTTCTTAAATCAAAGGTGCTCATTCTATGAAGGAGATATGAGGATTTGGGTGATTCTAAAAATGAGTTTTAGTGCCAAGCAACTGGCTATCAATAAGCGAGTCATAGGACTATGTCATAATTTTATTTAAGAATAGTTGAAGGCTTCATGAAATACAATTACAAGGATGAAAGGACTAAAGCAGAAGACAATAGTTTTGTACTAAGTGTGACAAAATTCCAATGTTCTAGGAGAATGTACTAGAGCAATCTCTCAATTCTATTTTAAGAAAAGCCCTGGACTACCAAGTCAGACTCAACGTTCATAAGGTTATGGAGAAATATGAATTTCTAAATTTCAAATATAAAATTCATAATTTGCACACAGTTTTTTAAATGAATATTGACATTGCATATTTGGATAGAATTAATGAGATAGACAGAAGTGTCTTATAAAAAAACAAACAGAACCTTGATTAGATTTTAATGGCCTAAAGATGAAGTCCTTGCAGTTTGTGCTTAATGGAGATCTTACAGTGACTTACAGAGTCATGATAATGGCTTGCTGCAGAAAAACAAGCATGACTTGCCTGACTTCTGACTCATAAAGATCCAATAAAGAGCACAGCAAGATGGAAATAGTGAGCACTCTGAAATCATTAGATTTGGATTTTCACCTTGACTCACAGTGAGGTATTGTGTGCCTCCAGTGGATTAACTTGACCTCCTTGACTCAGTTTTTTAAGGTGTGAAAATGGGAAGAATGTAACCTCCTTTCAGGAATTTTTTGAAGAGTAAATGAGATAATATATTCAAAATACCTAGCATAGGACCCCCCATTCATTCAACATATGTATATAGCCCACTATTCGCTAGGCACATCTCTAAGCACAGGGAAATCATTAGTTATCAAAGCAAAACATTCTAGCCCCGTGGAATGTATATCCTGGTGAAGAAGACAAACAGCTGAATGATACAAGGTAAATTGCCCACAGTAATAAGCCCTTTAAAGAAAAACAAAACCATATAAGGAGAAAGCATGTAAAATGGAGTCAAAGAAGGGTCCTTGGGAAGTATTTCCAGAGTATAGACTAGGAGAGTTGAAGGGATGAGGATTTAGGGGATAGAGTCCTCAGGCAAAGTCCACAGAGAGAAAATGTGCTGAAAATGTGTGAGGGTTGGTGAACCCGGAAGGAATTGAGCAAGGGGAGGACCATATAGGACCATTACACACGAAGATTTTGGATTTTTTTTATATAGGTTTGTTGGGAGGAGAGTTAGTATGAATAAGAAAGTCATATAATCTGATTTATGTATTAAATTGCCATTATCATTACCGTGCAGAAATAGGCTTTACTGCTACTAGGCGCAGCAGGGACACTAATTAGCATGTTAATGCAGTAGTGGAGGTGAGGGATAATAGTGGATTAGAAATGGTGTTAGCAATGGTTGCAATGAGCGTTACTCAGCAGTGTGATCTATTTTGAAACAGTAGTTGCATGGTAGATGTGCTAATGGAATCACTGGGGAGTGTGAAAAAAATTAACAGTGTCAAGGATGATTTCAGGTTTACAGCAGCTATCATTTTGAATATTTACTGCATCCCAGAACAGTGAATCCAAGAGATTGGTGTAATTATGATTATCATCCCCATTATGGAGCCCATGATCTCAACCTCTGTAATAGACTGCCTCTTAGCAAGACTAATAGTAGTAGCTAGTAAACAGCACTCTTAAAAATATTATAAAATAGTAATAATACAGTATTATTTCATCTGATACTTGTGTGTTACAACTTTATAAAATTTAAAGTTCAGAAAGGCACTATGAATATTCTTAACTGTTTAATCTACTCATCTACTTTCTTCTAAAATAAAAATAACAGCAATGTGGGGCACCTGGGTGGCTCAGTGGGTTAAGGCCTCTGCCTTCAGCTCAGGTCATGGTCTCAGGGTCCTGGGATGGAGCCCTGCATCCCGCTCTCTGCTCAGCGGGGAGCCTGCTTCCTTCTCTCTCTCTGCCTGCCTCTCTGACTACTTGTAATCTCTATCAAATAAATAAATAAAATCTTAAAAAAAAAAAGCACTGTATACCTAGGTTAAAAGAAATTATTGAGTAATATTTTATTTGTGTACATTTTTTCCTAATTGAAAATTTGAGCTCAAGCTAAAATACTTTCTAGTAATTATTTTTAAATTTAAAAAGTAGACATTGTAAGGTTTTACAGGCGAGATAAACACGACACCAGGCGAGGTAGGCACAAGGCAAGATTTATTAAAGGCACTCTCCAGCAAAGTTTCAGGGCTCAGGAGAAGGGGAGCCAGGAAAGTTGCTCCAGGAGGAGGTGGGCACCCTCGGGCGAGGTTCCATGACTCCGGAAAGGGGAGTGGGGGAAATCGCACTGGGAGGGAGTTGGCGGGGGTCTTTTATCTGGGTTAAGATAGGGAATAGGTTCACAGCCATATAAGATTCGGTATTCGGGGATTGGAGGGTTGGGGGAGTCCTGATGTTCTGGTTTCTTGCATAGGTATGGGGTTACTTGTGGAGACGTGACCTGGGCATACATCCTTTTGGTGGGAGAGTCAAGGGTTAGGAAGGTGGGGGGCCTGGAAGATGGCGGCCCAGCGGTCATTTCTATTGTTTCTCCTGCATTCCTGGAGCCCACTGACCCAACAGATGTATTTGCAAGTTATTATTTACATTTTTTCAAATGAGTTATTCTTACCTATTCAGTCACACAGGATCACAACACCGATATTAGACACATTCTAACAAATACTTGGGATTAAAAAAATAGCAGATACTAAGTACATTTACAAGAAGTACTCACTCTTTCACAATGTATTCTTCAATTTTCCTTTTATCGTTTCAAATTAGTTCAAATCAGTTAATGTAACTCTGCTATTGTTTTACTTTATCAAACATTTATGATTTTACTAGAATCTATACATCTAAATGCTTCCATTAATATAATGTACTTTTTATTTTGCATCTGCCAATGCTCGATAAATGACTGATATATGTTATCACAAATTATCCTCACAACACTACAAAATAAACATTTTCTATACCAATTTCCAAGTGGAGAATAAAAGGTTTAGGAGATTAAGCAATTCACATAAGGTCATACAGTTAATAAATGCCAGTGCAATGATTTGTTTCCTGACTTTCTGGAATTCCAAAATTCATGCTCTTAATCCATAAACTTTACGGATACTCTTGTAGTTCTCATAGGGTTTGCAAGGATGTTATGAATAAATACAAAAACTGTTGATTATTTCTAATCCTTTCATATAACTTGAACATGAATCATCTTATTTATTAATATGCTTATGTATGTTATTTATATATGCATATATGCTAATATGTACCCATTGCATTTTGATATAGTAAAATGTTTATTTTCTGAAGACTAGGTTGTTGGCACCTCAATCAGGATGTTTCAGCAATGTGTCAGTAATGTGTATTAACTTGAGTATGTACTAAATAAATTCCCTGGAGCCCTGTTGGTTCTCAATTAAACTACTTCTTCAAGACTGAAGTGCAGAGATAAATATAGAAGACAGAGGGATGTTGTGTATTTTTCAGTTGGTTAATTTCTCGACAGTGTGGCTCATCTTCAACTTGGTTTCCACTAAATCTGGGCAAGGGCCATTGGAGTCCCATTCCTGCCACACCAGGGTCTTTCTCTTCCCTATTGACAATGAGCAATTCATTACTGTTTCTAATTCAAAAAATGAGCCATTAAATACAACTGGTGACAGGCTACAATATGGATTCCTCTGCAGAACTTTTTACCTCTGGGATTTTTCATGTCTCACTTTAGAGGACAATCCCTTAAGTCCATCCTTCGATCATTATAATAATCATACACGTAGAGACTCTTACCCTCTTTTCATAGAAGGGAGAAATGAAGTTAATGCTCAAAGTGAGAAAGTGTGTCACAGTAACTAAAAGCTGGGTGTCTGGAACCAGGTTATAATCTTGACCTTGTCACTCCCTCGGGTGATTCTGGGAAGTTCTTATGTTTCTGGCCTCTCAGTTTTCCTGATAGCAAAATGAAGATGACAATACCATAACCTCAGATTTTTCTTGTAAAGACTATAAAATGTGGCAGACATAAGGCTTCTGATGTGGAATTCTGCAAATGGTAAATTCTCAATAAATGTTAGCTTTTGTTGTTCAGCAAATAACGCTAATGTAACAAAATCAATCTAAGTGGTAAACCTACATCTTTTTGTTTTAACTTTTTTTTTTAAGATTTTACTTATTTATTTGATGGGCAGAAATCACAAGTAGGTAGAGAGGCAGGCAGAGGGAGAGGAGGAAGCAGGCTCCTTGCAGAGCAGAGAGCCTGATGTGGGGCTCGATCCCAGGACCCTGGGATCATGACCTGAGCAGAAGGCAGAGGCTTTTAACCCACTGAGCCACCCAGGCACCCTAAACCTAGGTCTTAATCATAGGCTGTCTTACTCTCTGTAGAAAGTTTCTATTTGTTAAGTACCAAAGCTACCACACCAAATCACATCTTTTGTTCCTTTCCAGTCACAGTCATTATTCTGTATAGAAGAAAGGGTTACTGTTGCTGGGATTATGAGACAGTCTACTATGCCGGTACTTCATAAAATTGTACTGTACTAGCCGAGTGCTAAGACATTGACTAGAGTCATGTTGTCAAATTTACACTCTGGTTCTACATTGGTCAAATAATTTAACATTTTTAACCTCTCTGTGCCTAAGTTTTATCATCTAGAAAATAGGGACAAATATCTCAAAGGCTTCATTTGAAAATTAAAGGAATATTTGTGTGTATAAAGATATTGATATATCTATCAATATATTGGTATACCCAAATATTTCTATGTGTGTATTATATAGATGAATATATTTGAATATGTGTATATGTATATATAAACTGAAATAGAAATATATATGTACACGGATATATATATATATATAGAGAGAGAGAGAGAGAGATGTGCATGTGTGTATATATATACTTAAATATAACATTCATATCATGCTTCAAATATGGAACTCTATCTCAGAACCACCCCCCAAAATATTCAAGTTTTTGATGGGCATTGTGTCTGCTTGAAACATAAGGTCACTTTCTATTTTGTAATGTGTTTTTTCCGTTTTGTTTTTACTTTAACTTTTTCCTTTAATTCCAGTTAGTAAACACACGATGTTTTATTAGTTTCAGGTATACAGCATAGATATTTAACAGTTCCATACAACACCCAGTGCTCATCACAAGTGCACTCCTGAATCTCCATCGCCTATTTTTTTAAATTTAAAGATTTTATTATTTATTACATATAGAGAGAGAAAGCACAAGCATGGGAAGTGGCAGAAAGAGGAGAAACAGGGTTCCCATTGAGCAGGGAGCCTGATATGAGGTTCAGTCTCAGGGGCCTGGGATCATGACCTGAGCCTAAGGCAACCACCCAACCAACTGAGCCTTCCAGGTGACCTCCACCCCCTCATCTATTTAACCCATCCCCCTACCCACCCCACCTCTGGTAACCAGATTTTTCTCTATAATTAAGAATTTGTTTCTTTTTTTGACTCTTTCAATTTTTCCCCTTTGCTTGTTTGTTTTGTTTCTTAAATTCCACATATAAGTGAATCATATGATACTGCCTTTTTTCTATCTGATTTACTTTGCTTAGCATAATACTCTCTAGCTTCATGTACGTCATTGCAAATGGCAAGATTTCATTCTTTTTATGGCTGAATATATATATATGTAATATATAAATATATATAAATATATTTTATTATATTTATACAATATATTTATATTTATATATGGGCTGTTTCCATATCTTAGTTGTTGTAAATAATGCTAGTATAATCATAGGTGTGTATGTACCCCTTTGAATTAGTGTTTTTGTATTCTTTGAGTAAATACTTAGTAGTGTGATTGCTGCATCATAAGGTAGTTCTATTTTTAACTTTTTGAGAAACCTCCATATTGTTCTCCACAGTGGCCTTACCAATTTTTATTTTCACCAATAGTGCACAAATGTTCCCCTTTCTCCACATCCTCACCAAGACCTAATGTTTCTTGTGCTGTTGATTTTAGCCATTCTGATGGGTGTGAGGTGGTATCTCATTGCAGTTTTGATTTGCATTTCCCTAATGATGAATAATGTTGAACATCTTTTCATGTCTCTGTCTTCTTTGGAGAAATGTCTGTCATGTTCTTCTGCCCATTTTTTAATTAGATTATTTGTTTTTGGGTGTTGAATTTTCTAAGTTCTTTATATATTTTGGATACTAGCCCTTTATCTGATATGTTACTTGCATATATCTTTTCCCATTCTGTAGGATGCCTTTTAGTTATGCTTATTGTTTCCTTTGCTGGGCAGAAACTTTTTTGTTTTGATGTAGTCCCAATAGTTTATTTTCGTTTTTGTTTACCTTGCCTCAGGAAACATCTGGAACGAAGTTGCTGTGGTCAATGTCAAAGAAGTTACTGCCTGTGTTCTAATCTAGATTATTTATGGTTTCAGGTCTCACATTTATGTCTTTAATCTATTTTGAATTTATTTTTGTGTATGCTGTAAGTAAGTAGTCCAGTTTCATTCTTTTGCCTACTCTGTTCTTTTTTGTTTTGCATTTGAATATCTTTGAGGTAGAGTTTGGATGTAGGTTTCTTTCAGAATCTTATTTAAGATCTAGGTTTTTCCTTGAACATCAATGATCTATAAAAAGCAAACATTTCAATAATTAATGAATCATAAAAATTCAAAGGATTTTAAAATTTAAGTGTATGTATCTTTAGTGTTTTTATAAAACTTTGACAGTTTGTGATAACTATTTATTTACTTCAAATGTGGCTAGAATTTCACATTCTAATAAATGTGAAAATGCCTTCTGGTGACTTCTGAATTTTAGAATAACTGTTCACTCTCGCTTTCTAATATATTTTCCTATATAAACCTGACAACAACCCTGTGAAGTATCACTATCTCTGTTTAGCAGTTGTAGAAACTAGGGATATAACAAATAATATAAGATAGCTGTGTTTTAGATGATTACATGGAAAATCAATCTTATGTGTCTCTCTAGGTTGGCGTAGCACTCTGTTCCTATGCTAGAGTTGATTCCATACAAGTTATTTTTAATTGTGAATGCTCTTAATTCCTCTCTTCTTCACAGATCTATCACAAAGTCCTAATCAATGATTTCATCTCATGTTGATTAGCTCTCCTAGTCATGTGAGGCTCAGTTGAATTTGTATCTTATATTCAGGTATTATTATAATTAGATTGTGTTTTCTGATTAGGTTTTAAACCCTTTGAGTATCACTCATAGCTTATAGATTGATGCTGGTAATGTGATAGTTACCTGGCAAGGCTTTCATTGATTAATGAAATTTCTAGGATTAGAAGGATTTTAGGTTTCAGAGCCATGCCCACTTGGGTTTAAATCTGATTTTTGTCACTACCTATTTGCATGACATCCATTTCCTAGCTGTGGACTCGAAAGAGTGACTCTAGGAACCTTAATTTCTTCATCAATAAAATGTGACTGATAATCTTTTTCTACAATGGTCATTACAGAGATAAAATAAAATTACAATTTTAAGTTACCTGCCAACATTTCTGGCATATGGAAGGCATGCAAAATTGTTATTCCTTTCAATCCCATCATCCTTCCACTTTTTAGAAGAAATGTAATAAATATTGCATGTCATCTTTTTCTACAGAAATAAATTATTCCTAAGCCAGTGTTCCATAGAACCATTTAATGCTCTTGGTTTTAGAAACAGGTTACTCAATTTTGAAATATAAATATGACTTTCACCATTATAAGTTAATTTTGCTCTTTCTCTCTATTTCATTTTCAATTCACTTTGAGAGTTTTAACTCTGTCTTTCTCATTTAAATAATCTTCAGAATATTTTGCTATGGAATTCATCCAAGTACATGAAATGCATTAGAAAAGCATGAGTGAATCTAAGTACATATTGCCATCTAATCATCAGAGGCCTATAATATATAGGAAGGATGGCCTCTGATAGCTTTTCAAGATTCAAAACTCTTGAATTTAAGTCATGGAAAACTGGGTAGTGAATAACAAAAAGCAGTGAGGTTTTTGAGGAACGAAGATGCATGGTTTAAGAGAAAACTGAGATTGTTTAGACAGGAGAGAGAGAGATATATGTGTATATATATAATTATATATCATAATATATAATTATATGTATTGACAGGAGATAATTATATATATATTTAGACAGGATATATATATATATATATATATATATATATATAAATATATATATAACACACTCTACATATATACTCCACCAGCTGGCTTTAGAAAAAAAAAATCAAATCTAATTACCCTAAAATCCACACTTTTAAATGATTTTAATAGTTCTCATGTATCATCCTAAGATATGAGCATGGAAGTCAGAAGAATTTACTTTGAATAAAAGTCCTGATTCTTACAGGGATGGTTATGTAATGTGAAGGGTACCACTCCAAGTCTCACTTTCCTTGTTCAAAAAATGAGGATGGCATTAGTTTTTCATACGTTCATCACCCACTGAAAAACAAAATAAAACAAAAACAGGAATAACAAAAATAAAAACAGACCTCTACATTTTGTGTTTTATTTAAAATATGCCTTTATAATGAATCCAGTTACTTTTCCCTGTTTTGAGCTCTCAATTTTAAACCTCCTTAGCTGCTGAGTCCTCATCTTTTTGTCCTTAGATTTTTGGACTTGATGTTTAATAATGCTTCTCTGTTTTGGGGTTTTTTTTGTTTTGTTTTGTTTTGTTTTTAGTTACTGTTAAAAACTGTGGTTTGAAATTATTCCATCTACTCCTTTTTTTTAAACTGAAGGATAATTGACATGCAATAGCTTATTAGTTTCAGGTGTATAATATAGTGATTTGGTATTTTTATACATTATAAAATTATACCCATGATAAATCTAGTTAATCTACCATCTGTCACCATACAAAGTTATTACAATATTATATTATTGATTATATTTCCTATGCTGTACATTACATCCCCATGATTCATTTATTTTATAACCGGAAGTGTTTGTACCTCTTCATCCTCTTCATCTATTTTGCTCACCTCCACCACTGCCCCCCACACCCCTTCTCCACTCTCATAATCAAGAATTTGGTTTCCTCCTCATTTTGATCTGGATAAAAACTAGGTGACTGTTTTGGCCTACCAGATTTTCCCAGCTCCCACAAATGGACGAGTGAAGAAGTGATTGAAAATTGAGAGAATGAGTCATAGTCCTTATCAAATATTTGAAATTAAGTAAATACAAAAGGATTTACATCCTGTGAAGTTTCACAGAGCACATCTAAAACAATAGGGATATAAATTGTGATGCTCAAGGTTAAATAAACTTGAGACAGAAAACATAACTTTATAATCCTATCCTCTTTCTTTTCATGCTCACATAAGGCCAGTAACATCTTTATCATGTGTCTTGAAAGAGTGGGTTGATTCCTCTTAGTACTTAGCTTTAACCCTTCTAAACATCAATTTTCCTTTGCCAGTTCAGAAGTCTCTTTGCAAGAATCCAGAAAATAATTTGTGTTATTGTATTTAACCAATTTGGGTTTTGCAATATTTTTCTTATTATAACCATAAGAAGCAAAAAATTATGAATCTCAAGGCAAACACAGCTCTACTTTTATAAGAAAAACTGGGACTTACCATAATAGGGTGAATCATTTATAAAAGGCAGCTGCTTCTCCTTTTCTTTTTCTTTCTTCTGCCCCTCCTCCTTCTCTTCTTCTTCCTCCTCCTCCTCTTCCTCTTTGGATAATACAGAAGTGAGCTTTTAAATTAGGTCTCCTCCAAATCTACTGTCTTCATTCAGAATCTCATCTTCTTACTCAGATTATTGTTTTTATATTTCTCTTTCTACCATCATTAATTCATCATCCAAATGTCCAATCTCATGATGACTTCTATTCTGTTTTTTTTAATTTAATTGTATTTTTTTCAGTGTTCCAAAATTCATTGTTTATGCACCACACCCAGTGCTCCATGCAATACGTGCCCTCCATAATACCCACCACCAGGCTCACCTCACCCCACCCCCCCTCCAATTGAAAAATATGTTTAAATGGTTCAAAAAAGTCTATAAAAATTACCCATATTCCCAATTTCAGAATCAACTGTCTTAAACATTTTGATATATTTGCTTCCAACTTTGTTTTAATCATGATTTGAAAAATATTATGAGTAATATTCAAATGCAATGGCTTTCTTTTTTAAAAATGAGAACACTATAAATAAAGATGACTTTTGACTTTTACTGGCTTAATATCATTTCTTTACTTAGCACTTTTCAGAGGCAGAGTACATTATCCAAAATCTTTAGCTGGAATAAAGCACGCATCAACTTGTATTCTTTATATCCAGGCATATTGTTAGTCTTCTTCATTGAACTGTGATCCCATGGACCTAAATTGTTTTCAACTTCTAAAAACTTGCTGCATTTACAACACTGAATATACTTCTGCCTGGACAGTTGGACTTTCCTTCTTTGCTCATAAAATCCTGCTTAAGTCCCTGAGCTTTTGAGAAGTCCTATTAGACTTTTTTAGGCAAAGATATTCTTCTTCCAAAATCACTGCATAGTCCTTTCTCTGTATAAAAGTTTTCCTAGTATTTTGGTGTTGTTAGTTTTGTATGACCTCCTCTGCTGGACTTCAAAGATCTTGAGATCAGAGGACCATTCATGTTCGTGTCTGTTATTCCTGAATCCCTCCTGATACTGAGCCTTAACTGGATCTCAATACATTTAATTGTTTCAAATGGGTACAAAATGAGGTCATGAATGCCAAAGAATAAGGGATGAGGTTAACAAGAGTTTCCAACTTGCTATTTATTAACTTACATTTTGTAAGATATTTTTACAGAGAGAGATCACAAGTAGGCAGAGAGGCAGGCAGAGAGAGGAGGAAGCAGGCTCCCTGCTGAGCAGAGAGCCCAACGTGTGGCTCGATCCCAGGACCCTGGGATCATGACCTGAGCCAAAGGCAGAGGCTTTAACCCACTGAGCCACCCAGGCGCCCCGAGATATTTTTAGATAAAATAGTAGAGGTCAAAGATTAAAAATGTGAAAATATCTTCACAGGTTTTCTCCCATGTTTGTCTAATTCAGTTGTTTTCCTGAAGTAAATCATTTAAGACATGAGATTAAGTTTTTAGCCCTAGAAAAATGTATTGGGCAAAATGAGATTTTAGAATTTCTTGAGAGAAAGTACCTATTCAAGTCTTGAAAATAATATTTGTACTTACAGGAAGAAAAAAATAGTAAGGGAGTTGTCTATTTATGTAAACAATTTGGCAGTAGATGGCTCTGAAATAATTCCCTGAAGCCCTGATCAAATTATGCATTTTTGTTTGCATTTTTAATTTTATGTAGCTCCAACTGAATCTTTCAATTTCCTTAAAGTACAAGTAAATACAACTTATTGATAGGCAATTAATCATTGGTGTTTAATATATACATAGAAATTAATCTGGAACATTTGTAAGCATTGTGTTTCTAGAATTGTATTGATTACACTGGGAAATAATTTCAGGACATACCCATGATTAATAATACCATAGTAATTCAGTTGCATAAAGAAGACTGATAGCAATACAATAAAAGAAGATGCTATTAGTTTTTTGTACTTCTGACTCCTTAGAATTAATTAAGCTACACTCATAGATCAGTTAGATAAAGACTGAAGGAAAGGATTTTGCTTATGACAAACAAAACAGAGTAATGGGAATTTGTTTTGGCATATATGTCTATGGTTATGTGGAAAACACTGGTTGATGTCTCTTTGGGTAGATAGACCATCTCCTCAATAGCAAAGTTACCCTGCAGGGTATGAGCTTACCAGCAATCTGGGACTTAACCTCGTCCAAAACAGAAGTTTCCTTGAGGAGTTATTTGAAGATCTTACTTAGATCTTCAGCACATTAAATGACAAAAGTAATCTTATTGGTCTTGCCTTGTGGTCTCATTTTGATTAAAAGGCCTTCAGGAATTCAAAGTGCATTACAGCCTTGCCAGTTGCAATCTCACTGGATATCGACTAATCTAGAAGATAAAGCACAAGCAGAAGTGTCTCCAGATAGGAGAATTTTGATGAAATAAGTCCTAAAGATAGAATTGCTTGCTGTCTCTTAAATGGCAGTATTAATCAAAACAGAAATCTATTAAGTCGAATGGATAGAGGTACCAATGTGTATCTGTCAGTTTTTCTACACAACAAACAAACAGAAATCTCATGACCACAATATGCATTTATTTCTGGCTCATGGATCCCCAGGTTAACTGAAGTGTGATTGAGACTGTTGTTCTGTTTTTGGCTGCAGGTTGAGTTTAGGTCTTTTCAATTATGTTTCATGCTGAGGACCCAGTGGTGGAAAGAAGCTAAGCTTCATGTTACTTTTCTTATAGAACTGGGTCTTTGGGCTCCCTAAAAAATAGAAATTGACAAGAGGCTAACCTGAGAAAGGAGAAAAACAAAAAACAAAAAACTAGGGGGAAAAGTTGACCAAAGAAAGCTGACTTTTTGGTGTTTGGCTGACTCTTAACCTAAAAGTCAACAGGTCATAAAAAGAGTCACAAGATCTAACTCATGGAAAACCACAAGGCCCCACTCCCTCTGGCACTAAAAGACACATAGGCTGGACTTTCTTGAAATTGCTCCCTGTGGGTAATTCCACCACCTTAAGACAATGGAAAAAGTAACCATCCAAAGTAAGTGATAAACCCAAAGTTGAAGAATAAGCCCTTCCCTATATGGTTAGCTGATTTTAAAAAACTTAAAAAATTCTTCCTTAGAAGTAGGGTCCCCTTCCTCACCTGGGAGGAGAAACCACTGCTTTGTCTATGAAGGAGCTCCTTTCTTACTTGTATACTTGATAACTTCTTGACCGTTTCTCAAAATGGCTTACTCTTGAATTCTTTCTCAAGCAAAGCCAAGAGCTCTCTTGGTGAAGAACTGAAGCCCTGCCTCTTGGGGACTGCTGATCTGTATCAAAAAAAGGAGTTTCAGGCAAGGATTTATTGGGTTTCATACTGAAGCACAAAAAGTTCCCAGGCTAACCCCCCCAAGGACAGAGACCAGGGAGAGTTATAAATAGGCAGAAAAAGAGTGATATTCAAGCAGGTAGTGTTGGGGATTTATTAGCACCTGTGTACTTAATGGACATGCTTCTTCGGGCATTGCAAGTGTAATTAGCATGTTAAATCTCCACCCTGGGCATGATTTTTAGTATCATAATGAGGGAAAACATAGGTGAAAGGTCAGCCAACTATCCACCTTGGCACAGACTGATTTGATTCTGTCTTTGACAGTCTTTATGGTCAAGTCCCTCCTTTGGTCAATTTCCTGCTTCCACATTACCCAAGATAAGCCACTCAAGAGACATACATTTCAGCTACCAAGGAACACTGTGTATTACTGTTAGGGTTGAGGACCAAAGTCTAGTCCCTGCTCTGTCTCACTTTCATGGCAGATTGGAACACCAAAGCTCAGCACATTTGTGGTCTCTCTTTCTGACAGCTCCACTAACACTATCATGTCCAAAACAAATCACAAACCAAGTTCAGCATCAATGAAATGAACAAGTACATTCTGCCCATAATGGGAGGGGAAAAATGAATGAATGCTGAAAAGTATCTCATGCATTTGGTAGATGGACTGAAAATAGCAAACTGTTTTTTTCAATGTCAATTAAATTTAATTAAATTAATTAAATTAATTTCAATGCACAAACACTAGCTCACCTGCCCTACCTGACACCATTACTTCCTGGAAGAAATTTTAAGAGCCGGGGGAGGAAGGCAAGAGAGAGTGCTACTGAATCATTGAAGTAAAATTGCTTCTGATTTCACAAAAAAATGGAACTGTTTGGAATAGTTTATAAATTATGCGGCCACCTGACTGATTCAGTTGGAAGAGCGTGCAACTCTTGATTTCAGGGTCTTCAGTTCAAACCCCACATTGGGTGTAGAGATTATTTTTAAAAAAATAAATAAATAAGTATATATTATGTTTATCATTAATATTATTTCTGTTCTATTTCCATTAATATTATTATTGATTATTCTATGGATAAAACCACTAGATGTAACTGAAGAATCAATATTTATTTTCAGAATAATAGAAATCTGAATCACTATTCGAGAACATGACATACCTGCATAGACTGCATTTGCCCAACCTTCCTCTAGAGAGATGTGGACAAGTGCCAAGTTTCTGTCAGTGAGATGTAAGCAGTAAAGATGTTTGGAAGTTCCCAGAAATTTTCTCAAAATACAGCAGATACATGCGAGACAGAAGAATAATATGGAAAAGCTAAGGCTCCTGAGAAGTTCGCTGAAGAAAGCCCTGGGCAACAAAACATCTGAATTTTATCTGAGGAGGAATCAAAGGGACCATGACTAATTGAGTTGCCAAATGTCAGGGCTAGAACTTAGGTTCTCTGACTCTTACATTTTTATTCTTTTCTCTCTACTTCTCATATTGACTAGGGAAAATGTGCCAAGTACCCCGGACCTCGTGGAACTTTAAAATTTTTTTGGCTCACTTATTGCCTTCAGCATGTTAAGACTGTGGCTATAACCTCATGTTGATCAATTTTAACATGCAAACATCAGAGTCTATTGTTGTTTCTTGTTAACAATGACTTCATTAGAATTCTAATTTCTATCCCTTAACTGGAAAATAATTATAAACAATAAAGTCAGCTAAAATTCCATGTTCAGGAAGCTTTCAAATTTTTCTTTTATTAAAATGTTTGTGTTAGGTTGCCTGGGTGGCTCAGTTGGTTAACCAGCTGCCTTCAGTTCAGGTCATGATCCTGGAATCCTGGAATCGAGTCCCACATGGGGATTCCTGCTCAGCAGGGAGTCTGCTTCTCCCTTTGACCCTTCCCCTTCTCATGCTCTCTTCCTCACATGCTCTCTCTCTCTCAAATTAAAAAAAAAAAAAATCAAATCAAATGTTTATGTTATAGATGTACCAAAAATATGTGTGAAAGGATCATGTCAGCCTCTGGATATATTCTATTTATTTTATTTTTAAATTTAAATTCAATTAATTACCATTTAATATATTATTAATTTCAGAGGCAGAGTTCAGTGATTCATCAGTCTTTTTTGTTTTTTTAAGATTTTATTTATTTATTTGACAGACAGAGAATACAAGTAGGCAGAGAGGCAGGCAGAGAAAGAGGGGGAAGCAGGCTCCCTGCTGAGCAGAGAGCCCAATGCAGGGCTAGATCCCAGGACCCTGGGATCATGACCTGAGCCAAAGGCAGAGGCTTTAACCCACTGAGCCACCCAGGCATCCCAGTGATTCATCAGTCTTATGTAATACCCAGTGCTCATTTCATCCCATGCCCTCCTTAATGCCCAACACCCAATTACCATATACCTTAACCCTTCTCCCCTCCAGCAACCCTCAGTTTTTTTTTCTTTTTTTTAAGATTTACTTATTTATTTATTTCTCAGAGAGAGAGAGAGAGAGAGAGCAAGAGGGCACAAGCAGGGGGAACAGCAGGTAGAGGGAGAAGCAGGAACTTAATCCCAGAACCCTGGATCATGACCTGAGCTGAAGGCAGACTCTTAACTGACTGAAGCCCCCAGGCATCTCCTCAGTTTATTTTCTATGATTAAGAGTCTCTTATGGCTTTTCTCCCTCTCTGATTTTGTCTTATTTTATCTTCCTCTCCCTTTCCCTATGATCCTGTTTTGTATCTTAAATTCCACATATGAGTGAGATCGTAGGATAAGTTTCTTTCTCTGATTGATTTATTTCACTTAGCAATGAACTAGTTCTATCTCATTGCAAAAGGCAATATTTCATATTTGATGGCTGAGTAGTATTCTGTTGAATATATATACCACATCTTCTTTATCCATTCATCTGGTGATGGACATCTGGGCTCTTTCCATAGTTTGGTTCTTGTGGACATTGCTGCTCTAAACACTGGAGTGCAGGTGCCCTTTCAGATCACTACATTTGTATCTTTGGGATAAATACAGAGTAGTGCAATTGTTGGGTCATAGGGTAGCTCTGTTTTTAACATTTTGAGGAACCTCCATACTGTTTTCCAGAGTGGCTGTACCAGTTTGCATTCCCACCAATAGTGTAATAGAGTTCCCCTTTCTCCACATCTTTGCTAACATCTGTTGTCTCTTAAACTGCTAATTTTGACCATTCTGATCAGTGTGAGGTAGTATCTTATTGCGGTTTTGATTTGTATTTCCTTGATGCTAAATGATGTTGAGCACTTTTTCATTTGCATGTCTTCTTTGGAGAAATGTCAGGTCATATCTTCTGTATTCTGGAGACAGAATAATAAATTGGATTATTTATTCTTTGGGTGTTGAGTTTGATAACTTCTTTATAGATTTTGGATACTAGACATTTATCTGATAAGACATTTTCAAATATTTTCTCCCATTCTGTCAGTTGTCTTTTGCTTTTGTCTACTGTTTCCTTCACTGTGCAAAAGCTTCTTCAACAAAGCAGGGAAAAGTATCCAATGGAAAAAAAGATAGTCTCTTCAACAAATGATGTTGGGGAAATTGGACAGCAACATACAGAAGAAGAAACTGGACCATTTCTTATACTGTGTACAAAAATTAGACGCAAAGTGGATGAAAGACCCAAATATGAGACAGGAATTCATCAAAATCCTAGAGGAGAATACAAGCAGCAACCTTTGTTACCTTGGCCATAGAAACATCTTGCTAGATATGTCTCTAAAGGCAAGGAAAACAAAGGCAAAACAAACTATTGGGACTTCATAAAAAATGAATGTGTTATATTTAGATCAAAAAAAAAAAAGAAAAATCTCTCTTTTCAGTAACCTGTTTTCAGGTGGTAAAATTGTGGGAATATATTAGATAGCATTTGTTCTGGCAAATAATTATTATATTCCTCATGGTAAATATTGAATGAACATGACTAAAAGATTTATTCACCCTGGCTCTATAATACCATATAATATAATTTCTTACAAATATTGTAACACTCTTTCTTTGCTGATTTCCTTTTTCACCTGGCTAACTGAATTATCTTTCAATCTTAGTTTGAATGACACTTCCTCAGGAAAGCCTACCTGGATTTCCCAAATCTAGGTTAGATGGCTCCACTATTTGCTCTCATGGTTCATTGTACTGCTGTTCTCGTTAGGGCATGTATTCACTCTACTGAGACAGTCTCTTCCACCTTTTGTGTTTCATGTAGGTAGAAATTTTTCTATCTATTTAAAATGGTATCACTGGGAAAGATGTTTAATAGGTGCTTAGCAATACTACTTTGTGGAATAAATAAGCATATGAATAAAAGCGAACTCTGAAAAAAAGGTTTAAAAAATGGCATTTACAATACCATTGAGTTCTCAAAACTAACTAGAGACAAAATTATTTATCTTCATTTCACACATGAGGAATTGTAATTTAAGGAGATTAAGGAACCTGCCCAAATGATTGTACTATGGGAGTAGCAGACTTAACCACTATTTTAACCACTAGATTTTTAGACTTTCATTGATCTTTTTCTCTCTCCACATTTTCTACTGAATCTATGTCCCAACTTAGACCATCATGTTCTTTTCATGCCCAGTTCTGCCCATCTCTTTGATTGTTAGCTCTGCATCTTCAACTTCATGCTGGAAATTTCAATTTAGATGTCTCACGTCAACTGAGGCAACATTTAAAATAAATGAGATCTATAAAGTCAGTTTTTATATGATGGAAGATGATGAAGATGATGAAAGGATGGGTTCTTGGTCACTATACTTGGAGACTATTAGTCAAGTTGAAATATTAATCTTTAAGATGGTTGGGTCTTCTTTCACTGCCAGTATGGCTAAGACCCTACTAGATCAATATCTCCACAGATAACAAATATAAAACTTGGAAAGAATACATAGAGCTGATAGCAGAAAGCAATGGAGAATAATGAGAGAAATGCAGATTCTGGGGGCAAGCACACACATTAAGAGGAGTTATCTGGAGTAAATTTCCATTTTTGCAGTTTCTTGTATGAGGAGCTGGAAACTGGAAGAAAGAAGTAGTCTTTCCAGACTATGAGGAGAATACTGAGTCACAGCAATCATGGTTGCTGGAAAGAGGGGGTATCTCAAGAAAAAGAAGTAGAGTGGGAGTTCCCAAATTCTATCTGCCCATACTTCCGGCTTATGTCAGAGAAATGTGAGTCTGGTGGAGATGTTTGAAGTGATATAAATACAATAATGGAATAAGGTATGTGATTCTCCAAGGGAACAGAATTCCAGTCAAATAAAATAGACCAGCAAGAAGACTGGACTTTGCTTATTTTGAGTTACATAAAGGTTAATGCAGCTGTTTCACAATGAAAGAGGAAAAGAGTAGTACAGAGTGAGGTGAGAGTTGAGAGGTCATATCATTGAGTGTAATGGGAAGCCACTAGATGATTTTGAGCAGGGTAGGAATGTAATTTGATTTATATTTTACACATCAGGGTGAAGTTTGAAATATTTAATATAGAAGATCAAACCTAGAAATAGGAAGGCTTTTAGGAATCTATTCTATTAATCCAGACCATAAACTAAGAGAAACTGCTGAAAGGAATAATTACTTGTTGAATTTAGGGTACATTTGAAATTTCTAATATATAAACGTAATTTCAGAATGTGATGCAGTAAGTAACTTCAATGGAGAGATTATTCTTCTGGTGCTCTGATACTTCACCTATATTTTAGCAGAGTAAAGTGCATTCAAATACAAAATCAGCTTTCTCTTTAACACTCATTAACTCTAAAGTGCCATCTTGGGAGATGTTCAAAAAATGCTCATTTCTGAATGGTGTTTTCATTGTGTAAGTACCCAGGCTGCCTTATGGGAATCCAAATCTCTGCTTCTGTTACTAGCTTTATAATTTGGGGCAAATTAAATAACTCTTCCTTTTCCAATCTTTTCATGTGTAAAATGGGGGAAAATATCGTGTACATCCATCAATGTCTTAAGCACTGATTGGAACCATGTATGTGAAACACTTGGCTTAGGCACTTAGTAAAAATTCAACAATAAATGAGTGATTATTTTCAGTGATTGGATACTCTAAGAACTGTCATTGAATATTCATGACACAAATCACTTCCAAGGTTTAATGTAAAATTTTTAGTGAAGGAAAGTGGTTTGATGATGTGCCCAGTGGTCAGATTGCTTGAAAAATTATCTTTCAAGCAATTGACAGAAGGACTGAAACAAGCAGAGACTATGCCATGGATATGAAAGAAAAGAAAAATTTTATTTATATAATTCTGCATTTTTTTTTCTTAAGGAAGGACGCTTGAATCTACAAGATTCAGACTACACACACACACACAAAAAAACCCACCGCTGGGTACCACAATAAACAATTTTAACAAGGTCTCTGCTTTAAAAGTACTTATCTTTATTTTGAATCTTTCGAAAAAGTTTTGTCTTGGGGTGCCTGGGTGGCTCAGTGGGTTAATGCCTGCCTTGGGCTCAGGTCATGATCTCAGGGTCCCGGGATTGAGCCCCACATCAGGCTCTCTGCTCAGTGGGGAGTCTGTTTCTCTTTCTCCCTCTGCCCTTCCTCCTTCTCATTCTTTCTCTCTCTCTCTCTCTCAGACAAATCAATAAAATCTAAAAAAAAAAAATGTTTTATTGAATTTGACTCATCTTAAATGCATCTGAGGCATTACTGGAAGGATGTGTAATAATACTTAGGGCAACTCAGAGACTCAAGCCAGAAGCTGGTAATGTGACAATGATATGGTTAGAGGTGGCAAGATGAGAATCTCAGAGCACCAGCTCTGACTGGGAATAACCAATGACAATGGTGACTCATCAATACATCTCTTTGCTTTTAGAAATTTCATTAAGAATCATTTGGTGAATTGAGTTAAAAGTAATAACAATTTCCCACATTCTTTTTGCTTTTATTTTCTCCCCATAAGTCAAGGGTCAATAAAAATTATAAATCTGAAACTCATAACATTTATAATAAAGTCTAGCTCATAATTATATTTGAAACAAATTTTGAGAGAAAAAAGTATCTTAATGATTCGCAACTGATTTTTACTCCTTTTAGCAAGTTAAAGATGGGGCACCTGGGTAACTTAGTTGGTTAAGCATCCCAACTCTTGGTTTCAGCTCAGGTCATGATCTTGAATTCATGATCTAGTGGTCATGAGATGTAGCCCCGCATTCAGCTCCACACTGAGCATACATTCTGTTCAGATTCTCTCTCCCTTCCCTCCCTTTTTGCTCTTACCCCTGCTTGCCCTCAAGCACTCTCTCTCTCTTAAGTAACTAAATGAATAAATAAATGAATAAATGAATGAATGGATGCATAAATAAATAAGTAAATAAATGAATAAATGAATGAATGAATGCATAAATAAATAAGTAAATAAATAAATAAAACTGTAAACAAAAAGTTAAAGAGAAAATGCAGGGGATCTTTACATTTGGATTACTATAGACATAAAGAGCATTTTTGGAGATCAGCCAGGTGAGGCAAAGGTTGTATTTTAAGCAAAGCCAATAGATGACCTTTTTCTTGTCATGACCGTTCATCTTAACTACAAAGTTTCAACTAATCCTTAGAAAATATAAATAAATAATATACAACCTTGAGGTTAATGTAGGACACAAAGCTTGTGAAGCATATTTATAGGAAATGTATCTCTTGGTCTGACCAAAGCATGCTTTTTTCAGGAAGTTGAATTTGTACTCTTAAACTGAAATGAAGAATTTTTCAAGGAAACTGCTATCCAAACCCAATATGAAATGTCATGTTTAAGAAACAGCAGCAGTTTAAATCACACACAGTATCATAATTTTTATAAGACAAAACTTTAGGTAGACTAGAGGGAAGATTTGGTGGAAACAGGCAGTCTCAAGGAGAATTGAATCCTTGATTTACAAACTTCCTTGAAATTATTTGCAACATTCTACACCCATTGTATGGATAGACGTTCTAATGATTTTCTTCAGAACTACACAGAGGTCTCTATAGTCCCTCAAATTAAGAACCATTGTTCTAAAGGTTGTTCCGATGTCTTAACAACAGTGCTAATGATGGTTGCGATGATAGTGGGGCAGGTTGCTATAAGCAGGTCATTCTCAAACTTGACTGCAAAACAAAATCATCCAAGATACCATCAGTTAATCATTAACATTAATTAATGATCCCACCTCAAAAATTCTGAACCACTACATTGAATTGGGAATTAGTATTTCATATATTTTATTTTTTAAAATGAGCAATTTTCTTGTAGTTGTTTTTTAAGAACAACTGGTATAGATAATTTTCAAAAACCTGAACCTTGAGACTCATTTGATGTGAAGCATATTGAAACATACTTACTAGATATGTTTTTCAAGCATTGTGCAATCTTATAAAAATATTCCTTTACAGTCTCCACTATGGACTGTTTTCTTGGTAATCCTAAATTTGAAAGAGAAATAATTAAAGAATTAATTCATTAGTGCCAATTTTTTATATTACATTTTACTGTGCCTTTTGACTCCATCATTTCAGGAGTAAACAACAAAGTCAAAATATCTAAATATTAGTGTGATACAATAACAAAAACTTAAAAAAGCTCATTCATTGCTTTTTTACAAATTCTGTGAGCTACGATGTTGCTAGTAAAGCAGACATTTCCTTTATTAAAAAATAAATTAGAATACCTCTGTATTGTTATTTTATAATTTAATATAGTGCTTAGATAAATCATATTATTTATTACATTTTATTGTTAAAATAATTTTAACAATAGTTTGATCCCTTTAAATGTGTTTACTCAACCACAAATCCTATACTGCCCTATCAGGCATACTCAGCCACAAATCCTATACTGCTTGATCAGACATATCTTGCTTATCTATAATCTCCTTCACCTCCTTTGTTGATTGTTATCTTGTATCTAATAAATAGGGGACTGAGGAGTTGTTCGGGGCGACAGTCTTCTCAACTGCAGACCCCTGCTTCCTTTCTCTTGAAGCTGACTTTGTGCCTCATTTTTCTCCCTTGCACCAACAGGAAGTGGCAATAGTTGTCTCTATAATTTATAATATATAAATATCTTAAAGATACAGAAGGAATTTAAACACTGTAATTCTTATTCCCTGTTATTTTGGATTCATTCTTGACAAGCTGTGTAATCACTCTAGGTTACTTTAACTTTTGAAGTGTTTACAAATCTGTAAATGAATATAATGATAATATCAATAACAACTTACGAAGTTGTTATAAGGGTTAGATATAATCAATGTAGAGCTTTCAGAACTGTATATAATACACCATAGCATTTAATAAACATGTTCTAATTAGCTTAGTTATTTTATATTTATGTAAAATAATTTTTGTTACTGTGACAGAAAGATGTCACCTATTTTTATTTTTTTTTTCATTCAAGGTAGTACAATTTTATGGAAAGAATATTGACATGATGTAAAAATCAAAACACAAATCAGGCTGAGAAGTAGGACTTCCTCTTGGCAGCTGTGTGACTTGTTCTTTGTGACTTGTTCCTTTGGGAAATTGAATATAATAATATCATTATTACTAATAACTACTACTCTACTTTATTAAACTCCTCTGAGGTTTATATCAGGGGTCACATAGTAAAGTACTGATGGAAGGTGTGGTTTATACTTTAATATGTTTCCAGTGTCTCTACATAAGTGATATGCTTATTAATTGGAATAAGTATCTGCCAATACTGAAGATTCACCAATCAACACAAGAGAATCAAAGTTTGATGATAGTAGTTTGGTTGAAAATCACCATCTGGTGAAATGAAAGTTGAATTTGGGGGTCAGGTGGATCTGACACAGTGTGTGTAGTTTAGGCTTGTTAAACTGGTTTCATTTCATTTCACTGGTGAATTGTTGAATACAGTGCAAAGAGGCAGGAGGAAAACCTATGCTCAGTTTCTACTTTCAAAATAATACTGGAACTCATTTATGAGAGCAAAAATGTCTTCTTAAATGGATTTTTAAAAATCAGCCCCTGAACTCACTGAAGCAGTAACTCCAAAGAGAATGAGCTATGTAAAGCCGTGTGAAACAGGCAACATACCACAGTGATTAACAATGGGCTTTGTTTTTTTTTTAATTTCTTAAGTTTTATGTTTTAATTCCAGTATAGTTAATGTACAGTGTTCTATTAGTTTCAGCTGTAAAATACGGTGATTAAACAATTCTATACGTTACTCAGTGCTCATCATAAGTGTACTCTTTTTTTTTTTAAGATTTTATTTATTTATTTGACAGAGAGAAATCATAAGTAGGCAGAGAGGCAGGCAGAGAGAGAGGAAGGGAAGCAGGATCCCTGGTGAGCAGAGAGCCCGCTGCGGGGCTCGATCCCAGGACCCTGAGATCATGACCTGAGCCAAAAGCAGAGGCTTTAACCCACTGAGCCACCCAGGCGCCCCCATAAGTGTACTATTAACCCCCTTCATCTATTTCACTCATCCCGCTGACCCACCCCCCCTCTGGTGACCATCAGTTTGTTCTCTATAGTTAAGAATCTTTTTGTTTCTCTCTCTCTCTTTTTCCTTTGCTTGTTTGTTTTGTTTCTTAAATTCCACCTGAGTGAAATCATATGGTATTTGTCTTTCTCTGAGTGACTTATTTCGCTTAGCATAACACTCTATAGCTTCAACCATGTTGTTACAAATGGCAAGATTTCATTCTTTTTTATGGCTAAGTAGTATTCTGTTGTATGTATATATACCATATCTTCTTTATCCATTCATCTATCAGTGGACACTTGAGCTGCTTCCCTAATTTGGTGATTATAAATAATGCCATTATAAACATAGGGGAACCTGCATCCTTTCGAATTAGTGTTTTTATATTTTTTGAGTAAATACCCAGTAGTGCAATTACTAGACCATAGTATAGCTTTATTATTAACTTTTTGAGGAAGCTCCATACTGTTTTCCACAGTGGCTGTGCCAGTTTGCATTCCCACCACCAGTGCACAAGGGTTCCTACTTCTCCAAAACTTCACCAACACTCATTTCTTCTGTTTTGATTTTAGCCATTCTGACTGGTGCAACATGGTATCTCATTGTACTTTTGATTTGTGTTTTCCTGATGATGTTTTATTTCTTTCTTTCCAATTTAGATGACTTTATTTCTTTTTCTGGACTAATTGTTCAGGTTAGGTCTTCCAATCCCGTGATGAATAAGCATCACAAAAGAAGGCATTCTGTCTTGTTTCTGATCTTAGAAGAAAGTTTTTAGCTTTTCACCATTGAGTATGATGTTAACTATGCACTTACCATTTATGGCCTTTATTACATTAGGGTGTGTTCTTTCTATACATACTCTGTTGAGAGGTTTTTTAAATCAGTAATGATGTTGAATTTTGTCAAATGCATTTTATGCATCTATTAAAATAATCATATGATTTTTATCCTTCATTTGTTAGTGTGGAGTATCACATTGGTTTGTGAATGTTGAACCATGCTTGCCTCCCTGGAATTAATTCCACTTGATCGTGGTGTATGATTATTTTAATATAGTGTTGAATAGGGATTGCTAATATTTTGTTGAGAGTCTCTGCACCCACTTTCATCAGAGATACTGGCCTGTAATTTTCTTTTTTCATGGCATCCTTATCTGATTTTCACATCAGGGTAATACTAGCCTTATAAAATGAGTTTGGAAATGTTCTCTCCTCTTCTATTTTTTGAAAGAACTTGAGAAGAATGGGTATTAATCATTTTTTGAATGTTTCAGTAGAACTCATCAGTGAAGCCATCTGGCCCTGGACCTTTGTTTGTTGGGATGTTTTTGATTACTGATTCAATCTCCTTACTAGTAAATAGTCTGTTCAGATTTTCTGTTTCTTCATGTTTCAGTCTTGGTATAATGTATGTTTCCAGAAATTTATCCATTCCTTTTAGATTGTGCAATTTGTTGGCATATACTGCTCATTGTAGCCAGGATTCTTTGTATTTCTGTGCTATAATTTGTAATGTTTTCTCTTTCATTTCTAATTTTATTCATTTGAGTCCACTTTCTTTCGTTTTCTTGGTGACTTTAGCTTAAACGTTGTCAGTTCTGTTTATTTTTTTCAAAGAAACAGATACTAGTTTTATTGATCTTTTCTAGTATCTTTTTAGACTCTACTGCATTTATTTTTGCTCTAATCTGTTATTTCCTTCCTTCTACTAAATTTGGGCTTCGTTTGGATTTTTAAAAATATATATTAAAATAAAATATTTCCCTGAAGAACAAAAGATTAATTTCCCGGATTTTAAAATGGAATTTTTTTATCTAATTAAGAAATTGAAGTACTCAAACAGATTTTGAGTAAAGAAATAATATCTGTATACATAGTGCAAAATTGGAACATGATACAAAGTTAGACAAAATTATAGAGATTTCTTTATAATATGGCCACATAATTTCAAGGGCTATGATATTGGGCATGATAGATTATTTTAGTAACATCTAGTCTCCACTTTCAAATTAAGTAATGGTAAATTTGAGGCTCAGAAAAATTTTTTCACTTTCAATTTCAATTCAATTCAATTGATGTTTGCACAAATGGGATTATTTCCCTTAACTCTCATGTCAGTACACACCTCTTCACAAGGTACAATATATTCTGAAATTCCAGAATTTCAAGATTTATTATTGTTTGTCTACAATTTACAAAATCTAGTAATTGCTATCAAAAACTATTCTACCACCCATGTTATTAACTAGAACACCAGAAAAGTTTGAGAATATAGCCATTCAGTGGTAATTCTAAAGTTTCATCTTTTTAAGTCAGGAAAGTAAAGCTCTTCCTACTTATTTTCTCTCTTAACTGTGGCCGCTGGCCTGAAACTATTATACTTTTAAAGCTCAAAAAATAGCCCAATTAGATATTAAAAATGAATAGGATGATATTCACTTTATGTCCTGATTATTCATGATGACTATCATCATTTTTAGCAGCAGTATACAAAGAAAACGAGTTGCTCAAAAACTTCTGACATGGGCCCCCATACATTTCCTTGTTTCTGCAGTTTGTATTCAAATCAACAGTGGTAGACAATATAAAGTAATTTATGTACTTACCATAACTTAGATCCAAGAAAATGATAAAATTCTCTAGTGGCCCATCAAATTTATGTTCATAGAAGTTTCTAATATTTGTGCCCATAGTTAGCTTATAAAATTATTTTCACAGCACAGGCTCTCTAGACCATAAGTTCTGAGAAACAATCACTTTGCTTTCTCACAGCATCGTAAGACACAGAAGTGCTTATGGCCCTGGGTAACTGACAAGATTTAAACACAATTTTCATACAGTATTTCATGTCTATAGCAGGCAAAATACAATATTTGTGATTTATCTGAGATTTACTAAAGATAAAATTTCATAGTATTTCCTTATCATCTTATATTTCATATTACTTCAAAATTTAGAACTCCAACAATAATGATTGCTGTTTATCTAAGTCACAGGATATAGTGACTTTATAGAAAAGCAGGTAACTTCTAATTTGGAACAGGTGGAATAAATCTAACAATTGTTTACTGGAATAGAATTAATTGATTCCTAAGTTGGACCCATGAAATACTGCAAGAATTTTAATGAGTTGGTTTTGCTGGTATGACAATTAAGACACATTCTCATAATATGATGATATTTTTATAACTTATAAAATGTATGCAGAAACTCTCTCTATAATGTTATAAATTTATAGTTAGTAAATTTTCAAAGAAAAAGCAGTTTTTTGAACAATTTTCACATGCCTTCAATGTAGGCAGTAAATCCTCAAGCAATAGTTGAGCCCTGGACTATAGACGTCCTCCACTCTTGTTTAGTTAAACCTTTCATGCTCTGCATGGTGCCCAGGGTGGACTCCATTAATTACTTACAGGTTTAGCCTGTGGAGAACTGTAGATAGTTCAGAGGGAAAATAACGAAGCCAGGGTATTTATTTCCACAGCTTTCTCCCCTGTAGGGTTTTTTCAGGAATCTGCATTTCTGTGATCAAAGACCATTAATCCCTCTTCACACATATCTGAATTTCCATGTAAGTATTTCATCCTTCACCTCTATGAGTGGTGATGTGCCCTGTTGTACGGCCATTCTGGTTTCTCTTCAACTTTGACACACCTTGAAAATAGTCTCTTTATCCAAAATCTGTAGATTACCTCATTTTGGTGTGACATCTGTTTTTTGTCATGTCTGTAGCAAAATGGCCGATATAACCCATTTTTATTTTTTTCTAATTGTTTAAACCCAAACAGTATTCTCCTTATTGCCCTTTTCCAGATACTATTGTACTTCCTATACGTCTTGTCTTGATAAATAGCACTATGCAGATGAAAATCTGAATTCTGGGAATCATCCTAGATTCCTTTCTCTCTGTTATCTCTTAAAACCAGCATCTAATTGTTGGTGGTTTACTGAATATGCCTTTGCAAATGTGATTCCTTACCTTGAAATGCCCTTTCCGTTTTCTTGAAAAACTTTTATTTTTCTTCCAAGTTTCATATCAGATTAAACCTGTCCCATTGAACTGTCTTGAAAATATTCTCCCAACCCAAGTTCAAGTAATTATTTCTTCTTTCTTCAGATTTATGTCCTTGTTTATTTTACTTTCACCATAGTGTGCTAAATTTTTTTGTTTACACATTAGATCACCCAAACCAGTAAGATAGCTCCTTGAAGTCAGGACTATATTGTACTCATTTTCCAATTCCAGAAAATTAGCACAGAACTTAATAAAGAGTAAGCACTCAATAAATGTTTTCTAAATCCAATTACTATATATTAGCATTGGTTTATAATTTTCTTACCATATCTGAAGCTGTCAGGATACATAGGCTAATTTCCCTGATTGAAAGAACATCCTTCCCTGTACTGTTTACTCATGGCTAGTTGATGGAGAAGGGAAGGCAGTTATCAGGAACTTAAATTGAGTCAGAAATACTGGGATCAAGGTGTGCCTGGATGTTGCAGTAGGTTAAGGGTCCTCCTCTTTATTTTGGCTTAGGTCGTGATCTCAGGATCATGAGATTGAGCCCCAGGATGGGCTCCACACTCAGCATGGGGTCTGCTTAAGACTCTTTCTCCCTTGGGGCACCTGGGTGGCTCAGTGGGTTAAAGCCTCTGCCTTTGGCTCAGGTCATGATCCCAGGGTCCTGGGATCGAGCCCTGCATCCCGCTCTCTGCTCAGCAGGGAGCCTGCTTCCTCCTCTCTCTCTGCCTGCCTCTCTGCCTACTTGTGATCTCTGTCTGTCAAATAAATAAATAAAATCTTTAATAAAAAAAAAAAAAGACTCCCTCTCTCTCAAAAAAACACCAAACCAAAACAAAACAAAACCTCTCTCTCCCTCTCCTCGGGCCCTCCCCCAGGCTCTCTCTCACAAGTAAATAAATAAATATTTAAAAAAAAAAAAAAAAGAGGGAGAGAGAAATACTGGATCAAAGATTTCACGATATTTTCCAAACTGACAAAACCTAAGGCCTGTAAATTACATCGTGGCCATTCTGCTAATGGTAACCTCTCCACCACTCTGAATCAGTGTGGCCTTAATATAAAACCTACTCAGCAGGGAGCCTCCTTCTGTCTCTGCCCCTCTCCCCTGCTCATGCTCTCTCTCTCTCTTTCTCAGATAAATAAATAAAATCTTAAAAAAAAAAAAAGTCTGAAAGTCTTATGAGATCCAGGTGCATCATTCTCACTTTTCTTCTAGTTTACACTAGGACTGGACATTTTACTAAAACATTTACTTCTTCATTTTGCATTGAAGTAACTTAAGCTGAGAGTGACAAAGGGAAAGATTTCCTATAAGCTTCTGACCTTTGGGTCTTGAGCTGAGCCTGGGTTCTCTGGAATCAAAAAGTGATCACCTCAAACAAATAAACATATTTTTAATAAGATATTGTAGCATCAGAAACTAATGCTTTTTTCCATAAGATGTTTTTCATTGTGATACATGATTGACTGAAATGTTTTTCTTACCACAAAAAGACAGCAGTCATAGTTAGAATAAAAATCTATTTATTTGCCTTTTTTTTTCACACCAAAAGATAACAATTAGACATTCTTCCACCCCCTTACTGATTCAATTAGTTCAGAATAAGGGTTTGAATAAAAGCTTATCTTGACATGGAGAATGTCACTTAATTCCTAGACTCTGTGTTTCCCAATATACAACTTTATTTTCTAAGTGGAAATACATTTTGAGGGGCTTAACATTTTTTTCTGCTAAGTTTATGCTTTCTTGTTTGGAAACATTTGACCATAAACAATTATATTTATACACTCCTCCCCCATGTCATCACTTACCCACATTTCTCATCACCTTAGTTTTCCATTAAGTTGGAATTTAGAAAAAAAAATTTAACATGAAGAATTCTTTTGCAGTAATAACTGTTGGTCTTTAAAGCACAGTTGTCGCTTCTGTTGTTTTCTCTAAAAAACAAACTCAAAAATCTATCTATAGACCAATTTAGACCCATCATATGCAATATTTAAAAATTACAAGAAACATTGCTTAGATTTATGAGAAAGGCTGCAGATGAAATAAAACAGGAGCCAAGGATATGAACTTTTCTAGTATTTATTTCTGACAGTCAAATAGAACAGTTGTGCAAAATTATGAAGATATTCCAAAAATGTATATGTCTGATGGATGCCAAAATTGGAGCAACTAGAACACTGGCATTGCTTTTTTTTTTTTTTTTTTAATTCAGGAGCCCTTTGAATTTTGCTGTCAGGTTTATCACATGTGCATCCACATTAATATGTTTATTGGCCATTAATATTTTTCTTTTCTCTTCCCATATTATTTTCTTATTTTTCAATTGATTTGTGTGTTTTATCTTATAAATATTTGCTTCTTGTATCCCATTTGAATAAAAGTTTTACTGTCATAAACACTGATACTGGTATCATGGCTCGAAAATGTTTTTAAGATATCCTCCATCAGGGGCACCTGGGTGGCTCAGTGGGTTAAAGCCTCTGCCTTCGACTCAGGTCATGATCTCAGGGTCCTGGGATCAAGCCCCACGTCGGGCTCTCTGCTCAGCGGGGAGCCTGCTTCTCCCTCTCTCTCTGCCTGCTGCTCTGCCTACTTGTGATTCTATCTCTCTCTTTGTCAAATAAATAAAATAAAATCTTTAAAAAAAAATTAAAAAGATTAAAAAAAAAAAAAGATATCCTCCATCAAAAGGAGAGAGATCTTTGCAACGTTTACTGAGCCTTTTCTTCTTGTATATGTAAGAAAGCCAGACTTAATATAATTGGATCTCACAGTTCCTTCTAACAGCAAGGATGGACTATGAGAATAGGAAATGATGATACCCCGTGAGCTAAGCGTATAAGAATTAATGGATCTTGAGTATAAGAATTATGGATCTTGAGTCCTAATGGTTTTGACATAGGACATGTTCTCAGTTGGTAGACTGAAATCAAAATTCCAAAGTGCAGCTTTCAAATCATCATCACACACTTTCACAGACATTTATATTACTTCTCTGTGAGGTATTTATAATTGTAGAACATGTAAGAACTTGAACTGAGAAAGTTATTAAAATAGATAAGAGAAATACAGAATTTTCTGTCAAAACCTTGATGCTCAAAAACTCACCTGCAGAAGGTAAATTTTGATTTGAGTCTTGGGAGGCATTTATTACTTTATATATACTTTCCATGTTCAAAGCTGGAAGTAATTATCTCCTAAAGAACCAAGCATGAACACAGAAGAAATGATCATCTTAAGCCAAAATTAGAGTAGTTAAAATTGGTTAAACTTGAATAAAGAAATGTACACCAGAGTTTGTTTTTCAAATGTGCAAACTCTCCATTTTTATTCTAATTAGTGAGATTTTCATTCTTTATAACATTTATTCTATTCATCAATTATTCTACCTTGGGCCAATGGATGATTTGTGCAAAATTTTTCTGAAGACTTTATGAATCTTGATGTGGATCAGAATATATCTTCTAGTCATTGTTGCCGGTTGGCACTATGAGTAAATAGTCCTGTCTTCTAAGTTGGGCTACCACTTGTGGCAGAAAGTAGATAGTCATAATTGTCACTGTCACCCTCTTACAGTAAGATTTTAAAAAGATTTTGTTACCACTAATAAAAAATGGAATTTTTTCAAAATTACAGCCTTATTCACATTCGTAAAAATGCAAGTACTATTGGGGAAAAATAAATGAATAATACATTACTAATGCCCAATGTTTTCAGTGTATTATTTGAAACATTTATAATTACATTTTGATTGGTACTCATGTCATCTAGAATGGCAATATTGTATGAAAAGAAATAAAACAGAATAAGGAGCAGGCTAGCAACAGAAGTTTAAGAAAATAAAAAGATAAAAGTAGAACTAACAAAGACAGACAAATTACTTTTATTTAAGTAACAGATGAGAGAGGAGCTGAGAGACCCTGAGAGACAGGACAATATCTTGAACCAGGTTAAGACGTTCTAAACTGAGAGAGTGGTCTGTCCTACAGATTTTGCTATTTGGAGAAACTAAATTCTAACCAACCAGGGTCTTGGTTTCCTCTTATTTAAAATAAAGAATATAATCTGTGCCATGAAAATCTCACTCATTTGATACTACAGAAGATAAGAGATGAAATTTATAAAATTGTGCAAAACTAGCAATTGTTAGATTTACATAAGGTTTCAACATTGGGGCTGGGGAAAACATGGCAAAATAATTTTGTGGGTAATTTTTGTTTAGCTTCCTTCAAATAACCTGAAATTTCACCCTTTTGATGCTGGAGAAAAATTTAACTTGAAGGAAGAAAACATGATGATCATTTATTCCATCTTTTTGGTTACATGGATTAGAGAATTTAGGGCCAGAAATGTTTAATGTTTGCCGGAGTTGTACAATGAATGAGTATCAAAACTGTGATGATTATTTATGTATCAAATTGACTAGGCCATGAGGTACCCAGATATTTGGTCAAACATTATTTTCTATGTTTCCCTGAGAGTAATTTTGGATGAGATTACTATTTAAATCAGTAGATTGAGTAAAGCTGACTGTCTTCCCTAATGAGGGTGGGCCTCATCCAATCAGTTGAAGGTCTGAATAGCACACAAAGGCTGACTGACTCTTTCCTTAGTAATGGAGAGTTCTTCTTGCCTGACTGCCTTCAAATTGGACATTACTTTTTTCAGGCCTTTGGACTCAAACTGAATCATTGGCTCTTCAGGGTCTGGACCCTACCAGCCTTTAGACTAGAAGTACATCATTGGCTGTCCTGGCTTGCTGGCTAATTCAGCACACCTTGGAACTCATTAGCCTCCTTAACCACAGGAGACAATCTTATAATAAATCATATATCTATCTCTAACTCTATATCTATCTGTCATCTATCTATCTACCTACCTAATTATTGGTTCTGTTTCTCTGGAGAACCCTGACCAAAATAAAAACTAAGACAGAGCCCAGGACTTTTGATTTTTAGATTTTTTTTTTTAACCATCCTACTCTCTACTTCCTTTCATCAGTTCATGCTGAGAAACTGTCAGGCATGACAGCCTCCACCAGGACCATTATGACAGGTTGACCTTAAAAAGCCCCCCATGTGCTCCTGTTTGTTCCAGCAAATGGGCAGCCTCAGAAAACCTGTGATCTCTATTTTGAACAATCTTTCTCCTTTTGAAATTCCAAGCCACTCCCTTATAGCTAAACAAAAACTGCCAATATACCTAAAGACCAATTAGAATATCTTCCCTGCTTCTAGCACTCCCACTTTAATAGGACAATTTTGTTTTAATCTATGTGGAGTCAGTATTTTTCAAAATATTTTTTTCTACCCTGTATCTCTCATTTTCTGGGACTCCTATTATAAACATGTTAAACTGTTTGACATTATAGACAAATTTTAGATGTTGTCTTAAGGCTTTTATGCACATTTTTCTCTTTGTGTTTTGATTTGAAAATTTTTCTTTGAATTTTCTTCAAATGTAATACTTTTCTTTGTCATGATTATTTACTACATTCTTTTTTCCTCCATGCCTAGCAGAATATGGGGAGCGTGCGCACACACACACACACACACACACACAATGTTCAAGAGCATTCAAGAACAAATGAATAGTGGAAGAGAAAATGAATTTGAAACCACTTGTAAGAAGACTATATGTTTTAAAATTATTCTTTTATAGGAGGTTTTCTAGCTCTAGATAGCTCTTGAAGACTGTCCTTATTGAATATATATATATGTATATTATATATATGAATATATATGTGTATATATGTATTTGTTTTTATATATTTGCTTTTAGGTATTTTGTATCTTTCTTTGGGATTCTCTCATTAGGTGCTACAGTTATGAATTATGTTTACACATTTTTCCCCCGAGATAATCTTCTAATAGATAATCCAGTTACATATTATATCCTTCTCCCAAAGAGTGAGATTTCTTTTAAAAAATACCTATCACTGATAATATAAATCTAATTTAATATATGGTACAATAGAGAAAATTCTAATTGATTTATAATACTTATGAAGTCAAACATCATATTATTTAAAAATGCCAATAATAGATACTAATTCCTTAAAATGATGAGTGAGTAATCAGGATTTTTATAATCAAGTCTGAAAAGACAAAATGATATACCCTCCAAACTTTCTCCTAAGCCCCGCCCCCTCCTTTGCCACCACTTCCCCATTATGTGTCTTAGCTTATTACAGGCTCTGAGAAATCTGTAAGAAAGAAGTCTGTTTGACAGAATTTAAGCCAGGATTTTCCAATCTGTCTTAACCCTTAAATGTCTTCCTGATAGAATATTTACTATTACCTCTTATTCTTATTCTTTAAAAAACCTGCCACTCAGTGTGTGGGTTGGGACCTGCAGTGTAGCCATCATCAGGAAGCTAGTTAGAAATACACATCTCAGGTCCCCCAATTCCAGG
Source organism: Martes martes (assembly GCF_963455335.1). Lineage (NCBI taxonomy): Eukaryota > Metazoa > Chordata > Mammalia > Carnivora > Mustelidae > Martes > Martes martes. The sequence goes on from NC_137898.1 coordinate 37,594,022, forward strand.
TCTACTATGTCATAATCGACATTTCAATAATATTTCCACTTGAGAAACATTACTGATTTATTATATGGCTTCCTAAATCCCAATTAGTAGCAGCTGCTTATGTTACTGTGTTTTTCATTGTTAAACTCAACCCATTGAGCTAGATGAATTCCTCAGTTTATAATCTGATCCCAAAGGATGCGACCTCTGGATGCTCTCACCTTCAGACTCATATAAGTAAGGCAGCAATTTACACTTCAACCTTAGACTATTTCTTATTCATGGAGAAAAAGGAGGGGGAACAGTTTGCCGGAGAACATAAGACATTAAAAATACAATAATAATACTAGTAATAATAATAATAATAAATTTTATCTTTTTATACCCTGATTAAAAAATAAAAGTTTTAACACTGTCCAAAAAAAAAAAAAAAAAGAAGGAAGAGGTATAGTTTCTAAGGTTCTCATACCTCCAAAATCTCTTTACAAATCTACATACTTCTCTCAATTGAGGGGAAATTTGAAATGAGTATTTTCTAGTGGCTTGACCTTAAAATTACTTCCGCATTGCTTATCCTTCTTGTTTGCTTGGAAAAACAATGTAAAGAAGCAAGAGTTTTGATGAGTCGATTTCTCCAGTGGGGTAGTGGTGAAAACATTCAGCTTTTGGGCATAGTATGGAAGACACACGAGGATCCTGTGTGATCTGTTGCATCTCTACTCTGATTGGTTAAAGAGGGTCTTTGCTGCAACATTTCCTTGGTTTAGTTTGAGAGATTTCCATGACTGCACATGTCATAGCCTGGACCTTGACCTCTCAGAACTATGGTGAGCTACCTGACATCTTCTACTAACGTCCTTTTATGCTTAAACTAGTCAGTGTAGAACCTGTTGTTTGCAAATGGAAAACCTGACTGGTTCATAAGTCCACATTTTCCCTCCCTATTTTCAAAGTCAATTACATTTCCTCTTTAAGTGAAGTATATAACAGTTTCTATTAAAAGACATATTAGAACAGTGCTAGACATGTAGTAGATGATAAATAATTATAAATTGACTGATATTAGGATCACTCATATAGTTCTTTATAAACATTGTCCTTTGAGAATAATGAAAATTTTCTTACCAAGTTATCAAGACCTGTAATAGATTTCAAAATGTGTTTAGTTAGGTGTTTTATCTTCCAAACTCTTTTCTTTTATCATAAGGAGGCCTTTATGTCCAAATAAGAAACTAAGGCATCTGATATAATAAGAGACCATGCAGAGAATTATCTCTCACAGTTCATTTCTAAATTGTTGCCTAGGCAGTAGTTGTCATAGTCATGGCATTTCAGTGATTTGATGCAATTTTAGTTCCCAACTGGTCGACTTGCTTTTCAAGAAAGAAAAAATGAAACATAGTCACTTTCAAATGACTCTAAAGCATGCTCATCACTTTGCAAAACAGTTCATAAGGAATGCATGTTAAACTGCACCTCAGTTAAGACCATCATCTAGGCTGAGATACCTAAACTTCAAGTTTCAGAGTTTGAGATCAAATGAGGAATAGTAGCTTTTGTTCACTAAATTTGAAGCTTCAGAACATTTCATTCATAGAGGCCACATCCTTTTGCTCAATATTGCCAGGTGGACAATTGTATGCACAGTAGAGAAAGATGACAGTCCACACATATATGATATGCCATTCTCAATCCTTTCTCCATTCTTCTCTACTTCTGATTTGCTGCAGTATGATTTTATGGAACACATCACTGGGATTCATTGCATTTGCTCTTTGGGTTCTAGCAGAAGGGTGAGGGAGGCAAAACCAAGTGATTAGAGAAGAGTGGTTGGAGAGAAGAGAGAGACTTATGCCCTAATTCTGTCCTTGCTGGACCATGGGTTGGCAGTGGGTGAGTTCCTTTCCTGAGCGCCATAGATTCTGATACCTGGTTCTTATCTCTGGCTAGAGCCTCTTCACAAGGTTCTGCTAATAACTCCCTTCACCTCCACTTTTGCCCATTCAGAGGTAGTGTTGTAGCTGCTTCCTGCTGCTATTAGCCCAAGAGTGCTTCAACATCTTTCTTAGATTGTGTAACCCTGTTTGTACTTATAAATAGTCTCTTTACTAAGCTCTACTCTGCTCTTTTTGAGTGTGCATCTATTTTCCTGCTGGAATCCTGTTTGACATAGTAATTGTTCCCAGGAATTGACCTGGGAAAACAGATCCTAAAAACAGACTTCTGGAGTTGGGTTGATCATATATTTGATCTTGATTTGAGCTCATGTGTATCTTTCTTGATAGATGGATTAAGTCATTGACAGTTCATGGTTTGTGTAGACATTATGATTACTGACTTTTTTACATGAGGATGTATGGGAAGTGGTGTGAGTAGAGGATAAGTTGTTGGAAAATGAGATGACTGTGGCACCTGGCCACTATTATGACAAAGGTGATTGAAGAGAAAAGTGGTATAGGCTGTGGCTTCTAGCAAAAGTAGAAATATATATACAAAGGAAAGAATAAAGTAAAAATTTTATTGCCTAACTCGGGCATAAGAGGAAAATCATAAAGTGTCTATAGCAGTTTTTTAAAAATCATTTATTTCACGGAGGTACAGAGCAGACATGACCTGGCAGTTCCAAGGCCTGAAAGGTTTTTAAGACCACACACAAAAAATTTAGTATTCAGAATTGTTGGATGTCTTATTAGAAGTGAAGTAATGGTCGGGAAGGAGCTGGAATCTGAGAAATGAAATGGGGTATTTGGACAAATACAGACAAGGTTGAAAACAGTGATTCCAAACCCCCCAGAACCATTTTTTTCCCAGAACAGACATATTTCTATTCATCTGTAATTATTACCAAGCCCTTAAGGAAGGCTGGATCCAGCCTAGCTCAAACCATAAATAGAAGGTCTCATCTAATAAGACCTAGACTAAAAAGAGAAGAATGGTAGGACTCTGGCAATTCGAATATGAAGGATGTTGGGGACACATATGAGATGTGTGGAATGAGAATGCTGGGATGAGAAGAACAAATTCAAGCTAGCAAAAGGGAAGCCACACCAAAACAATTCAATAAAGCTAAGTTTACCAACATGGGTGTACTTGCTTGAGATTGAATGAGTTAGTTCAAGTACATGGAGTTGCCTTACCAGTCTTTATTCATAACTCATCTCTCAGAAAGAGCTGGCTTGATGGTACTGTAGATGACCTTCTAAAATCTTTAGGATAGCACCAACTGGGAGAAAACTCTATGCAAGATGGAGACCCTGTCTAATGGGATGTGGCCTACACCTTAAACATGCACACCATATATGGCATGGCCTCTCCTGTTGCTATAATACACACGTCCAGAGGTCAAGAAGTGCAAGTGAGAGCAGTCACTGGCACCATTCACTTAATAATTCACTTAAGGAATTTTGCTTCTTGTTTTTTAAGCTTGAGCTTGCTGAATTTGGAATATCTGGCACTCTTAAAAGGAAGACCTCCCCTGGGGAGATGGCCATGCCCAAGTTACAGAAAAGGCAATCGTTCTACTGGTCTGAGAGATTGGCCTGGACTCCCAAACAGAAAACACAAGGTTGTGAGACTACAAATACTGTGTCAGAAAGCCAGTAGATTCAGTGGGTACTTTTTATGGGTTATAGCCTTGCTGCTATGGCTTCCTACTGTCTACAATCCCAGTAAGTGCAGTGTTTCTTACTTCCTGAACGAATTTAAAGAAATGAGGATGTTGACTGTTAATGTCTGTATGCTAACATATTATCACTGACTAAAGATGAATGTATAAGGTAGTTGGGTTATGGACATTGGGGAGGGTATGTGCTATGGTGAGTGCTGTGAATTGTGAAAGCCTGACAATTCACAGACCTGTAACCCCTGGGGCAAATAATACATTATATGTTAATGAAAATAATTTTAAAAGATGAATATATAAAAATGCATGTAAGCTGTGAACTATATAAAGTAAAATTTACAAAATAGAACTTGTTAACCCAACCAAAAAATAGAAGGAGAAAGTGTTCAATTTTTCATATCTTGTTTTATATTCATATCACCCACTGAGTTAGTTGGTCTGGAAAACTTGATTCCTTTCTTTCTCTCCTTCCATCCATTACATTGGTGGTCCTCCTTGCTTCTGCCTTAAAAATATATTCAAGGGACACCTGGGTGGCACAATAGGTTAGGCATCTGCTTTCTGCTCAGGTCATGATGCCAGGGTCCTGGAATTGAGCCCTGTGTCAGGCTCCCTGCTCAACAGGGAGTCTGCTTGTTCCTCTCCCTCTGCCCCTCCCCCCACCCCCACTTGTGAGCTCTCTCTCTTGCTCTTGTACTCTCTCTCTCAAATAAATAAATGAAATCTTATTTTAAAAAGATTTTTAAAAATAAAGAAAATATATTCTATATCCAATCACTTTTTTAGACTCCTGGGTGGTTTAGTCCACTGAGCACCAACTCTTGGTTTCAGCTCAGTTATGATCCTGGGGTGAGATCAAGCCCTGTGTGGGTTTCCAAGCCAGGTGGGAAGCCTGTGTAAGATTTTCTTCCTCTCCCTCTGCTCCTCTCCACCCCATCCCCACCCCCTGCTTGCATGTGCCTGCACTCTTTCTCTCAAAGAAAAAAAAAAAAAATCCAGTCACTTCTCATCAGCCTTTACTATGGAGTACCACCTAAGTCCATTTTCACACACTATAGGATGCTTTAACTACCAAAATCATATTATGTCAGCACCATGCTCACACCATCTGAAGTCCCTGCGAAGCCAGGTGTGATCACACTGCCGTCTCTTTCTCTGACTTCATACCCTATCACTCTTCTCTTTGCTCATTCTGGTCCAGCCACACCAGTATTTTTACAATTTCTGGAACATCTTACATTCATTTCCAACACAGAGCCTTGACCCAGAAGACCTGCTCCAGGCCTTTGAATAAATTTGCTCCTTGACATCGTTCAAGTAACATTCACATTTCACCTGCGAAACTTACGACCTAGCTATCTAAAATGCAATCACTTTCCTCATCACACTCTGTTTTACTGCTTTATATATTTTATAGTCATTGCTCTTAGAAGTACGATAGTTATTTATGTGTTTTCTTGCTTTATTTCCCGCCTTCCTCACCAAAATATAAGCTCTATGAATTCAAGAAATTTGTCTTGTTCATTTCTATATCTCCCGCAGTTAGGAAGGTACCTGGTAGGCAATTTGAGATGTCCAACATCACTATCATGGATAATTTATTGTCTCTTCTTGGCTTGACAGACATTAGAAACTTTAAGGCTTATATTCATTCTATGTTACTTTCTTCAGGGCATTAAATCTTCTCTGAACCTCTCTTCTCCCCTGTAAAAATGAGAAAAATTATCTTTCTTCAATATCTAAATTGGTACATGTAACAGTGAATAAATAAGAAAAGTTTCATGTTACATCTTTTAGCTTTCTCACTGCCAACCACGAATACACAGCCCTTTAATTAATCCACAACATTCAGACCTCTACACCTAATTAACCAACTCACTTTTCTCAGTAAACAGAATGATTTTGACCATGGGCACCCAGCCATTTTTAGGGCAAGTGCTGATGTTTTTAAGATTTTAAATCACCTGTCAAAAGTGGGAGTATATGTCATTGCAAAGAGTCATGTTATTGTCCACAGCCTATTTCAACTCTATACTTTCATTTTTGCCTAAACCGTATTAAAGCGAATTGGTAAAAGAACAAGATTCTGAATCTCACATTGAATAGTTAATATTCTATTGCTATTGGACTTTTTAATGATACAAGATTGCCAATGAGAATGGGGACTAAAATAACTGCAGATTTAATCACCTGCTGGGATGATTAACCTTGTCTCAGGTAACTATCATAGTGATTGCATTAGTTTATCCAAATAGAATTGATTAAGAAATGTTATAAAGTTAACCCCATTTTATAATATATGCAATTTGTAATCGGTGAAAAATGAAATGATAATTGATTATAGTTAAGAAAGGAACTAGATATAATGTAAAAAGCCAAGCTTTTTTGAATTTATAAATCTGAGGTTGAACCCTGGTGGTCTCATTTGCTATTGATGACATGGTTAGGGGGATACTGGAGATTATATGAGATAATACTGTGAATTTTGATGCAATAAATGATAGGCATTATCTTTATTATTGAAGCCAAATATGCCATGTGACTTTTAAAACTGAAAGGCTGTTTTTCACATGTTTTGATATTTGTGATAATCAATATACTTAGAACCTGTACAGAAATATGTGGTTGAAATAACAGCATAGATTCAAGTGTGGAACTGGCCATTGATTACTTTCTTTAGAAATACATATAATATTAATCTAAGCTATACGATAACCATTCTTTAACTTCTGCCATATACTACATGATATTCTTTGCCATGAAAATGTCATTTGATGCCTATTTTTTATGATACCAGTATTTTATGCCATGCCATATGTCCTTATTTTATATTATTGTATATTTTATATTAAATTGGGGCACCTGGGTGGCTCAGTCAGTTAAGTTCCCCACTCTTGGTTTCAGCTCAGGTCCTGATCTCAGGGTCGTGAGAACAAGCTCTGCACCAGGTTCTGCACGCTGCGTGGAGTCTATTTGAAAGTCTCTTTCCCTCTCATGCTCTCACTCTCTCTCAAATCAATAAATAAATCTTTTAAAAATTTTGAGTGTTACTTATTGCATTCTCGAGTTCAATAGAAAAAAAAAAAAAGAGTTAAGTCATGATTCTTCAGGATTCCTTCTGTTATTTCCAGGCAAGTCATGATATGAAACCACTGTTAAGACTTCCAGATATAGGGGCGCCTGGGTGGCTCAGTGGGTTAAAGCCTCTGCCTTTGGCTCGGGTCATGATCCCAGGGTCCTGGGATCGAGCCCCATATCGGGATCTCTGCTCAGCAGGGAGCCTGCTTCCCTCTCTTTCTCTGCCTGCCTCTCTGCCTACTTGTGATCTCTGTCTGTCAAATAAATAAATAAAATCTTTAAAAAAAAAAAAAAAGACTTCCAGATATAGAAGCTAGGAGTGTTATGCTCATAGGCTTTTATATCTGGAAGGCTTGACAGTGGCTTCTTATTAAGTGGACATAAATCAATGCTTGTCATTTTTGAATGATGTTTTCTTTACTTTTACTTCTCTATATTAGGTATGTAGGAAAAAACCCTTTCTGAGATGCCTGATTGTCACAGGATCTATTTATTGTGATGAAGAGGAATGGTAACCTATGATATTTACATGTCACTTACTATTTTCAAAGCAGTTTTATCAAATTACTTCACATGATTCTTGCGGGTCCATGTATTATTATCCACTTATTAAAATGTATATGTTTGCCCTTAAGGATCTCAAGTTAGTAGGGAAGACAAATTATGACATAATTAAAACATCGTGTGATGAGTGCTGTTAAATTGAGTTCTTTAGCATTACCTACAAGTGGCTTCTTATCCTACCAGGATTAGGAAACACAGGATTCTGAGATTATACTTGAATGGAAACTTGAAATGTGATTTTTTTAAAATTAGGTTTTACTTAGGAGTTGTTGCAGGGGAAATATCTGAGGCAAGGAGAAAACCATGGCAAGCAAATGCATGCGTGAAGATATGTAGGATGAAAGGATAGTTAAGAGTACAGCCTCTGGAACCAGAAGGTACAGGTGTATAAACTTGCGTTAGCTTCGTGCTGGTTGTGCAGCTTTCCTCAATGACTTACCTCCTGGTGATGCAGCCATCTCATCTATAAAATGGAGACAAGAGAGGCATCTGCTCCCTAGGACTGTTGTAAATATTTAATGAGTCAGTATGTGGAAAGCACTTAGAAATGAACTGGAACATAGGATGCGCTCAGTAAAGGTGATTAACATGTCTGGAGGAAGGGGAGGCATAAAAAGTGGGGAAACGTGAAGCTCCCAGAGAACAGGTTTTGTCTCTAGCTTACACGTAAGGGTAAAAAGAAGCGGTTTCCAATATTTAGGCAATCCTTTCTCTTTTTAATATATATTATTGTTTTCAGTCCTATTTCAGGTTACTATCTTATTAAAACAGAACGCAATAAACTTTTTCTGTAACATAGTTTCCTAAGCAAAACCACTAGCTAAACGGTACTGTAGTTGCAAATAGTCGCTTATAAATGCAATGCGTGTCACCTCTCCACAGCTGTTTGGCAATGAGAAAAAGAGCAGTTCACTCTTGGTTCAGATCTCCTGCTCTAGCAGTTACAGGCTCCTTTAGACAGATTTGAACATTATTAAAAATGTTACACTAGTTGAATATTCCAGACATCTTGGGGCTTACATATGAAGATTTCCAAGTAAGGACCTCTATTTCTGAGTAACACACTTTCACTTAAAAATGTAGGCTGCCGTACATGTGGGATTCCAAAATGACCTAGAAATGCCCCTGTTGTTTTAATTCTATCATTGGTAGAATATCACCTTTAAATCAGATTAGTTACTATTTTATGCTTTACCAATTTATCTAATCCTTCTCTCTTTCCATGTATAATATCATTTAATTTTGTGATAAATCCCTGATTGTCAGAATAATTGGATTGAATTGAACACATTTAAATATTGGATCATCCAGCTTACTATGTCAATAAAAAGAAGTCACTACTGCTAAATTTGTGGGAATATCATAAAAATGAGTGGAACTATACTAGCTGTGGTGGAGACTATGAACTAAGTATACAATTTAGTTCTACTTATTGAGTATAATTACTTACTTTCTTTTTCTTTCTTTCTTTCTTTCTTTTTTTTAATAAACATATAATGTATTTTTAGCCCCAGGGGTACAGGTCTGTGAATCACCAGGTTTACACACTTCACAGCACTCACCACAGCACACACACCCCCCAATGTCCATAACCCCACCATCCTCTCCCTACCCCCCTCCCCCTGGCAATCCTCAGTTTGTTCTGTGAGATTAAGAGTCTCTTATGGTTTGTCTCCCTCCTTATCCCATCTTGTTTCATTTACTCTTTTCCTACCCCCCAAACCCCCCATGTTGCTTCTCGACTTCCTCATATCATGGAGATCATATGATAGTTGTCTTTCTCCAATTGACTTATTTCGCTAAGCATAATACCCTCTAGTTCCATCCACATCATCACAAATGGCAAGATTTCATTTCTTTTGATGGCTGCATAGTATTTCATTGTATATGTATACCACCTCTTCTTTATCCATTCATTTGTTGATGGATATCTAGGTTCTTTCCATAGTTTGGCTATTGTGGACATTGCTGCTATAAACATTTGGGTTCACGTGCCCCTTCAGATCACTACGTTTGTATCTTTAGGGTAAATACCCAGTAGTGCAATTGCTGGGTCATAGGGTAGCTCTATTTTCAACTTTTTGAGGAACCTCCATGTTGTATTCCAGAGTGGCTGCACCAGCTTGCATTCCCACCAACAGTATAGGAGGGTTCCCCTTTCTCCACATCCTCGTCAGCATCTGTCATTTCCTGACTTGTTAATTTTAGCCATTCTGACTGGTATGAGGTGGTATCTCATTGTGGTTTTGATTTGTATTTCCTGATGCCGAGTGATGTGGAGCATTTTTTCATGTGTCTGTTGGCCATCTGGATGTCTTCTTTGCAGAAATGTCTGTTCATGTCCTCTGCCCATTTCTTGATTGGATTATTTGTTCTTTAGGTTTTGAGTTTGCTAAGCTCTTTGTAGATTTTGGATACTAGCCCTTTATCTGATATGTCGTTTGCAAATATCTTCTCCCATTCTGTCAGTTGTCTTTTGGTTTTGTTAACTGAGAACACAGGCAACAAACTCTTCGATCTTTCTTTCTTTTTGAGATAGCTCTTAACTTTTCTTTTCTGTAGTTCAAAAGAGATAAGAGGAAATGTAAACATTCAAGGTAAAAATTCGTAGTGCAGGGGCCCAGGGCAGGCTGTCCCAAAGTGGGCCACTTTGGCATAAAGATTATTTTGAGTTAAAAATGATCAAACCCAGGCTGATGTAGGAAAAGCTCTCTGCTTCCCTCACAACTGCCTAAACTGACATTGGAAAGGAGAAACTGTACCAGGAAGAGAGCTATTGACAGAGACTCTCTTTTACCTAAGGAACTTACCTGCCTAATAGAGCAACCTTGTTTTTCAAAATGTCTCACTTTCTTGCTAATGGTTTTCCTCCCCTTTGTGTTCTCAAGCTCCTACCCCTCTCCTTAGCTCATAAAAGCTTCATGTTTTCCACGTTGTCTTTGGAATCTCATGCCTTTGTGGATTCCCCACACATACACCTATTAAATTATATTTTTTTCCTGTTAATCTGTCTTGTGTCAATTTGATTCTGTCCAGCTACAAGGACCACAGGGCAGAGGAAGGTCTTCCTCCCTGGCAATAGTAAATTATTCTGTCAGCACAGTTGCGCTAGAAGGATACAGGGCAGCTATTCCAATCAGCATCCTAAACATATGCTGTTACATCAGCTCCATCCAGGATGACTTTATCTCAGAGTGCATCATAACATTCTGGAAATGCATTGGCCTGAATCGTTCAATTACAATTTCATTTGTGTTATTATTTGTGGAATTATTAATGTCCATGTTTTAAAACTAGACTAAATTCCATGAGGTTAGGAATTATAGTAGTCAGATTTGTCTACTTATCTTTGGGGTTTGGTAGGTGCATGGCTCATAATTGCATAATAAACATTTGTTGGATAAATAAATGGATGAATGCATTTACTCAGCCTCTTTGAACAGGTCTTGGTGTTCTTTTCTTCAGAGTAGGATTACATATTCATTGTCTAAGTTTGTTTTGCTCAACTTCTTTTATTTTTTTGAAGAACCTTACAAAATCAACCATCTACCAAACCCTGCCATTTCCACTTATCTCAGTTTCTCTTCTTTCTTTTTGTTTGTTCTCTGTGCATCTCTTTTACTCTTCTTTCTAAGGGCTGTTTAAATTGTTTAAATTGTCAGCACAGTTAACAAAACCAAAAGACAACTGACAGAATGGGAGAACAACAGGATTCACAATCTAATCTAGAATTTATTATATAGATGAAAGTCTTCAAAGGTTTGTGGGTTTTCACAAGGGAGGTATGTTATTATTTGGAAAAATTTCTGTGATAGTTAAAGGTTGCAGCTTAAGGGATGGGCTTTGAATCATAATAACCCTTATCCACCACTGAAGATTTATTCAATTAAGGTCAGAATCATCTAGTGTTATTGTGGATACAGAACATATCCATCTCCCCATCTTTGAATGGAAAACCAGATGAGTCACTAGGCACTGTGGTGAACCCAAATGAATTCTTCACTGTTGATTAAAAACAAAGGGCACAGACGTTTTAACTGCACAGACAGAATAAGATTTTGGAACATAAAAGCCAAGAGGACAGAGTCATCATTCAAAAACACAGTTGTAGCAGATAATATCAAAGTTTAAGAACAACTCTGCCAAATAAGATTTGTTGGCAGTGGTAGGTAAGGGTGACTTTCTCTCCTAGATTTTCTCTTTTGTGCTAGAAGCTGGGACATATAGGACTGACGATGATATTAATAATCTTTTGTGAATGAATCTACATTCTTCAGGGAAAAAAGAATTTAGTTCACATTATATATACTGAGTACCTAAAATATACTCTACATAAACAATTTGTGTATTTGAAATTAAGAGTACGTGATATGCTTACAACTTACAACACAAGACATAAAGTTGCCAATTGTTCTCACTTGATCAAAATCAGGCTTAACAATCCTGTGATTTATGCAAGCCATTTATGTTGAAGAAAACCTGATCTCTTATTTTTCTTTGAAAATATATTTATTCTGGCTTTGCCACAATATTGAATTATTTTTCCCCAAATAAGACCCATATTGTTATTTCCCAATATCTGAATTCCCTTCCCAATATCCTTGCCTCCCTTAGGTATAGAGAGAAGTGATCCGTCTTCAAAGAAAAGGCTTGGGTTAAGAGTTAGTGGCTTTTGCTTCTCTATCTGAGGGGACGTATCTGAGAAAATTTCTCCATGTTGTTATTAATGCAAACATATTACTGGGGGATTATTGTCACCTCTATTCTTTATTGTTATCATCTCTGATCTTTCACAAGCTTTTTTTTTTAGCTCATTTCTTAGCATTAATTGCATTACTATTTATGGACAAGCTTCTGAATCATTCATTAATCAAAGGTTTTCCTTGAATTTCTGCAGAAACATATCTATCATTATTGGGTGTGAATCTACCTTGGGTATGGAGATGCAGCTGGCCTGACAAAATGATGAATCCTTCAACCCATTAAATGGGGTTTATGCATTTGCCCGACAGCCTAATTTGCTTTTCTCTTTATTTTTATACAAGAAGAGAGAGAGAGAGAGAGAGAAATTTTCCTTCGAATTTCCTTCAAATTCTTCTGAGGCTTTTTCTGATGATATAACCAAGATCAACTTGAGGATCCATTATCTTTTAAATTCATTCTGTTCTCATGCTGTTCTCCGTGATTAATAGCAGTAAATATTGAAGCTGAAATATTTGGAGTCAAACTTTCAAACCATCCTTGGCTAATCCTTGAATATACTGGCTGAGTAAAAACTAAGAGCAAAGCCTTGAGGGAGATGAGGGAATCTGCTGTATGAATATTCAAGAAAGGCTTCACAGGCAGAGCAAAAACCCTGGAAGGGGATTAATGCCTCCCATTTGCAAAGAACACCACGGAAGAGAGTGAGACTGAAGAAAAGCAAAAGATCAAAGTTGTCAAGAGTGGTCAGCAAGGGATACCTGGGTGGCTCGGTAGGTTAAACATCCGCCTTCTGCTCCGGGCATGATCGCAAGGGTCCTGGTATTGAGTTCTGCATTGGGCTCCTTGCTCAGTAGGGAGCCTGCTTCTCTCTCTGCCTGCCACTCTCCTTGCTTGTGCTCTCTCTCCCTATCTCTCTGACAAATAAATAAATTAAAAAAAAGAAAAAAGTGGCCAGCAAGATACAGTCTCGCTGTTCATTATAGTGAGTTTGACACTGTTATCTACCCCATGCCCTGAGTGTTTAAAGTCCTTGTTCACCACATCTTTTAATTTTTGTGGGGCACTTAATGATTTCCCTCCATCCATCCAGCCTCAAAGATGACATTAAGGACACCTAGAAGACTCCACATTGATGTCAGTTTTGAAGGGATAAACCTTTTACTTTCTCCTTGCCCCGGTGGCTAATGTGACCTGAAAAGAATGCTTTCCCTTGGTAATTAGTTTTATTTTCATGAGAGAATAAAAAGAAAAGGAAGAACGAGATCACCACATGATATTTGCTTACTTGGAAGAAGCAAACAAACAAATAAACAAATATATAAATAATAAATAAATGAAAGTGGAAATAATGAGACAAAGGACTAGACTAGAGCTCCAACCAGAGCCAAGTCTCCTGATTTCAAGGGTAGGGATCACCCCAGTGCAGCAAGATAATGTCTTCTTAATCTTGACCCTGATGATCTGCCTTCCAATTCAGTGGTCTTACAGTCATTTATCAAATTCTTCTTTAAAAATCGACTATGTACTAGATATTGTCTTGGGCCAGGGCTCACATGCTTACCCATATAAAAATGTACAATTATAGCTACATGGAGGCAAGTACATTTTCCACCGTTTCTTTATCTACTGTCATCCTCCTAAATCTGATAGAGAATAAAGAAAGAGAGTTTAGAATTTGAGGGCAAAGTTAGGTTTCTATGAAAATATTTAGTTAGAGGTCACTGTTAAGAAGTCAAAAGTTAAGTGAATTAAAAATCAGTAATGTTTTGAGCTAATTTAGAAGAGATGGTCTGAGAAGTGGAGAGAAAACTATTTTTGTCCAGCAATTTCTAAGAAATAACTATATACTGTTTATCTAACGACCTAAAACACTTCTGAATGTCAATATACTCTAACATTTCTTGGATAAATTGTCTGTAATCATGCATTTAATATGACTAGAGAATTGGCATTTTTGTCCATAACTACTCGATAGAAACCAGGGGGTAATAAACTTACATATTTATTGGTGGATTCTCCAAGTGGATCCAAAACCACCATTTCACCTACTAAAATTGATAAAGGGATGGGTAAAGTTAACAAGGAAAAATTAAATGTTAAGATATAGAGGGTGATTTCTGTTTGAAGAAAAACGTCAGGAATACCTCTTTTTTTGCATAACCAGGCTTACATTCCATTTGACTGGGTTGGTACTGGAAATGGGCTGGGGTAGGAGTTATCCAACTAGTAGAAACAGAGCCTTGATGCAAATGGGTTGCAATCATCATGAACTCTAACCATATTCCTTAAGACTTCCAGAGCCTGGTTTATAATTTTTATAATTATATTTATAATGTTTGTGTTTCTTTTTTAAGATTTTTATTTATTTATTAGACACAGAGAGAGAGACAAAGAGAACACAAGTAGGTAGAGCGGCAGGCAGAGGGAGAGGGAGAAGCCAGCTCTCTGCTGAGCAAGGAGCCTAATGGGGGGCTCGATCCCAGGACCCTGTCATGACCTGAGCTGAAGGCAGATGCTTTAACCCACTGAGCCACCCAGGTGCCCCTAATGTTTGTGTTTCTAATGGACATTTGCCTTCTAAGAATTCATATCTAGAGATATGTGATTCAGTATTAATCAAATAACTTTGATAGCACTTCAGTAAAGTTCAAACTAGTTCGGCTATTATCCATACAGTTGTTCATTTACTTGACAAATACTTAAATTTCAAAGATCCAATATCCTATGGGTAAGCCTGACATTGTGACTAAATCTAATTTTGAGATAAATTATTTATAAGATCTCCTGGAGAGTATATACATGCCACATACACAAGCCAATCTTAATGTTACTAATAATAAGAGGATATTTTAATTGCTTTATTCCTGGCCCTTGTCTGTCTCTTAATTATTCCAAATCTGGGTCAGGGTAAAAGGAATATTATATATTTATCCACACAAAACAATATAGAATAATAAGTAAGAACTAGTTCATGAAAAACCTTGTGGACAATAGTAAGTAACTTAATTTTAATCCTAATAGTAAGTATCTTAATTTATTCCTAAAGACAATAAGAAGCCAACAAAGATTTTGAAACTATGGACTAACATGTTTTGCTCTTTAGAAAGTAATGACTGCTCTGGGTACTCTGTAGAGGATAATTTACAGTCCAGGGATTAAATAAATTCAGAAAAGCTAGTGAGAAGAATATTAGGATAAATTAGGCAAAGCATAATTGCTATGTAGATACATATAGCTAGCGTTGCTCTACGTTCTGGGCATACCTAAGATGTATATAAAAGTAGTTCTCTACCTAGTAGACCTGACTATAAGACCTTTTTTTAATTGGGTTATGTTAGTCACCATATAGTACATCATTAGTTTTTGATGTAGTGTTCATGACTCACTGTTTATACATAATACCCAGTGCTCCATGCAATCCACGCCCTCCTTAATACTAATCATCAGACTCACCCATCTGCCTCCCTTCTAAAACCCTCAGTTTGTTTCCTGGAGTCCATAGTCCCTCATGGTTCATCTCCCACTCTGATTTCTCCCCCTTCATTTAAATCCAATGTCCAACACAATTTCTGACACATAAAAGATTCACACTAGCTATTTGGTAAATGAAGATATGAAGAGGGGTGCTCTACTAGGAAAAGCTAAATACATTATAAAAATCTTTAATTTTCTTTCTCTTGAGTTGTAGTATATAGATATATAGATATAGTTGTAGTATATAGTATATAGATATATAGATATAGATACAGTATATAGATTATATATTCAAATCTTTGTAAAATACAATAATGGAATTATAATCAAGCCATACATTTATAGAAAATAAATACCAGAGAACTTCAGAGGAAAATTTCTCAATCTGGGTTAGAATGAACTAAGAAGGTGTCCTCAAGAAGAAGGGCCTTCAACTGAGGCTTGAATTTGGGGGTTTGGAAGCCAAAATGAATATTCATGTGCCCCACGGAGTGAGTTCATAGCCTAACATAGAGCTGAAGCCTTATGCATGGCTAAAGCAGAAGACATTGGATGGTCTACTGGATCAGACTATACAGATCCTTAATCAATCTGAGAATTTTAGACTTCGTGTAATTATAAGGTAAGAACTGGTGTGTGTGTGTGTGTGTGCGCGCGCGCACGCACGCGTGTGTGTGTTGGGAGGTGCAGAAGATATTCTAATTCCATTTAATGAGTTTTTGTGATTTTTCGGAAGACCCATTAATTATTCCAGGTAAACCATGATTGAAATCTGTATCATTATTCATTTGCTTCTTCAGCTTGTTAAAAGTCCTTTTAGCCTTCTTTTTTTTCATTTGTGGAAGAGAGATATTAATATATGTCCTCAAAACTTTTTGCAAGAATTAACTACACACATTGCTTTAGGTAGTGCATTGGTTCTTAAGTGTCTCAAATTAGTAGGTGCAGGTTATAGAGGGGCTTTCTTTAGAGAATTTCAGTATATGGTGCTCTGAGCTTCACTTTCTTCTAGAGGGAAATTTCTTTCTTTTTTTATTGGATATGTTCTTACAATTGATACCTTGATCTTTCCCAGTTAGCACCTCTTTAATAATAAACTACAGTTTATTATTTGCTTTAGAAAACAGTACTGAAAACAGTTGCTTTAGAAAACAGTAGTGAAAACTGCAAAAGACATTGAGACAATTTCAAAAGACTCTGGAAAATACAAGAGTAAAGATTAAAATACTCATTCTTCCATCATCTCACTCCTAAAATGTCACTGTGCATAATATTAAGGGATGCTCTATTTAAGAGTCAAATATTTGGCCACTGAAAAAAAAAATTTCCATCGAAAAAAATATATTATTTGACTATTAATGGAGCCAAATAATATATTTCTTCCATAAAGAAATTATTTCTCCCAATAGTTATGTTTCTTCTATAAAGAATGGAGTAATAGATGATTTAATGTTAGCTGTTCAGAAAGTGTTATTTTATTTATCCATGTGGAAATATAACAAGAGACAGATTTAATAAAGTAAGCTGATGCCTATGTTGACTTGATTCTGGATCATTCTAAATAAATTGCACCCACATCACCTGTTACCTTTTTGGTTTTTGAATAATCCATTCAGTTCTGCTGTTCACTAACTTTGTTTATCAATGTCACATGCCTTATGAAGATTCTCAGCTTAATCACGAAGTCCATTTCTAAGTATATAGTAGATGAACAGTGTTAACTTAATGTTCATTAAGAAAGGGGTTTATCTGTCAGATATATAGATCTAATCCACTGATATAAGTCACTAGGAAAGACTCATTTCACAAATTAATTTTATCAATCATCTGATATGTTTTGCATATCAGATGATTGATAAATATCATTGATAAATATGGCACAATTTAATACATATGAATGGCGATATTTTCACACTTTTTTGAAATAAAAGGAAAAAATGTAGTAGAGGGAACGTAGCCAACATTTTCAGACCTCACAAATTTACTGAGAGGCAAAAAGGGTTTTGTTGAAAAGTTATATAATTTATGTCTCTTTATGGAAATGTCAATACCGCTCAGCCTAGACCACCTATAACTTGTAGTTGAACAAGTTACAGTGAAGGTGAACACATACCTTAGGGAAACCACTGGGTGCCCTGTAAGAGAGCATTAGGAAGAATCTATTATAGGACATGTCCCTCCGCTTGGTGATTTGAGGGAGGGTCTAAGTGGGGTTTGCTCTAGATTGGATGCTATGAGAAAGTGATGGAAGTTGTATTACAAAGTATCTCAATAAATTTCATTTAAGGGGATGACAGGTTAAAGGGGTAATACATCTGTCAGTGATAAAGAAGTAATAGTTACCATTTTAGCCAAGAGAGGGATGTGTAATATTAGGTAAGCAGCAAGTGGCCCAGAGCCCTCATTTTTATCTGTGCTTAAAACTGTAAAGTGACTTGGCTTTGTTTCATTTTATCACATCCTCAGAGCAACCTTGTCTGCAGTTGGTATTGAGACGGTTTAGGTCCAATGGAAGACTCTCATGGCCTATGAGTGAGCCACAGGCCAATTTGCAAATGTCAGTGGGTATTTTTTTTTTTTTCTCAAAAATGACACAATTGTCCTCTTTATTTAATAAGAATGATGGCTTCTGTCTGTACTTCCAAATTTCTGTCTAGTGACTCAGCCATCTCCATCAGTTGAAATTCATGTAAGAATTACATGAATTAAAAAAAAAAAGAATTACATGAATTACACTTCTTTCAGGAAATGTCTTAGAAAACAGGTGATACTCTTGGCAGAAAGATGGGAGTGGTATCAATAATCATGTATCCAAAATTAGTTTTTCTGTGATAGATGGAATTTATGGGGAAAAAGTTTGGAATAACGTGTCTATAAACAGTGATTTTTAAAGCTCATTATCTTAAAAATCAAGATTACTATTTTGATTATCTTAAAAATCACTGTTTATCCGTAAGAGACTCCTAATCTCAGGAAACAAACTGAGGGATAGGGTGTCTAGGTGGTGGACATTGGGGAGGATATGTGCTATGGTGAGTGCTGTGAGTTGTGTAAAACTGATGATTTACAGACCTGTACCCTTGAAACAAATAATATGTTAATTTTTTAAAAAGCTATGAGGAAATAAAGGTTGAAAACACAGTTTAAAAATGATGTTTTTGTAAGTTTACAAAATACTTCTTTTCTAGCCTACTCCATGTTAACTTAAAAAAAAGAAAAAAAAAAACAATTTTCAAGCCTATTTTGACCCTGTGCTCATTATTCATTTTTTAAAAACCTTGCAATAGACTTTAATTTTTAGAGCAAGGTATTGTAAAACTGAAAGCAAGATACAGAGGTTCCCCATGTATCTTTTCCCCAATGTATGTATAGCATCCCCAGTTATCAATATCCCCCAACAGAATGGTACATTCAGTACAATTGCTGAATCTACATGGAAGGATCATTATCATCTAACATCCATAGTTTACATCAGGGCTCATTCTTGCTGTTGTACATTCTATGGGCTAGAAAAAAATTATCATGACATGTATGTACCATTATAATACCATACAGAGTAGTTTCACGGCCCCCAAATCCTCTGGGCTCCATGTCTTCACAGTACCGTTGCATTTCTCATCATTAAGTACGATGTTAGCTTTAGGTTGTTTGTAGACATTCCTTACCATGTTGCAGAACTTCCCCTCTATTCCCAGTTTACTGAGTTTTTTGTTTTTTTTTTTTAAAGATTTTATTTATTTATTTGACACAGAGAGAGAGAGAGAGAGAGAGATCACAAGTAGGAAGAGAGGCAGGCAGAGAGAGAGGAGGAAGCAGGTTCCCCACTGAGCAGAGAGCCCGATGCAGAGCTTGATCCCAGGACCCTGGGACCATGACCTAAGCCGAAAGGCAGAGGCTTTAACCCGCTGAGCCACCCAGGCACCCCCTGAGTTTTTATTATGAATGGAGGCTAGGTTTTGTCTAATGCTTTTCCTGCATTTCTTGATATGATTTTATGATTTTTTCCTTTTTAGTCTGTTGATGGATTACATTAATTAATTTTCAAATATTGAACCAGCCTTGCATACCTGGGATAAATCCCACTTGGTTGTGTATATAATTTTTTATACATTGTTGGGTTTGATTTGTTAATATTTTGTTAAAGATTTTTGCATCAGTGTTCATAAGAGATATTGGTCTGTAGTTTTCTTGTAATGTCTTTTTCTGATTTTGGTATTAAGGTGATTTTGAGCTTATAGAGTGAGGATGTATTCCTTCTACTTTCACCTTCTGAAAGAGATTATAGAGAACTGGTATAATTTCTTCCTTAAATGCTTGGTAGAATTCACCAGGGAACCCATCTGGGTCTGGTGCTCTGTGATTTAGAAGGTTATTAAATATGGATTCAATATCTTAATAAATAGACACTTTAGGGGCACCTGGGTGGCTCAGTGGCTTAAACCTCTGCCTTCAGCTCGGGTCATGATCTCAGGGTCCTGGGATCGAGCCCCGCATCAGGGTCTTTGCTCGGCGAGGAGCCTGCTTCCTCCTCTTTCTCTGCCTGCCTCTCTGCCTACTTGTGATCTCTCTCTCTCTGTAAAATAAATAAATAAAATCTTTTAAAAAAAATAGACACTTTAGATTTACTTTTCTTCTCATGTGAGTTTTGGGAGATTATACCTTTCAAAGAATTGATCCATTTCATGTAGATTATCAAGTATGTGGGCATAAAATTGTTCATGGTATTCCTTTATTATCCTTTCTTGTTTATGGGATCTGAAGTGATATCCTATCTTTCACTTCTGATATTGAAAATGTGTGTCTTTTATCCTTTTTCTTAGATGCCCTGGCTAGAGATTTGTTGCTTTTGTTGATCTTTTAAAGAACCAGCTTTTGGTTTCATTAATCTCCTCTACTGATTTCCTATTTTTAATTTCATTTGTTTCTGTTCTAATATCTATTATTTATATAATTATGCTTACTATGGTTTTAATTTCCTCTTTTTTTCCTGATATACTAAGGAGAAAGCTTAGATGATTGATTTTAAATCTTTTTCCCCTAATCTATCTCTTCACTGCTGTAAATATCCCTGTAAGCCCTGCTTTCACTGCATCTCACAAAACTGTATAGTTGTGTCTTAATTTCCAGTTAGTTCAAAATATTTTTTTATTTCTCTTGAGATTTCTTCTTTGATCCATGTACTATTTAAAAGTATGTTGTTTAATCTCCACATATTTTAAGATTTTCCAACTGTATTTATGTTACTGATTTCTAGTCCAATTCCACTATGGTGTGAGTACAGAAATTGTATTATTTCCATTCTTTAGAATTTGTTAAGGTGTGTTTTATGGCCCAGAACATCACCTATCTTGGTGAATGTTCCCCGATAGCTTGAGAATGTGCATTCTGCCATTGTTGAAGTAGTCTACATGTGTCAATTATATCCAGTCTATTGGTGGTGGTGTTGAGCTCATCTAGAGCTTCGCTGATTTTCTGCCTGCAGGATCCGTCCATTTCTCATAAAGGCATTGAAGTCTCCCACCGTGATAGTAAATGCATCTAATCTTGCAGCCTATCAGTTTTTGCCTCACATACTTTGACTCCATTGTTAGGCAGATACACATTAAGGATCACTATGTCTTGTACGTAATTGACACCATTATTATTTAGACCCCTCTTTATTCCTGGTAACTTTCCTTGATGTAAATCTGCTCTGCCTGGAATCTCTTTAATTACTCCTTTCTTCTGATTAGTGTTAGCACAGCATTTGTTTTTAATCTGTATGTGTCTTTATATTTAAAGTGGGTTTCTTTAAACAACATATAGGTAGGACTTATTTTTTGATCCTGACAGTGTCTTTTAATGTGTATATTTAGACCATTGGGATTCAGGGCGATTATTGATATAGTTCAATTAATATCTACCATATTTGTTACTATTTATTTGTTGCCTTTGTTCTTTGATCCCATTTTTGTTTTCTACTCTTTTTCTGCCTTTCGTAGTTTTAATTGAACATTTTATATGGTTTTTTCCTTTTTTTTTTATACTTTTTTTTAATGGTTGCCATGGAATTTGCAGTATACATTTACAGCTAATCCAAATCCATTTTCAAAAATATTATATTGTTTCACAAGTAGTACAAGTACCTCATAATAAAAAAATAATCCTAATTCCTCCTCTTATTCCTTGGATCATTGTTGTCATCCATTTCACCCACATTTACACGCATACACACACACACACACACACACATACTTACATAAGCACTTATATATACATATATGCATACACACACGTAAGCATCAAAATCGAATATGTGGTTCCCATTATTATTTTGAACAAACTGTTTTCTGTTAAATTAATTAAGAATGAAAAACTAGTTTTTATTTTATTTTCACTAATTTCTCCTTTCAATGCTTTATTTTTTATGTAGATCGAGTTTCTGACCTATGTCATTTTCCTTCTCTGTAAAAATTTATTTTAATATTTCTTGCAAGACAACCTACTGGCAACAGATTCTTTCAGGTTTTGTTTGAGAGAGGCTTTGTTTCTTCTGTTTTGAAGGACAATTTGAAGGATAACTGCGTACAGAATTCTAGGTTGGTGAGTTCCTTTTTTTTCCTAACACTTTAATTTTATTCGACTCTCTGAAAAGAAGCCAAATGCATTTCTTATATTTACTTCTCTGTAGATAAATTGTTTTTGGTTTTTGTTTTGTTTTGTTTTGTTTTTTAACTCTGGCGTCCTTCAGGATTTTTTCTTTATTTTTTATTTTCTTTAGTTTAAAAATGATACGCATGGTTGTACGATAGGGATGGTTGTGTGTATGTATGTCTGACATTTATCCTGCTTTGTCTTTATCTCTGAGCTTCCTGAATATGTGTGGTTGGTATCTGACAATAATTTAAGGACATCCTCATTATTGTTTCAAATATTTCCTCTTGTTCTTTCCTCTCTTATCCTTTTGGCATTTCCATTATGTGTATATTACACTTTTTGTAGTGGCTTTATTGTTCTTGGATGTCTTATTCTGTTTTTTTCCCTAGTCTTTTTTCTCTTCATTTTTCCACTTTGGAGGTTTCTATTGAGATAATCTCCATGGTCAGTGGTTCTTTTCTCATTCATGTCCAGTCTACTAATAAGCCCATCAAAGGCATTCTTCATTTCTGGTACAATGTTTTTGATCTCTAGCATTTCATTTTAATTCTCTCTTTTGCATTTCCATCTTTCTTTGTACATTGTTCATCGCACAATGCTTACTTTATTCATTAGAGCACTTACCATGTTTTAACAGCTGTTTTAATTTCCTAGTCTAATAATTCTAATGTTCTTGGCATATCTGAGTCTAATTTTAATGTTTGATCTGTGTCTTCAAACTGTGTTCTTTTTACCTTTCAGTAGGTCTTGTAATTTTTTCCTCTTGATAGCTAGACATGATGTACTGGGTAAAACAAACATGTAAATAGGCCTTTAGTGACATGGTGGTAAGATGTGTGTGTGTAAGGGACACACTCAATGGTGCTATGGTTAGGTTTCAGTCCTTTAGTGAGCCTGTACTTTTGGATTATGAACTTCACATGTGTTCCTTAGTCATACTCCCTTCCTCTTTGAGTGGAACAGGATGACTACTGTGAATATGGCTCAGTATTTTCCTCTGCCAATGTGGAAGACTACACGAAGCTAAAGTTAAATATTCCTCTTACCCAAGGTCAGTTAGGATCTGATAATATCCCAGCACATTAGATGATTCTTAATCAGTTTGTTCACAGGGCAGACCTTCCTAAGAAGAGCAGATGTTCTGGAACATTTTCCCCACCCCTTGCTGGAAGCATGAGATGGTTTTTCTCCAATATTCACTGTGAAAACCAGGTAGATCTCCCGGAAGTACACATCACACACTCAGAGGGACCTGCTATGACTAGGTCCCTGGAGTTTTTAGCTCTTGCTGTTGTCCATATTGAATCTCTGTAACTCTTTGATTACAGTTCTGGTTTCCCTATCATGACACCAGTTCCTACAGAGGTTGTTACTTCCAGGTTTTCTATTCCTATAAGTTGCGATTCTCTATATTCTCCTATTGGACTTTCTAATTTCAAGGCAATAGTTTGCTCTGTGGCCTCACTTCTTTTACAGAATTAAGAAGAGTTGTTGGCTTTTCAGTTTGTTTAGGTTTTTACTTGTTGTTAGGACAGAATGGCAATATCCAACATATCCATGTTTGGCCTAAACCAGAAGTCTCATTATTTGATTTTAACTCTGTATTCTAAAATGGTCAGAGTGCTATCTGTCATGAGGGTGAAGGTGACCAAATGGGTTATCAAATTTATTCTTTAAAGAGTTAGTTTTGTATGAAATCCCAATGATACTGTTCCAGTCATGAGATTGCTCTAAAGGATTTAGATTCATCCCTATAGATTCAAGGGATGTTTCTCCATTTAGAAATTCTATTAGTGTTATTTGCTTCCTATAATCATTATTACTTTATTAAAAAAAAAAAATCATATTTATTTACTTATTTAAGAGAGACAGAGTGAGCACAAGCAGGGGGAGGAGCAGAGGAGAATGGACAAGCTGACTCTGTGCTGAGTGAGGAGCCTGACCCAGGATTCGATCCCGTGACTCTGAGATCATGACTGGAGCAGAAATCAAGAGTTGGACCCTTAACCAACTGAGCCACCCAGGCGCCCCTATTACTTTCTTTTCCTGAAGACACATATTTCAGATCTACAGAGTAAATTCTCAAAATTGTGGGCAGTGAAGAATACTTCTCACAATGAACCTAATCTCCCACTTATTCCCTTACCAGTTCTGTAAATTATTAGCTCAGACAATTCTTCAGCATTTGGTCACAAAAATCCAGTAAGAATGGTTCACTATTTATACATGGCACGAGTTATCAGAGTGCCATGCATTGGAGCTGTGGCGGTGGGAGTGACAGTTGTGTTAAATCTTTACCACCACAGTGATTGACTTGGTCAAAGACCCATATTCTTTGATTTTAAACTGATTTTATCTCTGGAAAATTCTAGATCCTGAGGCTGTGTATTTTTAGTGTTTAGAATGTTTTAATGATTAGGTTTAAGAAGGCTTTTTATCATTCTTTGAATTGGGAAATTGGTGGGGGCTTTCTATTTGAATGCACAATTTAATCCTGGAAAAACCCTTTATTCATTAAATGATTATTTTTAAGTGCTTATTATTTGTCAAGCAGGCAAATGGGAATAAAATAGCAACTTTTTTTTAAAGCTGCTAAAATGGATATTTCTTACATTATTTCCTTTGTTTCCCTAGTAAATTGTTCCTGTCCGTTTTTGTTTTTGTTTTTGTTTTTGTTTTTTAATCTATGACATGGTTGTCGGAAGTGCTTTTGGATTAATTTCTTAAATTAAAAAAAATCAACTATTTTCCTCATTATTCAATTTCTGGGAGATTACTTTACCTTCTTAATTGCTGTTGATTTTATTTTGTGTATTCATTATTAATGTCCAAATAATACTTTTTTACTGGGGTGCCTGGGTGGTTCACTTGGTTAAGCATCTGCCTTAGGTCCAGATCATGGTCCCAGGGTCTTAGGATGGCCTTGTGTTGGGTTCCCTGCTCAGCGGGCACCCTCTCCCTCTGCTGTTCCCCCTGTTTGTGCTTGCTCTCGCTCTCTCTGTCAAATAAATAAATAAAATCTTTTTAAAAAGTAATGCTTTACTTTGGATATTTCTTTTAATTGTGTTGATAAATTCTCATGATTTTACATGGATAAAATTCCTTATTTCTCTTTAAAGATATAAATTATGATGCTCTGTTTTGTTTTGCTAAGAGAATATCCTGCTAAATTTTTGTGTGTGTGACATTTCTTTTCCTTTACTGTTTTTGGTTTAATTAGTGTGTTAGTGTTACTGATTTGTCACAGTCACTAACTCAGGAACCGAACAGGTGAGCCCCGCCTCGCTATCACAGCCAACTTCTCCCTTGCAGGGAGTCCCCGGGGCAGGGGGGGCAGAAAAATCAAAGGCATAGTTTCTGGCAAACAGGTTTTGCCCATACTGTTGAAGAACAAACTCAAATTCATCACAAGAGAAGCCAATAATTCAAGGGACAAGGGTGTGGAAAAGAGAAAGGGAGCAATTTATTTCAGGTCCAGCAGCTAGGGAAGCTGGCAGTCTCAAGCCTTAGCAACTGACCTCTCTTCTGGCCAGATAGACACCTAGAATCTTATAGGGAGAAGTTTGGCGTGTGGAGGGCGGGGGGGGCAGGCAGGGTTGTACATACAAGAGAGCAGGCAGAGAGCACAGGATCACGGGTAGGGGATGGTATGTGTTCAGCATATGATTATGGGCAAAGAAAGGAATGAGCTCATCTAGACATTCCGTTGCTTCAGGACTTGTCTGGCCTGGCAGTGGGAATGTCCTGACAGTCATTGCAAAACACCTTCATCAATGCCTCAAGGAAGTGCAATAAGAAATAAGAACAATGGGTTTCAGTTAGAGCCTGAGTTAAGCGGTTTTGTCCGTTTCTAGTTTTAACTGTTGGGGTCTATAATCGAATAAGAGGGCTTGCCGGCATTAGTGTTAAAATGTGTCCTAAAATATCTCTTTGATTTTTACCGGTTTTCCATTCATATTTTTGAACAATTGAGGTATTAACATATATGCAATAAAGTATACAAATCTTAAGTGTACTTCTCATGATATTTGTGTATTGAGGTATTAACATATATGCAATAAAGTATACAAAGTATAAAGTATACAAAGTACAAAGTATAAAGTATACAAAGTACAAAGTATAAAGCAATAAAGTATACAAATCTTAAGTGTACTTCTCATGATATTTGTGTATTTGTAGACACCCATACAACTATCATCCACATCAATATGTGAAACACTTCCACTATCCTACAATGCTTCCTCCCAAACATCCCTAAAAATATAGTTAAAATATAGTTATCTCTATAATATAGTTAATCTCTCTCTATATATATAGATATAATATAATATATATTATTATATAATATATAATATATATTGATATAATATATTATATTTATATATAATTATATATTATGTAATTAATATATTATATTATATATAATATATTATATTTATAATATATATATCTATTATATCGATATATCATATTATATTATATCATAATATATTATATTATATTGATATATCATATTATATCAATATAATAGATATATAATATATAGATATATATAGATATAAGACATAAGAGTATATAAGAATATATAGGAATATATAATAATAAAGTAAGATATTTATAATATAAAGATGTAATATAAGATAATATAAATATTATTAAATATTAAATAATATAATAATATAAATGATATAAATATTATTATGTATATGTGATATTATTAAAATACTGCTATGAACTTACTTCTATACACATTTTGAAATGGGATTTTGGGGTCATACGGTAGGCATATATTTGTCTTTGCAGATAAATGTATCTGCTATGTATCCTTATTCATTTTATTTTTAATCTTTGGATACCCTAGTGGGTAAGTAATGGTAGCTCTTAGTGATTATAGTTTGCATTTCTCTGATGATCAAATAATGATGTTATGTACCTCTTCTTATGATCATTGGCCACTTGATACTATTTTTTTGTGAAGTGTGATAAGGATCTTTGTCCTTTTTTCTACTGAACTATCTCACTTTTTAAAAAAATATTTTACTTATTTATCTTTAGAGAGACAGAGTGGGGAGGGAGAGGTAGAGGGGGAGAGAGAGAGAGAGAGAATCTTAAGCAGGCTCCATGCTCAGTGCCAAGCCCAACGCAGGGCTTGATCTCACGACCCTGAGATCATGAGCTGAACTGAAACTGAGAGTTGAACACTTAACCGACTGAGCCACCCAGGTGCCCCTTCTCACTCCTTCTTATTGATTTATAAGAGATGCTTCTAATGACTAAAATACTTTCCCGGACACAAGGTCAGGACCAGGCTGTTAGCTCCGTGTTTGGTTCTTAGTGCATGATCTTGGATGAGTTCTGTAAATTTTCTAATTCTCAGTTTTCTTATGTTGAAAAAGGAAAACAAAGTCAGTTCTTCCTTCTGTATAAAGTTTTTTGTTAGAATTAGAACCAAAATAAGGTAATGCATATGTAAGTGGTTAGAAAACTGTAAGGTCCTCTAAAAATAGAAGGGACCACTCTGAATAAAAAGAATCATGAAATTTTTATTTGAATTTTAAAATGTGTGTTATTATTTTAAGACTTGCAGTCTTCATTCTAAAAATTTTTTAAAAGTCAATAAAAGATTGTCTAAAGAAGATTTCTGGGCTTTACTGAAACATTGCCATTGTTGTGACACACTGATGCCAACATTTCTTTACAAACTGATTGAAAAAAAACCATGTATTTTATTCAGACAGCCTCTTTGTTGATATAGAGAAGAATGAAAGGCAGTCAGTATAGGTGGTAAGTTGTATGAATGTGTTGGGTTTCAAAAGATGTGTACACAGTACATGCTGTGCTCCACTGCTGAAATAAAATGCATCATATGCGAAGTCCAAGCCTTTGAACTATGGCTCCCTGTGATGCTGTTTGAATTCTCACTTTTATGAAGTCACTTTAATTTGGTGTACTGTAAGGCCTGAAGGTAGTTTCTCTCTCTCTCTCTCTCTCTTTTGTAATACAAGTGCCTGACTTAAGCTTTGATTGCCCAGGCATCCACTTCAAAGAGATATTTACTTCAAAAATACCTATTTTGAATAAACCCATTGCCAGCCAGGACTAGACTAGGTCAGGCACCTTTCTACTCCCTTCCCCCACAAGCAGGATCCTTTGTTTTAAAGATCCTGGTTGATTTTGGATCACTTTTTTTTTTCTCTTTCCTCTCCCAGGTGCTTTAAATTTCCACTCATATATTTCAAACTCACCAGTAAAGAGTGAGCCCATAAAACCCTAACCCCCCACTCTAGACCCCAATCTAAAAGTAGAACGAGACCTATGCCTCTTTCTCTTTCTACTTGTGACCTCACTGTGTGGCCTTAGGTGTGCCATGGAATTCCTAGGATTTGTAGGTAATACATTTTTTATTCGTTCAAGTTTCCTGATGGTTATTTTTGAAGGGCACCTTGCAATCACCTTAAGAATCACAAGGGTTGGTCCAGCCACAACATTGGTTATTCAGAGGCTGAGATCTGCTCAAAACATTTGGGAGATTGCATATGCATATCTTGAATACATTTAAAGTTTAAAAAGTTAAAATAACAGGACCACATCATTCTTGTCTGAAAGTACAATAGGATATTCCAGACACAGAGTATTTACTTCCTGTCCACTTGTGCAAACCTTTAGCAGTCTAGTAATTGGTTGGAAATTATAGAAGATATTAGGATTTTATATTTATCATTAAATTTAACTCTATTTATACCCAAACTTCTCTTCATTACAATCCCTAGAAAAACAGGAGTTATCACCCTATGATTCAGCAATTGCACTGCTAAGTATTTACCCCAAAGATACAAATGTAGTGATCCAAAGGGGCACCTGCACCCCAGTGTTTATAGCAGCAATGTCCACAATAGCCAGACTGTGGACAGAGTCCAGATGTCTGGCAACAGGTGGGTGGATAAAGAAGATGTGGTTCATATATACAATGGAATATTAGTCAGCCTTCAAAAAGGGTGAAATTGTACCATTTACATCAGCATGGATGGAACTGGATTATTATGTTGAGCAAAATAAGTCAATTAGAGAAAGACAATTATCCTATGGTTTCACTCATATGTGGACTATAAAAAGCAGCACAGAGGATCCTAGGGAAAGAGAGGGAAAACTGAATGGGAGGAAATCAGAGAAAGAGAAAACCAAGAGAAACTTTTAACTATAGGAAACAGACTGAGGGTTGCTGGAGGGGAGGTGGGGGGGGGAATGGGGTAATTCAGTGATGGGCATTAAGGAGGGCATGTGATGTGATGAACACTAGGTGTTAAACACAACCGATGAGTAACTGAACTCTACCTCTGAAACTAATGATGTACTGTATGTTGCCTAATTGAATTTCAATTAAAAAAAGACAGGAGTTATCAATCTCATTGTTCAAAAATTGGTCTCATAACATCATAGCAAAAGAGTGAGGGAATAGATGTGTCCCCCTGTTGTCTGACATTTCCAGACAGCTTCATTGTCCTCTTCCACGGCTGATCTCAAATTAGAGTCATCAGGAGGCTTCATGGACTGGTAATTTACAGTAAAGAAATATCACCAGGAATTCTGAAATATGAGTAAGCTCTCCAAATATGTTTTCCAGTCAATCCATACCAGACAACTTTCTCTTTAACACATTTCTGGTTCTGAATGTACTCACACAGACACACACATGCAAATATTATTCAACTTAGAAAAGAAGGAAATCTTGCCCTTTGCAACAACATGGATGAACTCTGAGGGCATGATGTTAAATGAAAAAATCAGACAGAGAAAGACAAATATTGCCTTGGCTATATTTTTGGAGCTGATCTATTTTTTCTTCCTTTTTTCTTCTGAATATGTTAAATTTTTACAATTGTGTGACTGTTGAGCACAAGCCATATGATGGTCTTTCATATCATTATTTGGTTACTATGTATACATAGAAAACATACTATTTTTAACAACAATGGTTGTTTTAACAGCAATGGTTTCCTTTACTAATATGAATAATGTGGTGTTTATTCACTTTGGTTTTCTTGGCATGCAACATTTCTTAAATAATCCTACTGATCCCTACTTTTCCACTGGTTTCATAAAAATCAAAATTATCAGAGAATTGGTAAGCCAATAATCCAAGGAGTCTCATAAGAAAAAAATCAACTTTCTTGAGAGACAATAAAACAAAATATATGAGTATATATGTAAATGAATAAGTATACCATGTGTGATCCTAGACAATGAGACTGAACACCATAAACATGTTGAGTCCCTCAAATTTATTTATTGTTTGGCTTACTGCAATTCCAAACAAAATATTAGTGAAATATCTTTGCACATAAAACATTATTTGTTTTAAAAGTTTATGCAGAGGAGTGCTTGGGTGGCTCAGTCGGTTAGGCATCTGCCTTCGGCTCAGGTCATGATCCCAGGATCCTGGGATGGAGCCCTGGGGTCAGGATCCCTGCTTAGCAAGGAGTCTGCTTCTCTCTCTCCATCTGCCACTCCCTTCCTTGTGCTGTCTCTCCCTCTCTCTCAAATAAATAAATAAAATCTTTTTTAAAAAGTTTATACAGAAAAAATTATTTTTTAAAAAAGACTGGAAGTGAATTGAATGTTGTTGGGTTAGGGGAGCAATTCTAAAATGCTTTAGTTAGAACTGGTTTTAGGTGAACACATTAGGACTCAACTATAATAAGTAAACACATTTTCTTGTGTCTCTATTTCTTATCTTTCTTTCTTTCTTTTTTTTTTTTTTAAGTTTTCTTTTTAATTTATTTGACAGAGAGAGATAGCAAGAGCAGGTACACAAGCAGGGTAAGTGGGAGAAGCTGGCTCCCCACCTGGCAGGGAGTCCAATGCGGGACTCAATCCCAGGACCCTGGGATCATGACCTGAGCCGAAGGCAGACGCTTAAGAACTGGGCCACCCAGGTGCCGCCTCCTTTGTCTCTGTTTCAAGCATAAACTGACTGACACTTCACTAGAGAAATCCCATTTCTGTTCCTGAGGAGGACATGAAGAAAAAGAGTACTATCGCCTGCATCTGTCCCAGGTTTTCAGGAAAACCATAGCTCTCATGGAAACTCCTTCCATTCCATAGTCCATAATATGATCACATGAGCACATCTACATTGTATTAGCTTTAGGTATACAACCTAATGATTTGATATATGGATAAATTCCAAAATGATTACCAAAATAAGTTAACATTCATCACCCCATATCGTTACAAAAATCTTTTTCCTGTGTTTGAGAACTTTTAAGATTTACTCTTCTAGCAACTTTCAAATACACAATACAGTATTATTAACTAGAGTCACCACACCATACATAAAATGCACAATCTTAAACATAATCCAGGGCCCTGTATGATCTAGCTTCTGTTCACCTCCCTAACCCTAACTCAGACCACACTCCCACCTACACACTCATCTTCAGCTGTGCTTGTTTTCTTTTTTTTTTTAATAAAAATTTTTTTTAATTAAAGATTTTATTTATTTATTTGACACAGAGAGAGAGATCACAAGTAGGCAGAGAGGCAGGCAAAGAGGCAGGCAGAGATGGGGGGGAAGCAAGCTCCCCGCCAAGCATAGAGCCCGATGCGGGGCTCGATCCCAGGACCCTGAGATCATGACCCGAGCCGAAGGCAGAGGCTTAACCCTCTGAGCCACCCAGGCACCCCTGAGCTGTGTTTGTTTTCAATTGGTGTCTCAACAAATCAGGGCATTTCTTGCCTCAAGTCTGGGGTGCCTGCTCTCACTTGGATATTACATTCTTATCTTGATCACTCCCTTTATATCTTAACCTAAATATCACTTCTCTGAGAGACTTTCCTAGACCACACTCTCTAAAAGTCACTTTCCCTTGCTGCTTTCCATTGCATTTGTGAGTTTACTCATTTATTTTATAGCTCTTATCCTGGTAGAAGGAAAGGTCCATGAGGACAGGAGCAGGGATCTAGCCACAATGTGAAATATATTGTAAAGCCTGGCTCTTTTACAAAAAGATTCTGACTGCAAAAGATGGTTACAAAGTAGCTGTCATATGATGCAACCATTTCCCCTTTATCATTTCCTTTTATTTCTATTTTTTATTTTATGAGATAATATTTTACATATCCATATAGTCAAATATCACAGCTATGCATATATTATTTTTAATTTGATCTAATACAATATTGTATGTCAGTTATACATCTCAGATAGAAAAAAGATCATATGTTTTATTCTGAGAGTAATAGAATTCCACTGAGGAATTTAAACTAGAAAGCTTCAAAATATTATTTACCTTTTATGAATATTTTGTGGCTGCTGCATTTAAAATACAGTTTACTATAAGGTAATTTGGTAGTGACTATCCGGGTAACGTAACAAATTTCTATCCATAGAGATGATAATTCTTCTCTAAATCTATCCTAAATAAACAACAGAATGGCAACTTAGAAAAGATTATTGCAGATACCATCCTCCAAATGTTAATCACGAAACCCAGAGGAAATAAAAATAGACTTTTAATAAAGGAATTAGTAAAAATATGATACATTCAAAAATTCTATATTCTATAACCATTGAAAAAGTTGTGTTTAAGGAATACTTAAAAAAGAATTGGAAATTTTTCATAAATGAGTGTTATAAAGAGGAAGTCAAATCATAGTATTATATATGTATGTGGTGAAATCGTTTTATGAGTATGTTTGTGTGCGGGTATACACTATATATATGTGTGTATATATCTATATATTTAATATATACATAATTATCTGTCTATCTATCTGTCTATCCACAGCTGTTAGTCCCTGCATTATGTTTAGCCATGTTTGACCTCTAATAAACTGGCCTGTTGCTAAAATTAATTATTTCCAAATCTTTCCAAAATTGTTAAAATCATTAAACAGCCTTCCAAATGTAGGTGTATTTGCATAGTGAAAGTCAATTGAACATTTTTGCAATTATCCAGAAAACACAGTCAAATGGTGAGAGCAAATGAGATGTCTTGGACACTGAATGTAGATCAGCTAAAGTACCATCAGCTAAAACATAAATAAAAGGAAAGAAAACATCATTTGTAAGGTTACTTTTTTCCCAGCAGCAACTTTTTGTTTCTTTGGTTGATTTTTTTCTTTTATCATCAGAAGATTTCTAAAAGAGGATTCTTTTTAATCCTCCCAATGGTGTCACACAGCAACTTCTCTAAATTTTACATGTGGGAAAAAATGAGACCCAGAAAGATTAAGTCATTTGTCAGGATCCACACCACCAGAGAGTAGATTTGGAGCATGAACTTGGTTCTGCCTGACTGGGGCACATTGTAAGTCTAGATTATCTGGAAGGACAACTGAATTCCCATGACATCAGTCTCTGTTCTGCCTCAAAAATTACCACTAGGAAACATTTCCAGGACACACACTGACTCATATTCAGAACTGTTTTTCCCAACCACAGAAGCAAGCGTTAAAGGTGCTGGTTTGAAGGTCTGGTGACAGAAAACATCTTTACCCGTGTTGCATAAATGGAAGAATACCACTGGTGAAGATGGCCTGGCGGTCCTAAGTAATGTGAGTCAGACTCAGTGCAGAAATCAAAGCCTCTTACAAGGGTAGTTGTATCAGTCAAAACTGGGGACACAACTATGAAGGAATTTCACACTCCATTAGAACCTTTCTTCAGCATTTACCCATCGCCTCCTATTACAAGCAAGAGAAACAGGGTATTTAATTATGGCCAAATAAGAATTATACAGCAGAATGGTCTATTCCGGGGAACTCCTAGCTCAGGCATGCTCATTGTCAATTCCCATCCTAGTGTTAATCACTGTAACCATCACTATCTAGGAAACAATTGAAAATAAAAATGAATGGCTTGTAATTTTCTTAACAACTCAGGATCTTTCTTCATCATTCTCATGCCATAACTCCATATTCTGTTTCTTTTGATACATCCCACCCTTGTTTTGCTTGTCTCTTGATTGATGTTTTCCTGTAAACAGTGCAATCAATTATACTTTAAAGCCAACTTTTCTTGTTGTTTTTAAAGATTTATTTATTTGACAGAGATCACAAGTAGGCAGAGAGGCAGGCAGAGGAGGGGCGGGGGAAGCAGACTCCCCGGTGAGCAGAGAGCCCGATGTGGGGATCGATCCCAGGACCCTGGGATCATGACCTGAGCTGAAGGCAGAGGCTTTAACCCACTGAGCCACCCAGGGGCCCCTAAAGCCAACTTTTATGTTATTTACATTATGTAGTTCAGAAGAATTAGAGTCTTGTCTTTTAAAACATGGTTTCCAGGGAAAGGTTACCTGTTTGTATCCTTGACTTTGCCATCCAAATGCTCATTTATCATACTTTTTCTCCTTAATTTTGTTTTGCCTGTTAGGCATTTCAAATTCAGTCAACAAGGCAGCTTTAGGAAAAGAGCATCTGGCATCACTGAGGCTGTAAATGCGGTCTAAGGAGTTTTGTTCTCCAAACTTCCCAGTCATCTATCAAATATCACTCACTATGACATGATGTGTCATTCATCCTAATGGATATAACAGTGTTGCAAATGGAAATGCCAAATAAAACATTTTTTTTCTTTTAGTCTTGCAAGCAATTCATAACTACCAAAAAAAGAAAACACCCAAATGGAAATGTATACGTTTGGGAATGTAATTTTTAAAGTTAAATGAATACAAATAGACAATGGACATATAGAGGAAAGCAAGAATAAACATACATGTAGAAAAATGGTTACCTCTGGAAATCATAAAAAAAGTTTATTAAAATTACCCTGAGTTACTATTTTTACACTAGTAAAGTTATTGGAAAAATCAATTAAAATATGCATTGCTAACAAAGTGTCAGTAAAACTGAAGCATAGGCCCTGTGTCATTAGTACTCAAAATGCTAAAAACTTCTTAAAAATAGAAAGATAAGATGTCACAGTACTTACACAAACATACATGTGTAAAGACCTTGTAATTCTGTCCGAGGAATTTATTCTGAAGTTGTAACTCAACAAACAGGACATATTTTCCTATAAAAAATACCTATTAATGAATCATCATCATGAAAAGAAAAAAACACAAGCCTGATATAATTGAAATGCAAAGTCATATTGAAATGGTATATTAATACCTCTCATATTTACATAGCCATTAAATGTGTATTTATTATAAAGACAAAGGAGATCCATGGAGGGGGGAAGCTTTTGTAACATTACATAAAGTCATAAAGTATAATTGTATTTGTATAATTACCACATGTGCATTCCTACATGTTTTCTCAAAGCAAGTACATAGTGGGAACCTAAAAAAATAACAAGTTATTTATGAAATAATAACATAAATAAAATAACAAGTTATAACAAGTTATAAATAAATAAGTTATTTTCGTTTACTATATCAAGGCCGTACACAATGTGTGTATGTTTGGGAATTTAAGGAGGGAGTAGGAGAGGTAACTGTATCTTCATTTAGATTTTTAACTCATAATTATAAAAGACAGGGCCCAATTTCATAAAACTGCAAAGTAAACATGGCGATGTCCTAAGTTAAAGCCATTTGGGACTGCAGCACGTGTCTTAAATGAGCCCTTTCTTTCTTTGACTCCTCTCTCTCTTCTAGGTATCCATAATCCTGATTTGTCTGAGGATTTTCTTGCTTTAGAACCGCAAGTCCCAAGTCCCAGAAAAAACTTGAGTCCTAGGCCAACCAGGATGAATTGGTTACCCTCATTTCTTTTCTTTTGCTGGAATTCCAACCACCCCACCCTTCACATTGCAGGATGCCTTAGCCTTTCCTGAATAGTAACCACATCTCTGTCTCCATCTTTGCCCATATACCCTATTACAGGAGAGGTAGTGTTTGTTTCATGCAATGTCTTGGACTCCTCAAATGGGCTAGTGGAGCTGGTGGGGTTGGGAGATAAGGGTCGAGTTAAAACGTAATAACGCAGGTTCCTTTCCTCTGGCTCTGTTTTTTGTCTAAAACAAAGTAGGTCTCAGGGCACCAGACTTGCTCCATCAGTGGAGCATGTGATTTGATCTCAAAGTTGTGCGTTTGAGCCCCATGATCAGTGCAGAGATTGCTTTACAGAAAAAAAAAAAAAATCTAAAACAAAGTAGCTCTCATATTCCCCAGGATTTATTATTTCCTAAACACTTCCCTGACCCCTCATCCAATATGCAGGGAGGACACTTCAAGTATAGAGAGGAAAATCATATCTTCCTATTGGAGGAAGTTTGACTCTGTGTCGGTAAATTTATATACTGACCTTACTGTTCTAAGACAGCATTGACCCGATATTGGCTGATTATTTTTCACAAATCTTACCTAAATGCAAGTAATGAAAGTCTAAGGTCAAGGCTAGCTGAGTAACTCTTTTAAATCTTTAAATCATAAAGCTGGGTGTAGATACTCATGAATAATTAAACTACATATTTTAAGACAAATAAATACATTTCAAATATCATCACTATGAATTCTTTGTTGATCATATGTATGGCACCATTAAACTAATTTAATGCCTAAGAATGTTTTCTTCTCTCCCCTGTGTCTTTCTTCCCCTTTCCTATCTGAAACTTCATCTGATATCTCACTTGATATTTCATGTTATATACGAATCAGAGCAGGGGGCTAAGGGCTAAAGCAAGACAGAGAAAAATAATTTATGTTATTAATGACATGATACAGACATAACGGATTGTCTTTCCCCATAAATCAAACCTTTCAAATATCACATACTCTCCAAGCTTTCTTGAGCCACTTGGGTTACATTTTACAAATATACTATAGTTAATGTAGTTTCCTAATCCATGGGCATGCTGCTCTGTAGGAGAGAGTGCGCTTATAATAACTGTCAGCCCTACAGACCAATTGTGTCGTAATGCCATGTATTCATACACAATTCCGCCCAATCCAATGTACACATAAGAAAAATGAAACCAAATCTCTTGTAGAACACCCCATCATTTCCCCCACCCTCCTTGAAGATGAGGTTTAAAATTTTCTACCCCAGTAATGAATTTTTATTGATTTTCTTAAAATGTCCATCAGCATTACAGAGAAATAATTTAAATGCATGAAGAGAGGCTTTTATGAATAAGTGTTGAATCATTCCTCATAACAGGATGAATGGCTCATCTTCTAGAAATTTCATACTTGCAAGCAGTTTTCTCCTCCTCCTCCTTCCTGTCTCTCTCTCTCTCCCCACCCCACCTCCTTCTCTGTTTCTCTCTCAAAAAGCAAATTCAATACCCAAGTGCAGTATTCACACTAGCTCATATTTGGGGAAAATTCTCTCCCTCCACATATTCTCTATGTCTCTATATTTATTTCTTAGGCATTCTTAAAGGGTTGATTGGGCTTAAAACGTGTAACTGACTGGATTCAAATCATAGAAATGTATCATCAGCTGAGTGACTATTTTTTGCCTTCTTAGCTGGCTTAGTCTTCAAGGTTACTAACAATGTTGCTTAGATGAACATACTTAAGCCATCCAGCACAATGCTGTGGAAAGCATTTTGGAAATATCTCCACAGGACATGATGATAACCTTTCTCTCAGAGTTTACCCCTAGAGGAAGTACCTTGGCAGCATTATTCTGTCCTCAGCTTCACTGGATGACTGTTTGACAGATGGCAGAGTCTTTAAGAAATCTAAATCAAAGATTCAGAAATATCCTTTGGCTAGAACTGAGGAAAAGTAAACCAAGTGTTTTAAATATAGAGAAACTGAAAAATCTCTCCTTAATGAAGGACTGCATCAAAGGAGTATCTCAGTGAGAACTGAAGGGTAAAACAGAAGAGGAAGCAGTGCCAGTTACCTGACTGCTTTCTAATTCAAGATGTTAGCACTAAGTAAATCCAACTCTCCCTGGGCTTGGAAAGATATCTCAGTATCTATCCAATAGATTTCTCCCTTCTATTTAACTAGATCAAGTGGGTTTTTTTCTAACCTGCAACGAACACAGCATTAAACAGGACAAATGCCCAAATAACTGTCAGTAAAGTTACCATCTGGTCCCATAAGTAATTAGCTTCTTTTTTTCAGAAAAAAAAAAAAAAATTGAAGGAAAAAATAAAGTTCACTGCTATTCAAGAAGTTGAGAAGAAGATCTACATACATTTTGGAAAAGAGAAGTTAAAACCCACTGTGATTGAAATGACTACTGTATCTGACTGTGATGAACTTCCAATAATGGTGATGATGATTATTTCCCTTCTGCTTTCCAAATTTAATCCTAGGTCTTCATGCTGCCAACTGTAATCTGGAAATATACATGGAAAGTGGTCCAAGAAAATGGACTTTCCAGCATAACAAGCTCATATAATATGATCCAACACAACATTTATTTATTATAAATTAATGATGCAGAAAATCAACACTACCAATTAGGTCAATAAAAATTAATTTGTTGTGGTCTGTGGTCCCACAGAAATATCTTTACTCACATAACAGGAGAAATTACAAAAAGAAATAGTATATTCATGGGTATGTGAGTAATTGCTTTAGAATATTTACATACTGTCCCTTTAAACATTCCCCCCAAAGGGGTAATTATTTATAATGATCCCTGTTTTAGATATTTGGAAACCAAAGCTCACAATGATCTATTCATTTTATTTCATGTTCATGTGCAGACATTGGTATTAAATGTATCATTGAGAGTTTATATAATCAATATGATACTTAAGTATTTGAAATTTTTTTAACTGCAATTCTCTTTCTTTCCTACTTTTTAAAAAATTTAATTTGATTTGATTTTTTTTCATTGTTCCAAAATTCATCGTTTATGCACCACACCTAGTGCCCCTACGTGCCCTCCATAATACCCACCACCAGGCTCACCCCACCCTCCACCCCTCCTCCAAAACCCTCAGTTTGTTTCTCAGAGTTCACAGTCTCTCACGGTTTGTCTCCCCCTCCAATTTCCCCCAGGTCATTTCTCTCCACCTCCCAATGTCTTCCGTCTTCCGTACTTGAAATATTTAAAATTTACACCATTGCTTTCTAAAAATGTCCAAAAAGACAATAATAATAATCAAATTGTTATAAATATAGCCCTTATGTAATTCAGTGAACAAATATAGACCCGTCTTATAATTAACCAACCGTGGCCTGAGGCTCTTAACTTTATTAAAAAAATAATACTCAGATTATGGAAACAGACACATTTGAATGTGTAACCTATTTCTGACATGCACAAATTGTTTGACTTTGGACACATTACTTTAACCTTTTTAAGGCTGTATTTTTTTGTCTATAAAATAGAGAAAAGAAGTGCATATAGTTTACATATTTATTGTGAGAATTAAAATGAGAGGGTAAAAAAATGAGAGGGTAATAATCTATGGTCAGCAAATATTACCATAATAAACTAGAAACAAATTCCAATATTAAAATTATGAGAAAGTTTGATATATATAACATATGCATGTATAACTTGAAATATATAATACATAGTATAATTCTTATGTGTGTGTATATTTTTGTGTGTGTACATTCTTTATTTAACCTTGACCTGAAAAAGGTTCAGAGGTAAAGTCAATGTTCAAATACAGTAGACACATGGGCCTAGTTTTCAGAGATACCAACTCCCTAATAATCTCTGCATTTTATATATTTTTTATTTTACAGTTCCCATGGGATCTGTCCTTTTGTAAATTTCCTCAAGCCTTTTAGTGGGAAGATTCTGTTTAAATTCTCAGTAAATAAACATTGCATATGACCTTACTCTTTCCTAGATAACTTAAAACTTTTAGTATGTTAAGAGATACTATTTTCAAATCAAAATATTAGCTGTCTCCCTACCTCTCTCAACCATATAAAATACAATGGACTATTTTTCATAAAACCAAGCACAATTTTTCATAAATCTCTCACTTAGCTGTTTTTAATAATATTTTATTGGCTTCCTGGATGTCATTCAGGCAAATTGACCATATCAAAATTTATGCAATCCTGCCAAGAACCTCTCTTCAAGCAAATTCAACTAAACCCATAAAAGATCCCTGATGAACTACAGTAATGGTGAGGACTGCTTTTCATTAAAGTTAATATCAGACAATGCCTAGCATTATTGGCTTAATTCACTATAATCAAAAGAACTTTTTGTCCAAAGTTTTCTAGCAAATTGTGCAAAGAGACTCTTTGTCTTTTAATGATGCAAAAGGATGGAAAACCTAGTCATAAAATTTCATGGCTGAGTTCTACGAAACCATTGAGCCTAATAGAGTATTGATTGAACCAAGTAGAAATATGGAGAAACAGTTGGAAATATTCCCAGGACATCTGAAAACCTAAGTAGCATTACATTTAAGAATTTAGCAAAACATGCAGGCGATTCTCTTAAGAGTTGCTGTCGCCTCATTTCAAGCTGTTCCTAGGGAATACAAATGTTGCCATGTGATATGTGAAAAACAGCTCCTGGGAACAGAAGTTTCTCTCACTTAACAGAGTTAAGAGAGTATCAAATGACTGTTTGGGCCATTTTAGTCTTAGTTTTCCTTTATTTTATTTTGTTTATTTTCCATGCAATTCATGGATGAAATTATGAAGCTTATGTGTGTGGCATTTCCTAGGACACACACTAAACAGCTCTTCTCTTTGATTATAAGTTTTTGCAGAACTAATTTGTTTCTCATACAGCAGGTATGTTAACAAAGACTACTGTATGGAATTATATTAACAATGAATTGAGCAAAAACTTAGCATGTAACCATACTCAGTTGGAGCTTAATAATGATCACAATTTTTGTTTAATTTGAATCACTCTAAGGATGTTTTAACACCTAACTCTAGAGTTACTGCTTTTCTACTACTGGTTCCATGAAAACTTAGACCAGGCCTGGTCAAATTTAGAATTCAATGAAAAAAAGAAGAGCAAATGATAATTTATTTTTCTGTGCTCTCCTACACCATAGTTGGTAATGATTTTGTGGTGTTTATAGTTCTAATATTTTAAAGTGGGATGGGAAGTGAGACGTACTACTTTGTAGACCTGGAGATTTAAGTCATTTATCTAAATCATGTAGTGAGCTAGTATCAGAAACAAAAATTAAAGCCATATTTTCTGATTCCCAAAGATGATACTATGAAATTCAATGTACAGTTTGTCATAATTTCTGCCAGTTTTTTTCATAGATATTCTCCTAATATTTCAAATTATAATATTAATGTCTCCACTTTTCATGCCTCTGTGTTCTCCATGCTATTGTGAATTACCATTTCCTTTACTATAAAACTCTTTAGAATTACTCCCACATTCTATGGGAAATTGAGATGTCACAAAATGGTTAAATCTATGTTCAATTTTCTCTTTGACTTTTGGAAATTATTCTATCTTGACACCCTTGGATTTGCTTTTGTTTCTGACCGATTGTCAACCCAAATGTCTATTTTCCATTAATGACCCTGAATGTCATTATATCAAAGAATGTATGAGTTGTTCATTTTATTGAGAGTTTTAGATACTGCAGTAATAGGGGTTGATTTTGCATATATTAAGTCATAGGTAGCACAGCAGATAACAATAAAGACTATAAGATCAATTATTATATATTCTTCTCTTAGGTCCTCCGGACATCCGGCCACTGACAATTTCTCATTTACAGCTCTCTCTGATACATATCCTAAACCTCCTTCTGCTATTGTTACAGGCTTGCATGGCTCTTGTCTCTTGGAGTGGAAGGATGAATCTGGTGGACAAAAGAGTGAAGTGAAGTGAAAGTTTATTAAGTGAGGGTGAGAACATAAAGGAAATAAAAAAGCTCTCTGGAGTGAGAGGGGTCCCGAATGGATTGCCACTGAGGGCTTTTATGGTCTGTGTTTTATAGAAAACTGACCAGGGAACTTGGTAAATTTCTTGTCAATAACATTCAGAACAAACAGGGTGGGTTTGTAAATATCATGAGCATATCACATCTATCTTTAGAACAAACATGATGTTCCCTCCTCTCTGGTTAGTATCTTCTCTATAAAACATTTCTCCATAGCTGGGATTACTGTGAGCCTGGTTCATAGCCTCTGGCCTGAGCCTAGTAATATAGCCCCATCCTCTCTCCCTACCTAGACTTGCCTGTCCCTTACCCAATATGTTTGTGAGTCATTATAGTTATTGAATGTTTCATTATAATAGTCTCCTAGCCAATAAATCTTTTCCCTTTTAATCTCATCTTTGATAAATACTTACACTGTTGTATTGGTGTTAATTTTAACATGTACATTTAATTTAATTACTTCCAAGAGCAAGGCTCAAGAATTTTAATGGTATAAAAAAGTTATGCAGTATCCAAGAAGGTAAAATTTATAATTTGACATACAATCACAACAATTTGTTTGAGATACAATAAAAAATTGTGACATGCAAAAAATCAGGAAAATGAAAGCCATAATTAGGAGAGAAATCAGTAGAATCAGAGACATATTAGATGGTAGAATTAATAGAAATAGTGTCAAAACAGTTAATATAATTACAATTGATCTGTTCAAGAAGGTAGAAGACAGCAAGAGTGTGATAAAGAGAGACAGGAAAGGTATTACAAAACAGTCTTCATTAAATATCTGAAGACAAAAAATGGAAGTCTGAGTTTTAAAAAATATACACGGAATGTAATGACAATAGGTTAGATACAGAAAACAGAATATTTGTAATGCACCTGAAGAAACAACAATAGAAAATACTTAAAATTTTAAAAAGGAACGTAAGTATTTTTTTATAACCATAAACAAAATATTCCTAGGCAACCTAATAGACATGAAATGGGAGTCTCCAAAATAGAGGAGAAAGGAAAGGAGGACAAACAAAGACATTTTAAGAAATATTGGCTAAAAATTTTTCCAAACACAGTTAAAACTATAAATTCACAGATCATCTTTCAAGACAGTCTCAATTAAAATCTCAGCAGGTTTTTATTTAGAAATTTACCAGCTAATTATAAACTGTGTGGTGAAATGCAAAGGACTTACAATAAAAAATAAAACAGCTTTAAAAGAGAAAAAAATGAAGGTATTACTCTTTTCAAAAGTTTTAATAAAGAAAATAGTGATAGTATTTCTGAAATAAGCCAGACAGGAAAAGACCAACACTGCATTATATCACTTATGTGTGGAATGGAGAAATAAGAAGAGGTTGGTGAAAGGGTACAAGTTTTCAGTTATAAGATAAACAAGTTCTAAAGCTCTAATGTATGGCATTGTGACCATAGTTAATTAGACTGTGTTGTGTATTTGAAATTTGTTAAATATTTAAGAAAGAAAGAAACTGTAAGGTAATGGGTATGTTAATTATTGGTATCACTTAAATATATTTGGAAGTATATACTTCTTTTAAGCATTAAAAGTTTTTACTTACATGAAAAAAATAAATTCTATCTGTACAGATCGTGTAGGGTAAGAATTGTGAGTAATCCGTAAAAGCCTCAGCATTATCTGAAAAAGGAAAAATCCAGCCCAGATGAAAACAGTCTATTCTCTTTATAACCCTGCTGAAAGCAGATTCTGAACCTTACTGCAGATTTTCATGTAAGCTAGATAGATGATACATAAAATATATACCGTTAACAACTTTTAAATCAGCTTGAATATTTACAAGAAGGAGGTCACATATGACCCCAATTCAATAAGTTTAAATAAACTTATTTATTTAAATAAACTTATTTAAATAAACTCCTAATTATAATGGGAAAATTGACTATAACAGGTCAGTATCCAAGCACTGGTTGAAATCATGAATGAAATGGCTCTTTGTAACTGGGTGCTCAATGTGTGTGTTAAGCAGGGTGAAGAGAGCGGTGAGTGGGATGGTGCAATGCTTGGTACAGAATAGGCATATGGGTAAATGATATCCATAGAAACCATATTTGTAGCCCATTTTACAAATTGTTTTCACCTATTTTATAGAATGTATTTTTTGGAAGTCCAAAATTCCTTATTATAGGAAATAACAGTATTCAAAATACATAGATATATACTAAAAGGCATAATTAGAAGGGTAATAAACTAAAATTGCATCTTTGAATATACAAAGGGGAAAATGTTCTAAAAATCAGACTACTATACAGAAACCCAAAAAGAAAAGTAAGAGGAAAAACAGCTCTAATGGAAGAGGACAGGAGTAAAAAAAAGTAAGTATCTTCCCCCAGCTTATGACAAATGGTCTCAAACAAAATAAGTTTTTTTAGTAGCTGCATCAGCAGAGCTCATTTAAGCTCAAAGAAATATCACAGATCTACACAGATTCAAGACGAGAATGGCCTCTGGGACCACGCAGTCCATTTTTTATGGTTTGAACATTGTGATCTACTTGCCTCACAATGTATTTGCCCATGTGTTTTTAAATGTCAAATAACATGAACAGGCTAACTAAAATGATCATCATAGAACATGATCAGCAATTCACCATGGGTCATCTTCACCAGCACTTGCTCTGGGAGGAATCCATATAAATTTTCTGCACAATAAGGTACCTTACTAACCCCCACCCTAAAAATGAGTAAAAAAGTTCTGCTCACATAAATAGTTAGGTGCCTTCATAGAAAAGAGCAAAATTTTTATCAAAGTTTTAAAAAATGTTTACATATTCACTAAGGAAACTCTTTTACTTTTGGCAAATTAAATTTAGAGAAAGCAAAGCATGTACATTTTTATTATTTCTACTTTGTTTTTTCAAATCTTAATAAAGACTTTCTAAATCCTGCTGGAAGATGAAAACTGGACCCTAAGTATCTTCTGATATGAAAAACATTCCAAAACTGAACATTGTCAT
Source organism: Martes martes (assembly GCF_963455335.1). Lineage (NCBI taxonomy): Eukaryota > Metazoa > Chordata > Mammalia > Carnivora > Mustelidae > Martes > Martes martes. The sequence continues at coordinate 37,638,825 of NC_137898.1, forward strand.
TCTCCTAGAAGATGGTCCATACATATTCTCTCCGAGGATCCTTACTTGATCTGTTATATGAGACATAACAATTTGTTCCTTTATTTTTTCTTAAATAAATTACACATTCTTTTTTCTTAAATAAATTACACATTCTTAAATAAATTACACATTCTTAAAATGTGTAATGAATGAACATGGATTCTGGAGTCAGTTCAGTTCTCAGGCTCTTCACTTAGGGTGGCATAGCCTGGTAAAGGATAGTACCACTGAGATAAATGTTTATTTGTTAGAAACGTGTTTAGTTACAAATAACAAAGTACTTAAATAAATAGCTACTTAAACACACGTTGGCATATTTTTCTCACCAGAAATCCTCATTACTGTTGATTCAACTACACTATATTGCTAGAAGGAAAACAAACTCTTTCATTGTTTCCTCTCTGTCATCTGTAGTGGACTTTTTCCTCATTTTTGTTCTTTCTGTAGTCACAAAATGGTTGCTACAGCTCCGTATTTCACATCAGTATTCAAGGCACCAGATAAGGCTCTGCCCACTTATCAGGAAACAAAAATTTCAATATTCCATCTAACTCCCTCTAGCAGATTTGCAGTTAGATATCACTGCCCCTAACTTCAATAGATGCTACAAAATTAGGGAGCATGGTTGACATTGGCATAGAAGATTCCTTCACAGGGAGGTCACGTTGAGGGGGGGAGTGGATATTGTGTAGGTTCGCAAAAGTATAGAGCACAAGAGCACTTATTCTACTGGTTAATTGTGATTCTTATGTAAGAATGTGAGTAATTATCTGTCACAAACTGAGCTTTAAATGATTAATTAGTACCATTATAAAAGCTATCATCATTTACCTGCTTTAATCTATAATATTATATTCTACTTGAGAGTAGGAGCTATATTTAATTCATATATGTGTATTTGGATACTTCTCACTATTAGAATAAGGAAAATAAAGCAATATTTTGGCAATTATAGTTTTACACATAATTATTTTTTTTCCTTTTCTGTCTTTTAATTTATAAACTATCACTTTATATCAATCATTAACACTTTTTGTAAAATTTATAATTAATCTGTAACCTTTGTGAGGCTTAGCACTGGGAGTATCCCTATCTCTGTCAACTCTTCAGATTATCAGTATTTTGTCTGCTTTTTTTTTTTTTTAAGGCTTTATTTATTTGAGAGAGGGAGAGTACAAGTGGTGGGAAGGACAGAGAAAAAGAATCTCAAGCAGACTCCCCACTGATTGTGGAACCCAAGCCGGGAGGGAAGGGAAAGAGCTCAATCTCGTGACCTTGAGATCAGGACCAAAACTGAAATGGAGAGTTGGGCGCTTGCTTAACTGACTGAGCCACTCAGGTGCCCCTGGTGTCTTATGATCTGGCAGAATTTAAACCTGACATCTTTAAAGGAAAACTTCCTTAATTGGATTCTCCAACTTTATATCAGCTTTATTTTTTTAAGAAGACAAAGGTTTTAGTTTCTTCCTGGCCTCAGAGAGAATCCATTTGACTTACTCATTTCTTCAAGTGTGTTCCTTCTCTGCACTTTCTCTGATCACTGAGATAAAAAAAAAAAAAATTTGTGTGTGACACAGCAGGTGAGGAGTTAATTATAAGAAAAAATAACCTTTTTGCTGGATATCTACTAGGTGACTAAAAGCTACATTTAAAAAATTCTAAAAATAAATCAAAAGAGGGAATATTATCAAAGTCATAACTTTCCTTCATGCAAAAGCAGAGAATGAAATGGATTTGTAAAGAGAAAGAATTGTCAAAATTGGACAAGTCATAATAGAACACACCTCAGATCATCAGAACCCTTCCAAGAATTCTGGGCACATCAATTATACTCTATATTCTGTCAATGCCAACAGAGACCTTTATCTCAAAATTAATGAAAATGGTTAGAAGACTTCTGAAATCCCTCCTTTTTTGAACTGTGAAATTGATTAATGCCAGCTGTAAGAACATAGACAGTTTTCAATTTATTATATAGCAAAATAGACACTCAATAAAGAATATTCAATGTATTGATAAAATTTAAATGTACAAAAGTCTAAGTAAGTAAAACAGAGAAAAACTCTTAACCTCTAGAGGACTGTGTCTCTTAATTTTTAGTCCTTGAATTACACACACCGAAGCAAATATCTCAAAGGCTTAAATGCTGTTACTTGTAAACTTCTCCGTTTTTGGGAATGCTTTCAGATATATTGAGTGATACAACTATGTCTCCATCCAGAGATCACATTCTCCATATTTGCTTTTCTCTAAGCTTAGGTACTCACCAGTAATCATTATAAATCTAGGTATGACTCTGATACACACAGAAGGTAATTAAAAATGATAATTAGTAAACTGATGGCAAACATTATAAAGATAGAAACTCAATACCAGGCAGCCCAAATCTCCATGTTTTAAAAAAGTGATTTTCAGGTTTATCAGTTCAGAATAAGCACTAAGAGAAGTACACGAGATTTAAGATAATTACTGAGTTAAAGCTTCTCACCCATGGTTGAGACTATACAGATAATTTCTACTGAACCCAAACCCCACCGACTTCATTAAACACTTAAAACTTATGTCAAGTCTCTGAAAAATGAACACATAGCCTCTGCCCAAACACTATGTTTGAAAGATTTAATGATAGTCAAAATCAGCATTATTAAAAAGTTTAAATCTTTGGCAAGACTTGATTATTAAAGTCTACATTCCAAAGACCAGAAAAGGCAAAATCCAATAGGCAATCCCATGATCCAACTCTGAGTTTGTAACACTTCCCATTCCACCTCTCTAGATTTTTTCTTTCTCATCAGATAACTGAATTGTTTAATCAAATATTCTTAAAATTCTTTAGTTCTATGATGTTTTATCTATGAAAAATGAAGAAAACTATAAGCTGAGGAAGTTTTGAAGACTAAGAGTCTTACTGACCTATAAAGGAGTCCACATTTTATAAGTTTTTTTAAAAAATTTTTAAGGTTTTTATTTAGTTACTTGACAGAGAGAGAGAGAGAGAGAGCACAAGCTGGCAGAGTAGCTGGCAGAGGGAGAGGGAGAAGCAGGCTCCCCACTGAGCAAGGAGCCCAACATGGGGCTCGATCCCAGGACCTTGGGATCATGACCTGAACCGAGGGCAGTTGCTTAACCAACTGAGCCACCCAGGTGCCCCTTAAAAGTAAAATTTTAATAAAAATTTTAATAAAAATTTTAACACTGACATTCATAGACCTTTAAATCTCTGGAAACAAACTTCAAACACAATTACAAACAGTATTATTTGACTCTACAAGTACACTCTTTCCATAGTTGCTCATTTTAATCATACTTCATCATGAATTATCCCCAACCATCTGGGTAAGAGCCCAGGACACAATGAAGTAATTAATAAACACAAATTAATAAACTAGTGTTACTTGTCAAGAAGTTAGGAGTCTGTTACTGAAAAAAGATTCCAAATTCCCCATGGACCTTAATATTTAGACTCAGTAGGTTTTACAGATTCACTGAATTACAGAATCTCATAATTTCAAGGAACCTTAGTTATTATTTAATCGACTCATGATGAAATGCCTAAAACCTGTTTCTATTCCTCCTGAGCAAGACTTCACCCAGCCTTTACATAAGCACCCAACATCTATACTACAGACATTAGATGTTTACTGGTGAAAATGGGCTCTGTGGCAAAGTGTATATTAAGGGTCCATCAAGGGTAATGGGACAAGAAGAAGTAGAACAAGTAAATGCTTTACTTAAATTTTCCTCAGAGGTGAAGATTTTGAACCCATGACACAACAACTAATGTATCTCTCTCTATTCAAGAAAATAACCTACAATTTCCTAATATTATTAAAGAATGGTTTTCAATTATCTATATTCATTTGAATGTATATAATAAATAAAGTATTTTAAATAATTCATTGTGTGGTATAAGATAGCAAAAGATCATTTTAGTTAATGGCACTAGTTTCATATCCATTGAAAAATAATTTTTGAAATTAAAATGAATCCTATAAGTAGTGAAAAAGATACTGTATAAACTTACAATTTTTTAAGAAATTATTTTAAAGTATTAAAGAAAAACCATTTAGTGTTACTTGCTGAGCCAAAAAAGGATTTAGTATTCCCTAGACAACACTTATATATAGACATATATAGACAGAAACCCCTATCTATTTTGAGAATTACACAGAATCACATAGTTAAATGGGGACTTAAAATATCATATACCAAAATGCTAATTAAGCTGTTATTATAGAGAATAAAAATATATAGTATTCATAGGCTTTTATTTAGTTTAAAAGTTCTATTAGATTTTTTTTTCCCCAGTGACAGGCCCTTGGGTTTTTATTAGATATGTCGTGATTAGAAAGAAAACAGAGAGTGTTATATATAGTGAATGGATCTAACATAAGTGATTTAAGTTCTAGTAAGAGAAGGGAGTGATTGTGGGGATGGGAAATATAGCAAGACATGTACGCTGAAAACTTCCTGAATTTGCTGTAAAATGAGAATCCACAGAATAAAGATTACAAATAAAAATATAAATAAGATAACATAAATTACAACAAAAATAAATCTAATACATAACCCATTAAAATGCATTATAGTGATACCTGAGTAAATAGAATGACAAAGAAAATTATTTTTAAAAGCAATCAGAAAATAAATGGAAACTACTTTCAAAGGAGCAATGGGGAGAACAGTGGATGACTTTATAACATAATCAGTGGCATCTGATAGATAATGCAATAGTATCTTTATAACGCTAAAAGAAAATATCTACAAACCTAGAATTTCATACTTAACGCAAATGCCATTCAAGATTAAAATGCAGGGGCGCCTGGGTGGTTCAGTGGGTTAAACCCTCTGCCTTCAGCTCAGGTCATGATCTTAGGGTCCTGGGATCAAGCCGCACATCGGACTCTCTCCTCAGTGGGGAGCCTGCTTCCCCCTCTCTCTCTGCCTGCCTCGCTGCTTACTTGTGATCTCTCTCTGTCAAATAAATAAATAAAATCTTAAAAAAGAAAAAAAGTAAAACGCAGGGGCGCCTGGGTGGCTCAGTCGTTAAGTGGCTGCCTTCAGCTCAGGTCCAGATCCTGGGATCCAGCCCTACCAAGAACCTGTTTCTCCCTCTTCCTCTGCCACTCCCCCTATTTGTGTTCCTTCTTTTGCTGTGTCTCTCTCTGTTGAATAAATAAATAAAATCTTTAAAAAAAAAAAGAGTAAAATGCATGCTTAGAACATAAAACAAGAGATTTTGCTATTAACAAACCTGTACCAAGTTAAATACTAAAGAATATCGCTCCAGTGAAGGAGCATGATGTCAGATATAAGTTCAGAGATACAGAAAACAACAGCAACAAACAATAATAAGAGCCTAAATGTGTGGGTAAATCTAACTGCTGACTATATACAATGTTACTAGTCCATATGGGCACCCGCGGGGAGGGTTGCAGCACTGGGTCACCACAGCAAAGCCTCAGCTGCTCCGGGTGCAGGAGGCCGTGTGGATGGAGAGAACATCTGGAAGATGCAAGGCTTCATGTTTAGGTGCAGTGACAGCTGTTGTGAGAACAGCCAGGTGTCCATGAAGCAGGGGCACCAGGGCATTGAACCCTGCTGTGTCCTTTGGCTTAATTAAGCTGAAGTGACCTGTTGACGGTCCTGGTGACCAGTGAGTTGGAGAAGTCCAGGATGGCCTGGCCCAGTGCACCACATATTGCAATGACACAGCCAAAGATTCAGTAGATGCCGGAAGTAAAGAGCTTCAGGTGATGCCGCAGCTGGAGACTAGCGCGACCAAGTGTGTGGGTGACCATGTGCACCTCAGCCCAACCACAACCAAGATGAACGAGTCTCTTTCATCCCTGGGGAAATAGAAGTCTTTGCAATTGGCCATCGGAAATGATGGCAGGGATCTAAAAAGAGAATTGAGAGTTTTGGTCTTTTAAGGAAAGTGTATGAAGAAATTAAGGATGGCAACAAGTTTGAGGCATGTGTCATTTGCCTCTGGACCCTTGGTTCCTTTATATTTCAATCCTACAAAGTGAAATTGAAAAAAAACAGAACAACAAAAACTGGTGCTAAAATTCAGGTCAGAGATAGTGCAGGAGAGTTTTTGATAGCCTAAATCTTACGTGCTTGTCCTGATGTGGGGGATCTCCCATGTATCAAGCCAGAGCCCTCCAAGAGACCAGAGTCCTCACAGTACACAGGTACCCAACAGGCTGGCAGGTTCATCTAATCTGCCTGAGACCTGGGGGAGTGTGAGCAGAGATGTTTCTGTTCATTGACAGCTTCCCGTTTACCAGAAAGATCACCAAGTCATTTTCCATAAGCTGTAAACAAAATCAACATGGTCACTTGTTTTGTTTTGTTTTATATACAAGGGCATGCAGTTGGTGTAAGAAGTGGAATTGGGAGAGGTAGTTTAGAGAAGAACTTGGAACAGTTCATATCTGTTTCTGGCTTTCATGATTTGGGTATGCATCTTGAAGTACACATTACATCTTTCAGCTAGGAGACCCAACAAGAACAGGAGAGGCGATGTTACACTGGGTGCGGGAAGCCAACCTTCCCTGTCACCTGCTGCCATGAAGGGCCCGGAGGCTAGCTGCCATAGAGCAATGGGGCAGTCTTGTAGTGACACTCGCCCTGAAGGGAAAGGGAGTTTAAGGCTCCTGGGTGGCTCAGTCGGTTAAGCTTCTGCCTTCAGCTCAGGTCATGATCTCTGGGTCCGGGGATCGAGCCCCACATTGGGTTTCCTGCTCCGGGGGAGGCTGCTTCTATTTATTATCTCTCTCTCTCTCCTCCCCATCGCTTGTCCTCTCTCTCTCTCTCAAATAAATAAATAAAATCTTTAAAAAAAAATAAGAAAGGAAAGGGAGTTTTGATTGCACTATATACCAGCTTCCAGGAATGAACATTGAAGGAGGAACTGTTGCCTTAACTAAGAGAGTTATTAAGTACCGGCTTTGGAGAAACCTAGTTTTTTATAAAATAGAATGGAATGAAAGCCTAAATTCAATATTGCTTACTTAGCTCCCTGAAATAGGCAACAGGAAGGTCAAAGGAGAATAAGCAACTCAGGGGTGAGGTGTGATTCCTTAAAACAAAAAAGGGGCAACCCCCCATTACCAATACCACTTTTACCTGGGGCCTTTGCAGTAAGCAGTGTTCCTGCCCAGCTCTAGCACTTTATCATTTTGATAAGGACCTTGCTGCCTTTTTGCCGACTTATTACATGAAACGATAATATAGCCTGTGCTCAGTGTTTCAATGCTGTGATACATTTTCCTAGTGGTTTGGTTATAAAAATAAATAAGATTTAGTTTTTCTTCCAAAAATAAATTAATTAATTAATTTAAAAATAATTTAAACATGGATATGAGTTACATCAAAAATAGCATATATTTTAGGGGTAACTATCACTTAACATTAGAATTTCATTAGATATAGATGTTTGAAACTGCAGTTACCCCCTAACCAAAATTATAAATGAGTGTATGACATCCAAGCAAATATACAGAAAATAAAATTTTCTGAAGTGATTAATCAAAAAAAATGCAAGTAAAGAGAAAAATGTAGGGAAAATAGATAACATATAGTAAGATGGTAGTTTTAAACCCAAATATATCAGTGATTAAATTCAATCAAATCATCTAAATCCTCCTATGAAAAATGAAGATTGTTAGAGGCATTAAAAAATATAAGTTAAAAAAGTTACAGCCAACTAAAATACAAGGATAAAGGCTGAGAAAGAAATCATGAAAAATTATATATCATGCAAATGTTTATATACTATATATACTATATCAATATAAGTAAATAATTAAATGATAAAGTAGATCTTCATACAGAAATCATTACTAAAGATAAAGAGAACATTTTATAATATTTAAAATATTGAATATACCAGGGAAATATCATGATTCTAAGTGAGTATCCCTAAATCTGTAAAATCTAAATGAAAGCAAAGTGGCAAATTTTTATATTCAAGAACGGAGAAGTCTGAGTCATTCTTGGATATCATTCCCATACTCCTGCATTTATTATCTTCCTGGTCTTGGTGGATCTAGTTTGTGTTTGTTTCTTCTCTGTCAAATGGGGACAATAGCCGTATTTCATTAGGAAGTCATAACAATTAAATGCAACATGTGAAAACATCCAATAATCTAATATGGCACATGATATAGGTTAGAAGTAAACATTTCACAGCATGAAATAGATTTTAAAAACTGAAAACATACAAACTGGTTTTTGGAGAGAGTTGATATTGGAGAGAGATAAAGACTGAGAACCCAGGGAGCTGGCCTGTTGTCTTGGTTTTGCCTTTGACTTGCCTGGTTGGAATATAAAAATACCACACTGGGTCAGCCAATCTGCTCGAAGAGCCTCGGGCTCCCTATTGTTAAATGACACTCAAATCTGTGAAATCATTACCTTCTATTGCTGCCTCCTTCCTCCTATCTCCAGCTGAAAATGCTACAAAGATTAAATGAGGCCGTCTCAGTACATACAGACATGCTTTGCTTTTGCTTGCCTTACAAGACGTCCTGTTCCCTGCTGTAGACTGTGATTCCCCAGTCAAGCCTGTATGTGGTGCATCATGTGATGTGGTCCACACCACATCATGGGAGTCTCATATGAGTCCTTCATTTTCTTCGTTTATTTAGCTAGAATAATTTTTTTTAAAGATTTTATTAGCTTATTTGACAGGCAGAGATCACAAATAGGCAGAGAGGCAGGCAGAAAGGGGGGGGGGGGAGTATGTTCCCTGCCAAGCAGATAGCCCAATGTGGGACTAGTTCCCAGGACCCTGGGATCATGACCCGAGCTGAAGGCAGAGGCTTAAACACACTGAGCCACCCAGGTGCCCCTAGAATAACTTTTTATTGATGAATTATTTTATGACTAGTAGGACTGACTTTTCTGGATTGTTTTCACTTGACTCTTTATGATAAAGGCAAAAGATAAACATCTGCCAGGACCTCTCTCTCTAGAGAATTCTCCGTATTTTTTGGAGGTCTGGATTTCCCTCAGTCAATGTCAATTATATTTGGATTATGTCTAAGTATTATGTCAATGGTCTTGACAAGAAATCTAGAAATTACTTCAATTTAGACATAGCTTTCCACATTCAAATCTCAGTGAAGCACATTTCTTTTTTATTTACAGGATTACTATTTCAGACAAGTGAAAGGATAGAAAGCCATCAGAATAATTAGAAGAGATGTTTCTTCAATCGTTAATGCTTTGCTTCATTCACTTCTTTTAATGCATATTATCACAGTGCTACATCACTGAAACAAATTCTGAATAAGTCAAAATTCTTTGAATATTGATTAAAAATTCAATTCATGTTCATATAGAGTGACTATTACTTTCTTTAGGAAAAATGGTGGACTGGACAAAGATACTCTAATCCTTATCTAAATTATCATCATTATATAAGAAGATACATATATATATATATATATATATATATATATATATACACACATACACACAGTAGTGTTAAAGTTTCAATTTTTTTGTTTTAATTCAATGGAGATTCTGAATAAGCTTATTGAAATCTTAAGAGCGGTAGTACAAAACAATTGTTGCATATGTGTGTATGTGATCTTTTGTTGGAATCCTGCTTCAAAGTCAATCACAGCTGGAGCCCTCAAGTCTGAGTAATTAATTACTAAGTCCAGAAGGCCACAGGGCAAGGTGACTATCAGATTCTGGGATATTTTGGGGTAGCTTCAATTACACAGTGAATATAATTTGCATAATTTTCTGTAACTTTTTAATAAAATTACAAAGTAATTAGCCTCTGGTATTCTCATACATGTGAAAGCAAATTCAGCATTAATTTAAGCCAGAAAATGCTTCCAAAATGCTTCATGGAGACACTACAAAATACTGTATGGCATTTTCTTCATTCATTAAAAAAAAAACTAAGTATTCCAAAGGATAAAAGTAGTATAAATAATATTTATGTATTAAACATCTATACTAGACATTCTTGAAGGAAGCTTACTCATCTTTCATTTTTATTTTTGTCTCTCCCAATGACCATTTCATCCTCAACTTTACATTTGCATATGATTTTAATACGTATACTGTTAATTGATTTTAATATACATAGAACGACTGTTCTACTGTTTCAATTGTTGTTTTGTCAATTCTGATGTAGTAAGATGTCCAGGATTATAAAAAAAAATAAATAACCACTTTCATCATACATGGTAGGAGTCAGACTTCTTAGCTGTGTACTGCTTTGGCATTTGGATGGAAATTACGGATTCTCTCTTGTGAATATATGTGCATTATCTCCCTGAAAAAAAGAAGTAGCAACACACACACACACAACACCACATAAATGCATACATACACCATATGTTTAAACTATCTTACGATGTCCTAACCCTCTAAGATGCAACCGTGGTCCCAAGTTGAACAACCGCTGATAGAGGGGGATATTTGTGTTTCTATTTCTTGTAGAAGAACACTAGACGTCCAGTTTATTTAAAAGAAATAGCAATCTATTACAAGTTGTGTGCTCCAGAAGCTAGTAATTAGAAGGAAATTGAGAATAAGATGTTTATTAGGTGTTTATTCCACAAAGAGTATGGAAGCAAGAGATGCAAACTTAGCCAAATCATGACCAAGTAAGAAAGGATCTCTGGAGTGAATTTTGCCTGTTAGGGTTACCCTGAAATAGGCTGGGATTTTATGCTTCTGTTTCTCAATCACTGTATGCAAGTTACCCGAGAAGTGCATGATATTAAGTGAAGTGACTCCTGATGAAATTGATCCCAAGGAACTGACACCTAGACACAGTTTCTTACCCTCCCCCACACTGGGAAAATACTTACTTGAAGAAGCACATGGTCAGTATACTCTTTGGGCTATACATCGGAATAGGTGACTGAAGGAATTCTCTTCCTGAAGGAAAATAGAAATATTATGAAAAGTATGACTATACCTCTGACTAGGTTTGTTTTCAGTGCTTTAATTGACACTCATCTTCTCCTTCCATCTTTTATTCTCTATCCTATTGTTCTCACAGTAAACCAGCCACTTTTCAGGGTTTTTTAAAAGATTTTATTTATTTGAGAGAGAGAGAGAGAGAGAGAGAGAGAGCATATGCATGTACACAGGTAGAGGGGAGGGACAGAGAAACAAGCAGATACCCTGCTGAGTAGGGACCATGATGCAGGGCTCATCCCAGGACCCTGAGATCATCACCTGAGCCAAAGGTAGTCGTTTAACCCACTGAGACACCCAGGTGCCCCAGCTTTTCAGTTTCTAACCCCTGAGGTATCTAAAGCCCGGTCCACCATGTTTTCCCCAGCCTGAGGTAACTACACCTGCTCATTTATGGTCAAACTGGACCAAGGGATACCAAGAGGCAATCAAGTGAATCAGCTGAGTCTCACAGGTATTCCTGCTTGCCTTTATCGTAAAATTGCAGCCCTACCTCCTCTTGACTATTAGGATCAATAACTCTTGATAAGAAAATTTCCTCTTCTTGGGGATCCTGGGTGGCTCAGTCCGTTAAGCATCTGCCTTTGACTCAGGTCATGATCTCAAGGTTCTGGGATTGAGCCCTATATCAGACTCCCTGCTCCATGGGGAGTCTGCTTCTCCCTCTGCCTCTCATTGGTGCTCTCTCTCTCAAATAAATAAATAAAATCTTTAAAAAAAAAAAAAAAGAAAAAGGAAAAGAAAAATTCCTCTTCTTGCCTCTTACTCCTTTGATACAAAATGTCCAGTTAACAGCCACAACTTGTAATTCAAGGTAAGACCTATTATAGCATTTAGAAGAATTCCTCTGCCATTAAGGAATGGAACTGGTAGCATTACAGAAAGCAAGGTTGCAAGATGGGAAACACAGTGTTCCCAAATGGCTCACTGAGAATTTTAGAATGTGGGGCACTACTTCTTAAACCTGTTAGTTCCAGGATTCATATATTCTCCCTTTTGGGGAAACAGTGACATATAGAGGTCTTTGATTTTATATATGCATCCTGTGCAGGGTCAACCCATCTTTATGAAGTTCTGCTTCTGAGCTACTGGTTCAGTTATGACTTCAATAGACCATTGCACTGTTGTGTCAGGTCAACTCATTTTGGGTGATATGATGTGTGATATGATGTGCCCAATGGATCCCAGGATCATGGACTCTCCCCCATATCTCCTTTGTTTTAAAATGCCTGGCTGACCTGAAGTAGTATTCTATGGAATCTCATGCTAGTGGATCAAATACTCAATAAACCCTCAGATATTAGTGCTGCCTAAAAGACCATGAGCAATTATATCTATTCCTGGGAGGAACAAATAATAACAAAACAACTCTGCATCTTTCATAGCTGGTAGAGGACCTATGTCATCAATTTGACACTAAGTGACTGCTTAGTCACAGCAAAGAAAAGTTCTGTATCAGGGGTTCAACCCTGGCTTCTGTGTGCTAGCAAGTTAGACATTTGACAGCATCAGTAATGAAATTAGCTTTAGTAATAGCACTCTATGCTGTTAGGTCAATGTATAGCTTCAGTCTCTACCATTTTGTTCAAATGATTCATTTTCCCATTGTGCTGTCACTGGATTGGCCACTGACAAAGTGATTGATGTCTCTCAGCCAGACAACTGTGTCTACTGAGATATTTAGTGCCTCTTCAATGCTAGATTCTCTCTGACGGACAATAACATGCGTTACAAACATCTTATACTTTATGCTTATGTTCAGGTACCTGTCTGTGTAGCAATTTTTGACACTTTCTTTTCCATGACTTTCAAGTCTTTTTGCTTAGCCCCCTGACTAGCTATTTGCCAAGCTATTTGCCAGTACTATGAGTGGGCATGTACTCTAAACGTGGGCCAGTTCTCTTTCCACATAAGGTAGACTGACAGATGCGCTGTCTAGTAGAATGATTTTTCTTTGTTATTGTCTTTCAAGCCCACTCTAATTGTGGATATATATTTTTCAGCTTGCACTCATATAGGCAGACTTGACTTACCTGTAAAATAAGCTAAGGCTTTTTTTCCCCTCCAGGTGGACACATGTGATCCCACATAAGTTTCAGGGATAGGTTGATGAAATACATTAGTAAGAGAGCAGTGAGCCCCTTGGGGTTCTGGGCTACCTACTCATGTAGTTTGTTGGAACCCTCTGGTCTCATTCATGCTTCCTCACAGATGTATCATTTCTTTCTTTCTTTTTTTTTTTAAAGATTTTATTTATTTATTTGACAGAGAGAGATCACAAGCAGGCAGAGAGGCAGGCAGAGAGAGAGGAGGAAGCAGGCTCCCCACTGAGCAGAGAGCCCAATGCGGGACTCAATCCCAGGACCCTGGGACCATGACCTGAGCCAAAGGCAGAGGCTTTAAACCACTGAGCCACCCAGGCACCCCAGATGTATCATTTCTATGTTACAGTGGTTTGCTGCTCAGCTACAAAATCTTATGATTTGGTGGGTCTGAGATGATGTGTTCATGATGGATAGTTCTGGACACATGGTCAAGGTCTGGAGTTAAGTCTCTACAAGGGCTCTATAGTATGTCAAGAACCGTTTTTCACAAAGTGTTTTATTCTTTGCACATTAATCTGCTAAACCCATACGACATTTGGTGGGGCTGCTTGTACCACATCGTGAACGCACAGCAAATTATTTTCATATTCTCAGCCATACCCAAAGTTGGCAACCTTTTATTTTACACAGCCTATAGGCCAGAATAGTATCCCAGCATGTAGAATATGGTTCCCACCCTCCCCCCAAAAAAACACTCGTGAAGATTGTGTTTTCCTCTTTGTGATAGAAGGTGCAAAATGTAATAATACAAATAACACTTAAATGTCTCATTTATATGGAATATCCTGGCATGCCTCTGAACTTTGGGCTTCTGAAAAGATTAGTAGGGTTTATTTCCTATCCTCATGAATACTTGAGTTTTCATAAGGCCCTCAACGTAGTAGCTGTATTCTGCTTACCTGTTCAGAAGAACATAATATTGACAATATAATGAATTAATGTGATGTGTTTCTGAATATCCAAACTACCCTCATCTTTCAAAATATTTTGTGAGAGAAGGTAAGAGAATCATTATCACCAAGAGGAAAAGTAAATGCATATTGCCTCCCATTTCATGAGAAAGCATTCTTTTTCTCATTATTGACTGGGGGAGGAAAAAATGAATTTTCTGTATCAGTGACTATGGACTGTGTATTTGAACTCACATTAATCTGTCCTAGCATAGATACCATATCTTGTAAGGATGCTGCCATTGGGTTTACTATTTGTTTGAACTTGAAATATTCTATATTTATCTTCCAGTATTACTCTGGTTTCTGTAGGAGCCTGACTGGTGGATTAAGAGAAGATATGCTGAGGCCTCCCTACCTGAATCTTCCAGATCTTTAACAGCAGTGCAAGTTACTCTCATGGTCTGGAAGATACAATATTGCATTTGATTTCCTATCTTGGTTGCAGTGTGTGTGGGGTGGGGAAGGAGGAGTTAACTGCAGAGACTTCTACTTGGCCTTCCCTTTATGCTAATTTTGATCCCACAGAAAGAGCATCCAGTGTTTTGGTTGCATTATTTACCAAATATGCCAAATCCCATTACACATCCAAGGATCAGGAAAATGACCGCTTGGATTTACAAACCTAGTAAACTCATTCTAAGTCACACTTTTCCGTTTATTCCCTGACTTCCCTGTCATCCCACTTTGATGGAGAGGTCATGATGACACATTGTTTTCTGGATTTCAAATGCTATTCAGAACTTGTGTTCAACAGTACTGAAAATACCTGAGTATTTCCCTTTCCCCATTGTGTACTTAACTGAAAAATGGCCTAGATTCTTTTGGGGGAAGAACTGGGAGAATTATTACACATATTTGCTGTAGTGTTGTGAGTTCCTACCTCCTAAACAAACAGACATCTCTTCTATCATTGTTTTATGGGTATAAAAGTCATATCAGGCTTGAATACTGGAAAAGAAATTACACTGATATCATTTTTATTGAGTTGACCACTATAAGGCTACTGGGCCTTAATACTTGATTTCTTCTGGTAGTACAATTGAAGGAGTAATCTTGATGTTTGTTCATCAATTTTTTCCTCAGAAAAATTCATCATCTCTGGGTTGAGCCCCTTTGGCTACCACTCTAAATTTGTTAGCCGTCATAATAATTGAAATCATCTAGCATTTGTGACTAAGTGCTGCTGTCTAGCCTTGGGGGGAATTGGTTCTAGCACCATGGCATCCTTAATACTACAGCTTGATCACCAAATGTGGGCTGCCTTAGGAAGGGCATGACTTTGGGCAATGTGGCTGCTGTCTGCAGTTGAAGCCAATCTTGGAAGTGCTGACAGCTGATCTTTCCTGAAGGCAGATGTGGGCCAGATATCTCTATATCTTTCCAGATCGCAACAGTTTATTTTAAATGGAAGGATTCTAAGACCAAACAATAACTTTAGTCTTACTGAATGATTGCCTGGGCAATTTAGAGATATGTTCAATTTAATATCTTACTGAAATGGCTCTTAATTCATTGTCAGACATTGCAGGAAGTGTGGGGATACAGTTGAGAAAGAACAAACCCAGTCTTTCTTTCCATAAACTTGGAATTGTAGTGGTGTAGAAGGAACTACATATTAAATAGACAATCAAATATGTAGATAACTTAGATATATTTAGATAATTATAAATGCTGTAAACAAAGTAAAAGAATATGAAATGACTTCAGAGAGATTTACCAGATCAAGTGTTCAGAAGGTATACTTTTGGATAAAAGTGCCAGTCATGTAAAATTAGACCAGAAGACTATTCCAGACATAAGAAACAGCAGATACATAGGCCATAGGGTGGGGCAAGTCAGGGGCATTTGATTAACAGAAAGCAAGATGATGTGACAAGGTACAGTGAGCATGGCATTACATAGCTCAAAATGAGCTTAGAGATAGAAGCAGCTGCCAGGTCATAGAGAATGTCATATGTCACAAAAAAGTATTTACTGTCTTAGAAATCTGACCAGGTAACAGAATGAATCTTTTTGCAGTGGGAAAAGCACAAAAGTAAAGAAACAAGAAAATAGAATAGGAAGAGGGATCTAGTTACCATAGAAAGGTGAATGTGTAGGCAACATTGAGAATGAAAGACACAATAAAAAAGAAGACATGTGGCACGAGGAGAGAGTTAGTCATGAGTCTATAAATCTACACTATGTCCTTCAATATCTGTAGTCCCAATTCTAATTTTCATGTGTTTTATCAGGGTACATCTAGGCTTTCTTGTTATAATGTGAATAAATGTGTGGAGATGTACAGCTCCAATCCAGGAGGGAGAATTCCAATATTTAGGGAGGCAGAGCAGAAGAGGAGGAATCAGCTAGAAAGATGGAAAATACAGTTGGAGAGTAGGAATAAAACTGGGAGAATGTATTATCATAGAAGCCAAGAGAAAATAAATTCCTTGAAACGAACAAACAAAAAATTTTAATTAAAAGTATAAATTCTTAAAATATTCAAATAAGAGGAAGGAAAAGTCTAAAATCACCCAGGAGTTTCCTGTAGAAGATAAGAATTTGATGGAAGATACAAAGGAGGGAATTTATACCGTAGCCAGACAGTTAACCTCTTCAATATCCAATTAGCAAGAAAGGACCATGGATTATTAAAATGCAATGAAAAGAACATTAATATGCATCCTAAAGTTAATCTATTAATCTATTAATTAATTATTAATAAATTAATCTGTTGTCTGCTATGTGAGTGGAGGAAAAGAGAGCACCAAATATTTAATGAACATGATTACTATGCCAGATATTTTTCATAACAGAAAGAGTAAGAGCACAGAATCCAGAAGCAATCTGCCTGATTCAAAGCCCAGGTCTGTCAATAAACCACTGTGTGATCTTGGGACAATTTAAATACTCTCTCAATTTCCTTGTTATAAATTGGGATAAGAGCAATATTCACTACATAGGGGTGTTGTGAGGTTTAAGTTTGCTCTATAAGTAGTTCATACATGTTGGCATCACTTTGTTATTGAATCTTTGTAGGAACTCTCTGAGTTACTTAGAGATCCATTTTGATGATGAAGGAAAGGAGGCTCAGGACAGTGACTTTTGAAAGATCTACCACTGATATATGATAAAGCAAATATTCAAGTCTGGGTCTTATTACAAAACTTGACTTTTTCCATTCTTATTTTCAGTCCAAAAAGAAAGACAGCATGTATCTAAGCCATACTGACACATGAGGTTTATACAATGTCAATGAGACTTACCTGTTAACACATTTTCACCCAAGGAAAGCTACCAAGATTTTCTCCAGAATGCAGCTCCAAATACAGTCAAATGTAACCATACTTCCTCAGGTGCCTGTGTGGCTCAGTCAGTTAAGTATCTGACTCTTAATTTTGGCTCAGGTCATGGATCTCAGGATGATGAGATTGAGCCCTACATCAGGCTCCATGATCAGCGGGGAGTCTCCTGGAGATTCTTTCTCTCCCTCTGCCCTTCCCCTCACTTGCACACACTCATTCTGTCTCTAAGTACATAAATGAATAAAATCTTTAAAAAGGAGAAATAAAAAAAAATACTTTCTAAGCAAGTACTATGTGCTCAGCTATATTAGAGATTGGGTGAAGATGATACGAGACAAAACTAAATGTGGGTCCCTAATGATTATATTTCAATGAATATATTTTATTATATTTTATTATATTTCAGGTGAAGTGTAGCAGGGAATTGTTCACTTCCAGTGACTTCAGTATGATAAGTTCATCCAAAGTCTGTCCCAAAGGCCTTCAAAGTTTGGATTTAAAGCTTTATCTTCTTCTTCCTCTTCCTCTTTTTTTTTTTTTTCTTTTTGGAAATAAGACTTTTAGTATTATTATGTTACATTAGTCACCATACCATTATTAATTTTTGATATAGTGCATATATTTTGCATATAACACCCAGTGCTCCGTGCAGTATGTGCCCTCCTTATTACCCATCACCAAACTAGCCCACCCCTCTACCTCCTGCCCCTTCATTTTGATTGGGGTCTTTCCCTGGTTTTGGGATTAAGGTAATACTGTCCTTGTAGAGTCTGGAACTTTTCCTTCTGATTCTATTTTTTGAAACAGCTTCAGGAGAATAAGTATTATTTCTTCTTTGACTGTTTGGTGGAATTCCCCCAGGGAATCCATCAGGTCCTGGACTCTGGTTTTTGGGAGATTTGGTTTTTTTTTAAGATTTATTTATTTATTTATTTATTTGACAGACAGAGATCACATGTAGGCAGAGAGATAGAGGAGGAAGCAGGCTCCCTGCTGAGCAGAGAGTCCGATGCGGGACTCAATCCCAGGATCCTGAGATCATGACCTGAGCCAAAGGCAGACGCTTAACCCACTGAGCCACCCAAATGCCCCTTTTTGGGAGATTTTTGATCACTGTTTCAGTCTCATTACTGGTATGGGTCTATTCACGTTGTCAATTTCTTCCTGTTTCAGTTTCAGTAGTTTATAGGTTTCCAGGAATGCATCCATTTCTTCTAGGTTGCTTAACTTATTGACAGATAGCTATTGATAATAATTTTTGATGATTATTTCTATTTTCTTGCTGTTCGTCATAATCTCTCCCCTTTCATTCATTATTTATTAGTGTCCTTTTCTTTTCTTTTGGATAAGTCTGGTGAGTAGTTTATTGATCTTAGTTTTTTCAAAGATCCAGCTTCTAGTTTCGTTGATGTGTTCTCCTGTATTTCTGGTTTCTAATTCATTGATCTCTGCTCTAATCATAATTATTTCCCTTCTTATGTGTTGGGTAGGCTTAATTTGTTGTTGATTCTCCAGTTCTTTAAGGGGTAAAGATAATTTGCATATTAGGGATTTTTATTTATTTATTTTTTATTCTATTCTATTCTATTCATTTATTTATTTTTATTTTATTTATTTATTTATTTATTTATTTATTTATTTTTTAGTGAGATGACTATGTATTTCCCCCTTAAGACCACCTTTGCCTTGTCCCATAGGTTTTGGACTGCTGTGTTTTCATTCTCATTGGTTTCCATGAATTGTTTAAGGTCTTTTGATTTTCTGGTTGACCCAAACATTCTTGAGCATGATGGTCTTTAGCTTCCAAGTGTTTGAATTCCTTCCAAACTCTTTCTTGTAATTGAGTTCTAGTTTAAAGTCATTGTGGTCTGAGAATATGTAGGGAATAATCTCAGTATTTTGGTATCAGTTGAGACTCAGTATGTGATCTATTCTGGAGAAAGTACCATGTGTGCTCAAGGAGTATTCTGTTGTTTTAGGGTGGAATGTTCTGTATATATCTATGAGTTCCATCTGGTCCAGTTTGTCATTCAGTGCTCTTGTTTTTTTGTTGATTTTTGGCTTAGATGATCTGTCTATTGCTGAGAGTGGAATATTGAGGTCTCTTACTATTAACACATTATTATCAATATGTCTATTTTTGTTAACAGTTGGCTTATGTAGCTGGCTGCTTGCATGTTGGGGGATAGATATTTATAATTGTTATATCTTCTTATTGGATAGATCCTTTAAGAATGATATAGTGTCCTTCTGTATCTCTAACTACAGTCTGTAGCTTAAAATCTAATTTGTCTGATATAAGAATTGCTACCCAAGCTTTCTTTTGAGCTCTGTTGAAAGACAGTTCTCCATCCCTTCAGTTTCAGTCTGGATGTATCTTTAGGTTCAAAATGAGTCTCTTGTAGACAGCATATGGATGGGTCCTGTCTTTATCCAATCTGCAACCCTATGCCATTTCTTGGGAGCAACATTTAGTCCATTCACATCAAGAGCAATTATTGAAAGATGATTTTCTTGTCATCATGTTGCCTGTGAAGTCCTTGTTTCTATAGATTATCTCTGTAAATTTATATTTTTATATCACTCTTGGCATCTTTCTCCTTTTATAGAACCCCTCTTAATAGTTCTTGTAAGGCTGGCTTAGTGGTCACATATTCTTTCAGTTTTTGCCCATCTTGGAAGTTCCTTATCTCTCCATCCATTCTAAATAATAGCCTTACTGGATAAAGTATTCTTGGCTCTATGTTCTTCTCATTTAGTACCCTGAATATGCCTTGCCAGCCCTTTCTGTATTGCCAGATCTCTGTGGACAGGTCTAATGTTATTCTGATGTTCCTCCCTCAGTACATAAGCAGTCTCTTCCCCCTAACTGCCCTTAAGATGGTTTCCTTGGTTGTAAGATTTTTAATTTTTACTATTACATGCCTGGACATTGGTCTGTTCTCCTTAATCTTGGGAGGGGTCTTCCTTGCCTCTAAGACAGGAATGCTTATTTCAGTCCCCAGATTGGGGAAGTTCTCAGCTATGATTTGCTCAAATATATCTTCTAGTCATCTCTCTCTCCAACCCCTCAGGGATCCCAATAATTCTGACATTGGAATGTTTCATGGCTTCATCTATTTCTCTAAATCTCTTTTCATAGATTTTTAAGCTGTTTGTTCCAGGCCTCCTCCTGTTCCTTCTTTTCTATCACTTTGTCTTCTCGATCACTAATTCATTCTTCTGCCTTGTTTATCCTAGCTGTTAGAGTAGCTAGATTCTATTGGATCTCATTGATAGCATTTTTAAGTTCTGCCAGATCAGCTCTCATTTCTGTCCTTAGAGAATCTATATTGCCATTAATGTTTTTCTCCATCCTAGTTATTGTCTGCAAAACTGTAACCCTGAAGTCTATTTCTGACATCTTGCTTATATCCATATCCATTAGTTCTGTGGCAGAGGTCAAGTCATTGAATTTTTCCAGTATTGGGGGTTCCTCCTCTTGGTCATTCTGTTGAAGGGTGGTTGAGGGAATGTACAGAGTCCAAATTATTGACCACAACCCAAGCAAGATGCACCTGTTTATTATAGAGACCTTAGGTTGTCAACCTCTTATTTCCCCAGCCTGTTCTTTGGGGGAGGGCCCTGCCATGCTGTTACTCAGACAACCCTGTTTGTGCAGAGTTGCCTTGTCCCATGTTGGGGCAAGAGATGGGCTCAGTGAAAACCAGTTTGGGGGGGCTTTTTTTTCTCTGGGAGCTTTCCCTGGTGGCTTTCTGTGTCTCTATGAAGAGTCAGAGCAGAACTGACTGTATCCAAACTTCTGTTTCAGAACAGAGAGATCACAGTTTGTTCTTCAATAAACACTCCAGACCACACTGTCTCCATTTTTGTCTGTGCTGCTAAAAACCACAATGTCCTGGGCTGTACACACCACAGCAGCTCTCCCAGCTCTCTCTTCCAGGTCCAGGCATGTCTCTGCCCTTTGTGCTTCTAAAACCACCAGCTTCCCACAGTTTGCACATGTGCCCCACAGCTCCAGGTTTCAGTCAGGGAAGCTGCCCTAAAGTCCTTTCCCCACTGCTACTGGTCTGCCAGTCTGTGCCCAGTCCCTAGTGTGGGAGGCTTTTGCACTCCAGGGACGCAGGATCCCAGAGGCTCTCCCCCTTCCATTTATATTCCTATATCTTCCCACAGAATCATGGCTCCCTGCCTCATACCTCAAAACCAACTGCTGGAGATATTCTGTTTGTAGAGATCCTTACTTTTCTGCCATCTTTGCCTCTCCACCATGGAAATAAAACTTTTATAGCATTTCAAGAATAGTCCTGGTTCTCAGGGGCAAAGTTATCAAGACCTGAAAACATATAAAGCATCCCCAATTATTTTGGAAAACTTCTCTAAAATGTTAAATGTATTTGTGTTACTGGACTCCCAAGACAGGTTCTTGAGCCTCAATGTCATAGAAATGACCATTGAACTTGAGAGAAAAAAATTAGGTGGAGTTTATTAGAGGGAGCTTACATATAGACAGCTGACAAGAAAGAGGAATGTCAGTGTGGCCAGGTGGCTCAGTTGTTTAAGTGTCTGACTCTTGATCTTTTGGCTCAGGTGGTGATCTCGGGGTTCTAAGATGGAGTCCACATCAGGCTTGGTGGGGATTCTTTTTCTCCCTTTGCCCCTCCCCACACTTGTCCCTGCTCATGCTCACTCTCTCATTCTCTCAAAGAAAGAAAGAAAGAAAGAAAGAAAGAAAGAAAGAAAGATCCTTCTCTAAAGGGGCTAGTGTGCCAGGCTTATAAAAGCACTCTTCCAAAGGGTGAGAGGCTGGGAGTGGGGAAGCATCATTTAGTCTCAAGGTAATGACTTTGTGGTCATTACTTTGTAGTAGACACAAGACAATCCCAGGACACCATTCTTCATGGTTGACAATCTTTTAGGACTCCTAGAAAATAGAAATACTTGTGTAAACAGGCTTTAAACTGTTACTTCTAATTTTGCCAAACACCAAATTACTCCCTGTCAGCTGTTATCTCTGGTTTGTTCTCTTTTCCAGAAGGAGGTATTTGTCTCTGGGCATATGGAAACTTTTAACCCTTGTCTGAAACCAGTGGCTTCATAGGAGTTAAGTCTCTCTTGCTTTTCCTATACCGTCTCATTTGTACCAAATGGTTGCTTAGCAGTAGAACAAAAGGGAGAGAAAATGCTAATGTTACAAAATTTATATTATCTTCCAGTAACAACCATTCTTTAATGGAAAGAAGTTCTTTCAAGCTTTACCAAAGAGGTGGATAACTAAATAGAATGGTTGTATGTTTGCCTTGTGTTTCTATTTTATATATCATGAGATTCAAGGGGAAAAAATCTCTTGTGATGAGGGAGGTCAGGCATAAGTAAATAAATAAACTTTGTTGTGTCTCCATCTCAGACAGAAGAACTTGGAGCAAGTCATGTATTGACTCTGGATCTAAAGCATCCTCACCTTCACAAGAGAGGCTATGCAACTGCTTGGCTCCCTTTCAGTGTTGTGCCCAAGTTTCATGTCCAAGAGACCACCAAGGAGCCAACACCAATGCAATCACATGAGGGTTTATTCAGCAAGCTTGAGCTTGGGTCCAAGTATTCCTGGTACAGTGGAGCAGGGACTTGGAACCCCAATCTGGTTACAGCATGGTATTTATGTGTTGTTTTGGGGGATTTCCAATAAGGGGTGTGGACTCTGTGTCTCCTGGTTCAATTTCTGATAGCGTACTGGGCGTGTCGGTCCTGTGGTTGAGCCTGGCCACACACAGGTGGCCAATGAGATTGCAACACACAGAGAAATCTGCACAGCATGCTAGGTCACACATGGGTGGCCAATTGAACTACAATTCACCCCATAGTAGCTATTTGAACTAGCCTATCACCTTGGTCAGAATTGGTACCCAAAAGGTGCCCAAAAGGTGCCCAAAAGGTGGGGCCCACACTCCTTGGTAGCTAGGGAGACAATATGCATACTCCACTGACTGGATGTTTCCACCTGACCTGACCCATCCCTGCATTCAGGCTGTTATCTCCACCTGAGACTGGTTTCCCCGACTTGCTTTTAAGTAAGTTCCCAGGGGAGGGGGGTTGGGGAGGGTCAGTTTAAGTTTTACTGCATAAACAACAAAATGGCTATTCAACTGAGGTGGGGCCACTCTGGCTAAACAGACCCTTACATTAGGATAGTTGGAAGATCTGTTATGAAGAATTCCCTTTAGAAACTCAGCAATATTTAATACCTAAATAATTATCATTAAATGAATGTAGAGAAGTTGCTACCCCAGTGAAAGAAGAACTAGCAGAAATCACATTTCTCTAAAGATTTTTGGTTCATAATTAAGTACACAGAGAAAGCAAAGCAAAAAATACATACATATATAAAAGCATACATTAACCATTAATTTTTCACAAACATTAATGATCCTTTTTTGCTAAAAGCAAAAGCCACTGTAGAAATGTTGACATAATTTTAAATTTAAGAGCCTGATATCAGTCTCACAAAATGACTGGCTGCTTCTCTCAGGGCAGCAAAAAGTAGGGGACATAGACATACATCCATGTTTTATCAATCATTAAAATCACACACACATATACACACACATTATTTTCATCACAGCTACAAAACTAAAGAGTTTTTCAAGTCTGAAGATTTTCATTTTGGGTGCATAATGTGTGAAAAAAGTGGTTCATAAGAAATGGAAATGTACTAAATACTATGCAAAATCCTGTACACTTCAAATATATTACATTACTTTTCATAA
Source organism: Martes martes (assembly GCF_963455335.1). Classification (NCBI taxonomy): domain Eukaryota; kingdom Metazoa; phylum Chordata; class Mammalia; order Carnivora; family Mustelidae; genus Martes; species Martes martes. The sequence goes on from NC_137898.1 coordinate 37,662,914, forward strand.
GGAGGAAATATGATAAATTCTACAGAGAGAGAGCCAGCATCAGACTTGTTCCTTCTGAAATACAAGATGAAAAGAAACATGATATTATTTGAATTTGTGGTAGAGGTAAATCCATAAATTAAAGTCCCAGCTGTGAAAAATCATACTTTTATCCTGAACTGTTTCTCAACTGTTCTTAAATCTTAACTAAATAACAATTCCCTAGAAAGATCAGATTTCAATCAGTGGCCAGAAAGAAAAAAAAAAGTGACTTATATCAGCAAGGTATATTGAAGTGTATCAGAAGTCTTAAAGGCTGATTTTGGATTGCATAATAATTATTTTGGGGATTTCTAAAATTTTAAATAGGTTACATAATATGAACTAATTTTTCAAACAATTTTTTTTCATTGACCCTTTTGGCTGAGAAATAGAATGAAAATGAGTTAGATATTGCTTAAATTATTTTTAAGGGACTGCTTATATTTTATTCTAATATCCATACATCCAGTTAAATCAAATGTCCTCTTTGCTTTGGCGATACAAATTGTTATCTTTGCATTTCCAATGGACACATCAATAAGAAACTTTGCAAAACAAGACATACTTCAGGAAACTCAAGATACTATTAAAGTTGACTATTAACCAAATTTAAATCACTAAGAAAATAACATTAATTTGAAAATGTTTCTACTAGTCTCCAGGACTGAAGTATAATAATACATCTGATTTTTCTGACATCCTTACTTAAGAAATAACTCACTGAAATCTAAAACAAGTAACATCAGTTTCTTCTCTCTTCTAATGTTGTATAATGAATGACAGTGAGCTCTTTTGACAGTGACTGCAGTCATGAACTGTAAAGTGCTTTATATTTATTACACCTGAGAGAATTTTATCCAATGACACCAGGATGAGTACCAAAGCAGTTATTAAGAAAAGTTGGTTAAATCAGACAATCATGATCAGATGCAGATCAGATCAAAGCAATCCAAGAGGAAATTAAGAAAACAGTCCTTTTTACAAAAGCAACAAAAAGGATAAAATATTTAAGAATAAACTTATAGGAAGTACTGAAAAGTACAAAGCATTGTTTCAAGAATTAAGGAAAACACAAAGAAATGAAAAGACATTTCATGTTCTTGGGTTGGAAGACTTAATATCATTAAAATATTCATCTTACCCAAAGCAATCTACATTTTCAATGCAATCCCTAGCCAAATCCCATTGGCATTTTGAAGAAATAGAAAAACAATCTTAACATTCATATGGAACTACAAAGGACATCAAATAGTCAAAACAACATTTTGAAGGAAGAAAAAATCTGGATGCCTCACATTTTCTCACTTCAAGACATATTACAAAACAGCAGTAAGCAAATGAATATTGTACTAGCATCAAGACTGACATATAGAACGACGGAACAGAATAGAAATCCTGGAAATAAACCCATGTACATACAGTTATGTAATCTTCACAGGAGTGCCAAGAATACAAAATGGGGAGAAAAAATAGTCTCTCCAAACACTGGCGCTGGGATAACTGGATTTTCTATGCAAAAGAATGAAATGAGAACCTCATCTATCACCATACCAAACAAACAAACAAACAAGTCTCCAAATGGATTAAAAACTTAAGTGTAAGACCTAAAACTATAAATCTATAAATCTCAGCAGGAAGCCTGCAAAAATCCTTATGACATTGATCATGGCAATAATTTCTTGGATGTGATATCCAAAACACAGAAAACAAGAACAAAAATAAGTAAGTGGGAATACATCAAGCTGACGTACTTCTACAAATCAAAGGAAAGAATCAATAGAGTAAAAGGCAACCTATGGAATAGGAAAATATTTGTAATCCATTTAATTAGTAAGGGGTTAATATTCAAAATATATAAAGAACTCTTACAACTCAGTATCAAAACCCAAATAACCTAATTTTTAAAATGGACAAAGAACTTAAATAGACATATTTCCAAGGAAGATACACAAATGGCCAGTAGGTACATAAAAACATATTCAATATCACTAATCATCAGGGAAATGAAAATTTAAAAATGCAATGAAATATCACCTCACAGAATGAATTATCCCCTCACACACGGCCATTATCAAACATAGACACACATACACACAGAGAAAATTTTTTGAAATGTTGGTAAGAATGTGCAGAAATTGGAACCCTTGTGCTCTATTAATGGAAATGTAAAGTGGTGTAACTGCCATAGAAAACAGCATAGAGGTTCCCTCCCAAATTTTTTTTTTAAAAATAGAATGATCATATGATCCAGCAACCTTACTTCTGAGTATTTATCCAAAATAATTGAAAGCAGAAATTAGAAATGATATTTGCACTCTTATATGTATTGCAGCATTATTCACAACAGCCAAGAAATGGAAACAACTTAAATGTCCATTGGGGGATAGTGGGTAGGGAGGTGTGGTGTGATATAGACACGCAGTGGAATATTAGTGAACATTAAAAAAGAAGGAGATCCTGTCATGCTATACATGAATAAACTTTGAGGACATTATGATACATGAGCTAAGCCAGTGACAGAAGGAAAAATACTGCATGATTCTACTTATAGGAGGTACATCAAGGGGTCAAACATAAAAGCACAGAGTTAGAATGATGATTGCCAGGCAAGGGGCATGAAAGGTGGAAATGCAGTTTTTGTTCCATGGGTATAGAATTTCAGTCACACAGGATGAAACATTCTACAGACCTGCTGTACAATCACACGCTTGTATTGAATAATACTCTACTGGGTGTTTAAACACGTAAGAGGGTAGATTTCATGTTTATTTCTACTAATTAAAAAAAGGCTGACGAAGAGTTCTTTTTCACGTCTGACTTTCTAAACATTAAGAAATAAGTGCATTATTGAAAGATCCAAAACAAGAGAATTTAAGAGGATATTCAAAATATAAGAGATACCCAAACGAACGTAAGCTATTCTTGGTAGAAAAGTAACGCTTAATCCTCAGTCTGTAACACATATTAGAGCTTTTGCCTTTCGTAATATTTACTTGAGATACTCAAATCCGTTATTAGCTTAGAAGACTTTCCTTCTCATTTTCCAGGAAGGTTTTGCCCTCCTCTTCAATCCCCCTCTTTCACCTGAGCAGCTTACCTTTTATCATTTTATGAGATTTATCTCCCAAGTAAGGTCCAAGTGAGGTTTCCCTTGAGGAAGAAAAAAGAAATCGATATTTTTTAAAAATCTTTGGAAGTTGGTAGATTATATGCCTTCACTTACAGATGAAGCATACAATGTCTAGACAGGCTTTAAACTTGTTCAAAGTCACATAACCAGTGAGATAAGCCTGGCCCGCAATTCAGAATCTCCATTCTTGCCAATGTTGACTATGCATGTGATTTTACTTCTATACATCAAAGTTGGACAAAACAACTGGAAAATCATTATTTTAAGTCTAACATGTACTAGAGATTATGGCAGGTATGACCTGTGTCCTTTCTCAAGGAGTTCTCAACAACCTAATCTAATGGAGTTTGCTTAGTGTTTTGTTTTGTTTTGTTTTGTTTTTTTAAAGACAGCATATGCGTAATTACTTAAAAAGCAAGTGGGTATCTGGGTGGCTCAATCATTAAGTGGCTGTTTTTGGCTCAGGTCATGATCCCAGGGTCCTGGGATTGAGCCCCTCATCAGGTTCCCTGTTCAGTGGGAGGCCTGCTTCTCCCTCTCCTACTCCCCCTGCTTGTACCCCCTCTCTCGCTGTGCCTGTCTTGTCAAATATATTTTTAAAATCTTAAAAAAAAAAAAAGGAAAGTGAAATATTTGTAGTATATTTTCTGAAGTGGTCTAAGAATAGAGTATATAGTATATATTGTGACCTATATGGGGTGTGTGTGTGTGTGTGTGTGTGTATACTATGGAAGTTTCGTTTATAGATAAAGAATGTACAGAATCTAAAAGGCAACATTTGTTGAACTCCACACTGATCACTGGAGTACTGCTTTTTAAATTGAGAGATCACACCTTGATTCAAAGTCATCAAGACATAGTTCATATAGAACATTCAATATGGCTGGGGAAATAACTACTCTGTGAGCACTGACTAAAGGAATTAGAGAAGAGTAAGGAAATCGGACAAGTAACCTAAGTATCTGAAATTCTATCCTGAAAGAGAAGAAAACCTTATCGTGATTGGCCCTTGAAGAATTTGGACTCATTAGATGTATATAAGAGAGAAGCAGAGGTTTACCTTAAGGTAAGGAAGATCTTCATAATCATTGGAGTTACCCAACAGTGAAATAGGGTACCTGAGATATTGATTACCCAGTAAATGAGGACATTGGATCTGGATAAGCATCTGGAAGAGAGACTGTCAAGCAGAGTTTCTTAGACTAATTTGCACATGCATCATGTGGGGGTGTTGTTTAAATGAAGATTCTGAAAAAACTCTGTAAGGGTAGGAGGGCCATCTTACATTCACACAAAGTGTCGAGGTGATACCCAGGCTTCTGGGGAACTGTTCACACTTTGAGTCGCAAGCTTATAGAACAATGAACTGCATTTAATTTGTTCCTTGAAATAGGTAATTCAAATTTTATTTGAGGCCTGGGACTTTATTAGACTTGATTGCTGAATACACTATAAATAAAGCTGCTGTTCAGTTAGGAATTATCAGCTTCATCCTGACAAAAAAGGAAAATGTTTTGAAGAGTTGGCCACGGAAAGAGAATTGCCTTGTCTAAAGAGAAAGAAATCCCAAATGCACTATGTGTTAACTCACAGATGCTGCTGAATGTCTGCCTCCTATAATGACATTTAGCTCACACACACACACACACACACACACGCAATTTAATATAGGCCTTTTGCCTCCAGTCTTTTCGTGGTATTCTCTCATTCTGTGTTAGTCCTGTTGTCTCCCTTAATATCGTTGGAAGTAAAACTTTTTACTGAGATATTTACATTACAGACATGCTGAATTGTTACATGGATTTCAGCAAATTTCATGTGGCAGCTGAAATGCTCAAACATTTTTGACATCCAAAGACTTCACGTGGGATTTTTTTTTTTCTTGTATGGCCCAGTGATAATAAAGACCAATTAAAACTTTGGCTGCCTGGCTATAGAGCTGCTGACTTGTATAACTCTTCTAAATGAGACTGTCTGAGCACAGTATCTTCCTTTAAACATGAAAAATTTTGAACACTATTTAGTTTTGGCCATAATTAAATCCTTCAGTCCCTCAAGGAAGGAAGTGTTTTTTCTCTACATGATTGATTTTGGTTATTTTACCTTCACATAAGGAACATTAAAGAATAAAAGAGTAAAACACTTCAAAATAGTTTTCTAAATCTGTCACAGACTAGACATAACAACCAATTATTCTTTATTTCCCCATTCTAAGGCTTCAGATAATAGTGGGGGAAAAAGTTATTATTTCTATAGTGCAATTTTCAATGATGAGTGCTAGTATCCAAGCAAAGGATTCCAGTTATCTTCAAAGAAAAGAATTTGTACCATCATTTCCAGAAAGCTTAAAGAATTTTTAAAAGGTCTACAAAATGTTCTGACATTTCTGACAGAAGATTCCAGAATGCCTGCTAATTAATAGCAAAAATATAAAATGCATTAATTAGTTTCCTCTCAATTATATACAAATCATGATAAATTGGTGTAAGGAACTAAGTGTCAGGCTTTGTGCTCAGGCTAATGGAAACCATTTCATTGTTTTTGGAATGATAAAAAGAATTCTTGACTTGGGAGAATTTAGGTGACATTTAATCTTGATTCACCCTGTTGGTGGAAAATGAAACCATATTTCCTCTGGGTTCAGATGTCAATCAATGAAAACACAATCCCTGTAAATAAATAAGGTTGCGTTATCTCATCTATTTTTTTGCCTGCTTCAGAAGGGGCCTGTCACAAAACCATTGTAGAGTATCAATTATGGAGAAGACCTGTGAATCAGAAGTACAAAATGGCTCTCAAAAACAGATTCTGAATCAAAAAAGATTTAAGCATTTATGGCTGGGAAAATATTTCTCACAGAAACAAGTGGACGAAAGGTAGATATTTTGAAAAATGAGTAAGACAATCTTTCCCTCATAAATTATATATCTATATATAAATTTATAATTTAAAATATATAATTGTGAATTTATATATTACAATTTATATATTTATATACAATTTATATATGACATATATCATTTATATATGTAATATATGTATTCCGTTACATAGAATATATAAATAAATATATACACAGACATGTATATCACATGTATGCGTATGTCTACATATAAGCACACCTATGTGTGGCATGTTCATATGCATAGGTATACAGGTATACATATTTGTTTGTGTATACAAATTACTGTGTGTGTGCATACATATTCATATTTGCATACATGTGTGTATATATGTATAGGGGTATATATAATGATAGCAGGAATTTTGATTTCGATTTCATTTGAAATTTTGATTTGAAAATTTTCACCAAAAACTTTGAAAAGCAGAATGTGGAAATCAGTCCAACCAGATGCCACCAGAATTAGGAGTAGCACAATTCATGTTTTTAAATTATTCATACTGGGATCAGAGACAGCAATGACACACTTAAACATCAGGTTTTTTTTAAAGCGTCTCCACTTTACCAAAAAAAAAAAACAAAAACGCAACACTGTCAGGAAACGTTTCAGAGTTGACATTAGTAATGAATTCACTTTAATGAAGATGAAACCCATTGTGCCATGTGCCTAATCTATACTTCTACTGCTTAAGACCAGCTAACAAAGAAAGATGCCAGGGAGCAGAATGGCTTGGTGGGAACTACCCCTAATCTTCCAGGCTATCAGCAAATCTTCTTCTTCCCAGGCCCTTTGAGGACAGCTGTATGCTACCTGATTTGGCACAAACATGAGTTGAAGATCTATACGGAAGATCTTCAGAAATATGAACTTCAGGATTTTCTATAGGATCAAACAGGCCAATTCTGATTTCATGTGATTTTTTTCCTACTAGTTTTATTCTCCTCTAAAAAAAGAACACAGTTGTCACAAAAGAGTCTAATGAGATCAAAGTACATGGTTGGTAGACTGTATAAGCTTTTGCTGTTCTTGTGCTATCAAGTTCATTTATTTTTCTTTTATGAGGCTTATGATTCTTTTTGGAATATCGTCTTTGTCTCAAGACTACACTTATATCTTTTATTTCCTAATAAGGTTTTAATTTTTGGATATTTGGTTAATGCCTTCTATGTTTGCATTCTTATAGAAATAAGACAGTTTAATTCTAAGTATTTTAATATAATTATAATTTTCCTGCATTTATCCTTATTTATTATTCTCAGTCACAGGGTGTAAGCTCCTTCACCTGTCATTTCTCATTTTTAATTCTTCAGATCTTCAGTACATTTGGATTTAGTATTTAGATTATTTTCATGCTTTTAAGAACTGTGTATTTTGAAATCTCTAGCTTTGGGTAGTGAGATTTTGTTTGTTTCTTTTCCTGTCCAGCATCCCTAGTAAGAGCATCATCAGCACACTCATTTTCTTCTATGTATCCACCTTCTCCTCCCTAATTTCTAGCCTCCACAACTGTGAGAAAAATAGGTTTTATTGTTTAAGCCACTCAGTCTGTGGTCTTTGGTAATGACAGCCTAATCACACTAATACAGAAGGTGTATGTTCTTCTCTGTGGTTTTTCATTCCTGTTTGCTAAAATGTGGAAGCCATGGCTGGAGCTTGCGCAGCCTTCTTGAACCAAAAGATGGTAGTTGCATATACAGGATGTGCTAGGAAGAAGGCTGTTGGTGAGTCCACCATAATAGACCTGTTTATTTGTAACTTTTTTTCATGGTAGTGAAATAAAATTATATGTTGTTAGAATACAATATATATATTTATTATATATATAATAAATATATTTATTTTATAATTATAAATATATATATTAAGTTGAACCAAATATAAATTAATATACAGATATTTATCTCTTCACCTCTAATAGGGAGATAACATCAAACATGAAAAATTGTCATTTCCTCTAGAATATTTCTATAATATCTATACTCTCTATTGTCCAGAATTAGGCCAGAAACACCACTCTTAACTTATTACCTAATCAACAAATCTTAATATTCTCCTCAAATTCAGCACTCTGCTACTCCACAAAGTTTTAACCTGACAAATGTTTCCAAACTTCTTTATTGTTCCCAGCGAATACTGGGCAGTTACAGTGACAATAAAGACAGTCGGAAAAAAATGTTGGGTCAAGGCATTCACAAGTAAGGTAATTACTGACAGTCTCTCACGTGGTTTATGATGATAGTGTCTGATTCCAAGTGGGTTCTGAGAGCATTTTCCTGAGCAGAAGTCTAGGATGTGGCTGGAGTGAGTCAGGCTCTCCTTTGAGGATCCTCAGAAGCAGTGACGAGTGGAAGGCAAATGGATGTAGAAGCACAGAATCTTGAACATAATTCAACTAAAACAGAGGCAAAAATTAGCAATCTAATGTGTGGGGAAAGAGTATTTATTTACCCAAATTTAGAATCCCAGTTAAGCAGTCATGAGCTCATGGTATAAATGCTGATTTATGAGCAGCATAGATTCAACTAATTTTTACCTTAATTTTTTATCCTTGTGAATATGTCATCACAGGTGAACAAATTTAGTTATCAAGAAGCAGTAAATGGAAGGCAATGGAAACAAAGCACAGAATGGGAACTAGGGTCCTGGGTTCCAGGATTTGTGGCAATTTAGACCCACATGCCAGGCTCAGTTGTGTTATTTCTTTAAAAAAAAAACAAAAAACTTGTATTTAAATTCCAATTAGTTAACATACAGCATAATATTAGTTTCAGGTGTAGAATTTAGCGATTCAGTACTTACATACAACACCCGGTGACCATCACTAGCACACTCCTTAATCCCCATCACCTATTTAATCCATCCCCCACCACTGCACCTTTTGTAACCATCAGTTTGTTCTCTATAGTTAAGAGTCTGTTTTTTGGTTTGCCTCTCTTTTTGTCTCCCCCCACCCATATTTGTTTGTTTTGTTTCTTAAATTCCACATATGAGTTAAGTCATATTGTATTTGTCTTTCTCTGACTGATTTATTTCGCTTAGCATAATACTCTCCATCCACATTGTTGCAAATGACAAAACTTTTTTATGGCTGAGTAGTTGTGTTATTTCTATTGTAATCTCTAAAGCTCCTTCTAGCTCTAGAAACTGAATCTAGTATCCATAATAGGGAAAAGCCCTATAAAAGTGCCTAAGGAAATGAAAATTACATTATTGTTCAGAGGGTTTCTGGAAGAGGAGACTCTTAAAAATACATAGGTCTCAGTTGATTTGTCCTCTTGTTTTCCTGTCATCTGATAGATTTTATGATATTTAGAGAGAAGAGGATTAAGTGCTTAGAGGGAAGCATTAGGAAAGTCACAATGAAAGTTTAGGGTTAATAGATACACATGAAGAAATACAAATATAGCAAACAAACAAAGCCTTCCACTGAGTCATTCAATCTTAACTTAGAACTATTTACAGACACGCTGCATACCTGCATATTAACTTATGAGCAAACTATGCAAGAGAAATGGAAAATAAATATTGCATATCATTGATTTCAGAAACACCACTGATTTCTAGACTAGAGAAAATTGAAAGTAATTATTATTAAATGACCTGAGATATAAAGAGATATTATTTTACAAACAATAAAAATAGCTAACTATTTTGTTACAACTGGTTATTCTATTGGTCTATCCTTCCTGCACTTGTATGTCTTAGATGCAACTTCCAAAAGTTATAAAGTTATAACCTAGTTTTAGGTAGTCTTCTTTTGACACTTACTATTCTTTGAAATAAAATGCTTGTTTTCTTCCTTTCTTTCTCACTCTCTCTCTCTCTCTCTTTCTTTCCTGCGGAGTTGCTTCCCATCCTTCTGTATTCCCGTTCACTACGCTTTACTTGTGAAAACAAAAGACTCAAGCATCATATTAATATGTGACAAGAAAACTAAGGAACATGACTTGCCCAATGAACAAATTGGAAAATTGCCATTTTTATCCTCCATCTTCCAAAGCCTTTTGTTTCAGCATAATTGGGACTCAAGATCCAGGAGGGGATTTATGATCTTATCTTTGCTTTACGATTACTGGCAGCCAGCACAAGAAATGTGAAAAAGCAGCTTTTGTTCAACTTGAGAAATATCATCTTCTCCATAAAATAATGATCCTGAAACACCATGCATATACAGTTTTCTTATAAGATTACTCTCTCAAAATGAAGGGAAATAAGCTCACAGTGAGGATACAGGTTTATATGATTGATATTAAAAACATTATTTAACACATTTTAAATGTTCACCGTATGCTTTATGTGTTATCTGTATTACCTCAAATAATTATCGCAACCCTATCAGCTAGGTCTTATTATAAACTTCATTTTACAAAGAAGAGCAATGAGAAATAAAGCTGAGTTGTCCAAGGTCTCAGTTCATAAGAGAAAGAACCACGATTTGGATCAAAGCCATCTAACTCTAACTTTTGCCCTTTTAACCACAACATTACACTGATTCGCTAACATAGAATATTTAATCCTGATTTTTTCTTTGTATGTATAATAGCATTTCTGAGCTATGTTCATGAAGCTGTAATAGACAGACAATTTTAAGATGTTGGCATTGCTGAACTGTAATGGATATTACTCTACTGAGAGTGAAAATGAGAAATGATTTCCTAATTACTGCCTGTGTCATAGTGTTATTTGGAGAAATTCAAATATGGAGGCCATATTAGTCAGTATATTTTTAATAGAAACCAGCCCAAGTTAGCTTAACCATAGCAGGAAATTTAATGGGGGGTGGGGCAGTTTTACATTAAAGCTAAGGAAGAAATAAATGAACCTGAGAAAAAAAAGTAAAGTTAGCGACTAAAAAACATTGAGCAATACCTATTTTTCTCCAAACTCCACATCTGACAGCAAATCAGTTTTCCACCTATTTTTCTCACTGCAGGACAGACTGATTCACTTTGATTCTCTGGTCCACAGGGCAGATCATGTTGTCTTACTTCTCCTGAGTTTGCAGTTCACTGGAGAGTAATACAACTCTCTCTTCATCCTAACTCTAATCTCCCAGAAGATAGAATGTCATTGGCTCTAATTAAGTGCATATATTTTGGTCCAATCAGGTATAGTCAGGGGAGACTTTATGAAGCGAAAATACACCTATAGAATTTGATTCCTATGAATCGGGAATTTATAAAATATTTGCTGTCTAGTGGGTATGAGTAGAATAGCAGTCAGCATTGCAACCACACTCTCCTACAACTCAGAAATGACTTCACAGCAGGGAGCAGAGTTATGTCATATCAATGTTATTAAAGAAAAATCTAGTTTGTAATTTTTAACATCACACACCAGCTCACCCTCCTCAAATCTCATCAACTATAATCAATTATTCATTAAAACTCTGAGACAGATATTGTTTGGGATATATTATTGGTAATCCATGAATTATATATTCAAATTAGGAAGTGTGCTGGGTTTTACTAATGTCCACAAAGATGGAAATTGCATTTCCCAGAACCACTACCCTGTATGTTCTCAGGTTAGAGTTGACCAAAAGAAAAACTCGACTGAGATTCAGAAGATGAAAATGAAGCTGTGGTCATTAATCTTGGGTTTTCACCATCAGATACGGTGATAGTCAATTGCAGCGGACCCAGGAAATCTTAGCTCATCCTTTTTCTCTTCTGCTCATGTCCATCTCATTTTCTCAATTGTTTGCCTTCATGATAAATAGTGGCTCTCATTCCACCAACAGACACTTGCCTACAGCCCCTCACAGGTGATAACTAACCAGTTAATTGTTTCCCATAGACTAATTCCAAGGCTGCCTTTCATGGTCTCATTTCAGTGACTGAATGTGCTTGGCTCCTCAGCTTTCCCGGCAAGTTCCAACGCATCCATCCATGCAAGTGCTTAAGGAAGTCAAGTTAATTACTCTTTTTGTGAATCTCCAACTCTCCCTTTCAGAGCTTTTCAAATAATCTTGAGGCTTATTTGCTAAAAGTAAATCCCTTACTACATAATCCTCATAGTAATGCCGTAACCCGGGTTCTCTGACTGGAGCTTGACTAAGGTAGTTGTTAGCACTAGAAGTGTTCCCTGCGAAATAGAACCTTAATGCTAGAAATCTGGAGTTGGCTCTTTGATCGGGCAAGATTAAAAGACGTAATGGATTCTAAGCGCGCTAGGTCAGGATGAACATAATATTGGATCAGGCAGATAGTATCGATAAGAGTGCACTAATTGGAGAGTCTGACTTCAGTGTGTTTGCTCAAGCAGCTGTGGGGCAGCTTGGTCGGTTGCCTGAAACATGGACTCAAAAGTAACTTCTGCCTAACAAAGCTGAGATGCCAGAACTTCCTTTCCGTACCGCGAAGTTGTGATTTCCAAAGCAAAAACATGAGACACATTTGTTTATTAAAATTAAGAATCCACTACAATATTACCGGTGATTATTATGATAAAAATAAAAAGAAGAGAATAAATATCGAAAATTGAATAAAATCTTGAAAATTGAATAAATATTATGGCAGCAACAAAACTAAGTCATCAAAACAAACTGAACTTGGACCAGCACTTCATATAGCTCTGTCACAAAGAGGTCTCTTCTTTTTTTTTCAGATGAATGAATTCCATAACATTGCTTTCAAAACAAACACCCTTTAAGTTGAATATAGTAATAAGATTTACAACTATCTTAATTTTATATTAGGAAGTACAATTATTTACTGTTAATAAAATACATTTTAAAAGAAATAAAATAAACTTAAAATTTAAAAAATTAAATAAAATAATTTAAATTAAGGTTAATTAGAATTAGTAAAATCAAAGTTCTATTTCATAGAACTGCTCTAGCCATATTGTCAGTGTTCACAGTCAAATGTAGCTAGTGGCTACCTTATTAGATGGCACATATATAGACTATCCCCATCACTATAGGAAGTTTTATTAAGTAGTCCTGTTCTAGAAGAAAGTATCTCAAAGCACATGGAGATTATAATCTCCATATAATAGGGGTAAAGTGGGGCTTATACTTAACTGCCAGAGACAGGCTGTGTCACGGTCACTATGACGGGCAGCAGAAACCCAAAGAGATCTTTGATTCTAGCTAACTAACTATGGTGTCCCTAGGACAGAAATAAGTGGCCAGCCTATTAAATTTTTACTTGGAAATCCAAAGTTCAGTGAACAGAAGTCCTACTTAAACGATCAGGGTAGAGACTTCTGGCTCCTGTACCATTTTCTAGGTTTGAAGCAGTTTACGAAGTCATAACCCTTAGAAAGAAAGGGAGGTTGAGCATTGTTGAGGAAGTCCTGGCCTGCCAAAAAAGGTATTCTATAAATCTTTCTTCAGTATTTCCTCAGTGAATCTTCATTATATATCAAGGTGGTTGCAGTTTGGGAAAGGACAAAGAGCTGGTTTTCAAAGATAATTGGTCATTGACTTTGAACTGACACTAATTCCTGAAATCAAGAGTACCACTGTGGCCCACCAGTCAGCACGAGGTGTTGTGGGAGTCACGTGGTTAATGGAGTTACCTCCAGCCCACTCACAGTGGATGCAGTGGGATCCCAGACCCACACTGTACTTATTTTCTTAATTCTGACATGCATGGTTGGAACACATATACCCAGCAAATAGTAGAAACCCTACTTTTGTTACCTGACCTGTGGAATAAGCTATTATGATAGAAAAGGAAACTTGGAAGCACCTAGATTTGCCGTTCAAGAGGGATTAGTTTCACTATCACAAGCTTGAATCACGCAGGGTTGGTGATTCCAATCACATTCCAATTTCCCTTGCTTATTTTTCTGTGCCAAAGACAAATAGATCTTGGAGAAAGAGAGTGGGTTATTGTAAACTTAATTGGGTGGTGACTTCAATTTCAGCTACTGCTCCAGATGTAATTTCTTTGCTGGAGCAGATCAACACATCCTGGCACCTGATATTCAGGTATTGATCTGGTGAATGTGTGTAGTTTGTTGTTGTTGTTGTTGTTGTTTTTCTGTGCCTATTAGTGAGGACACCAGAAACAGTTTGCATACAGCTAGCAGATCCAATAACACAGCTTCATTCTCTTACCTCAGATCTGTATCAATTATGTTATAATCTAGCCACAGGGGCATTGATCTCTTTTCTATTCCATATTTCATGTGTATCCATTATATTGATGACATCATGCAGATTGTTGATGATGATGAATAACGAGCTTGTATCCATTATATTGTGTGTATCCATTATATTGTATATATACAATCCATTATATTGTATCCATCCACTGTAATATGTAGCCATCATCATGCAGATTGTTGATGATGATGAGTAACGAGCTTAAATACCTTGATAAGGCATATGCATACTTAAAAGTAGGAAATAAATACAGAGAAACTCAATGGCCTTTCACATGTATACTTATATACACATATACACTTACATATTTATTATATTATAGCTGTACCACTTCTAAGTGAAGGGTAGCATAACACTTAGCAAGGCTGTTTGAATTTTGGAGGACTATATGTCCTTTTGGGGCATACTATTTCAACTCATTTGCCAAGTAACCCAAAAGGTTGCCATTTCTGCATGGAACTCAAAGCATGAAGTCTTATTAATGGGTCTTGGCTTTTGGGCAAGCTGTTCTGCTATATGAGCCATATAGACTTTGAAGATAATGATGATTTTTGAAGTCTATAGGTTGAATGGGGATGTTGCACAGAGACTTTGCTGGGCCCCTATGGGGTAATCATAACATGGGCTTTAGGATTTGGGAAAAGTGTTATTCCATTCTCTCTCTATATATATTCTATGAGAAAGCAATTTCTGGTTTATATGGTCTTAAAAAATATGGAGAGCTTTTTATAGTCCATCAAATTATCATGTGACCTGACCTTCCTAACTGGGTGGTGTCTGATCTACAAAAACAGAATACTGGACATGGCCAGCAACACTGCATCACAGTGAAGTGGTATGCACGAGATAAGGCTCAAGCAATTCTAAATGCATGAGCAACTAGTTCCACTCCTGTGGATGCTGTTTCTGCACAGGATATTCTATACTCTTTTGTAATTGCTTCCTATGGCACCTGTATTTCTTTCCTGTTTTTAGCCACAGCGATTGATAGCCTTACCTAAGTTATCAATCACATCTGAACGATAACTGTGGAATGCAATTATACAAAACTTGTGAGAGAATTACAAAGGAAGCAAAAGGCACACACATTGCATTTATAAAGATCTATTCAATTAAAAAGGTGAATAATATACAAATGCATGTATTTTTCTTTACATAGAACGGGTGTTTCAAAATAGTCAGTATATCCTTATTGTTCTATTTCTGGCAAACAAAACAAAACAGTATTCATTTCTTGTAGAATCTATCTCCCCCACAACCCTGCCCAGCTTCCAAAAGATTTTAGGTCTACATTATTTAGTAAAGCCTATGTCATACTGGTCAATTCTTATATTGTAGAAACAAATACACACACCCCTACATTCACATGCATACAGTAATGTCCAAAACATAATAGAGTTTGAAATACAAAGTATGACAGATTATAACATATGACATAGAATCTATCTGTCAAAACAAAAGTTATTATTCTATCCTTTCTGTGAAAATATATTATGTAACATTTTTGTTCAAGATGGAAAAACTATAAGCAAAGATAAGCAGTGTGCACCATCTTGTGGATGAATTTCCCATCAACCCAGCAGACTGTACCACCATCCTCCACATTCTGAACAAAGACTCAGACCATTTCTACTGAGAAATAGCCTATATTCTGCAGCTTACTTTCCTTCTACCTCTCAGCCAAATGTGAGCTCTCAGGTCCACTTTTTCACAGTTCCCCTCTCTGGTTACAGATGTGGTCGATAAGATAAAGTCATTTGGGACAGAGGAAATGGCTCAGATATTTCCTTCAAAGCAATCACGGCTGGGCGACTAAGATATTGGGTATAGTCCAAGGCATCAAGAACTTTAGACTGATGCTAGAAGGGGAAGCGATGCAAGTATAGGTTTGATTATATTTTGGGGTCAAAGATGCCGAGATCAGAATCTGAATGAATGCTATGGTATAGAGGTATGATGTTAAAAAAAAAAAAAAAAATGGGAAAAAGAAAGAATTTGGACGTCACATAAATCCTTCAAATGTATGACTTGTTGTTAAGATGAGCACAGGAAGCTCAGATTAAATGGAATAGATTAAAGACCCCAATAGTATAGACTTCTAACAGTGTAAGGAGAATGCTTGGGATTATTACTTAACTTTCCATATTATAACACTCTTTTATAAAATTAGCCTATTTCATCCAACCATCAGTCCTTCAGATGAACACTATTCTTAATATCCCCACCCTACCATCCAGGAAATCAAGGCACAGAGAGTCCATGTAACTTGCACCGATTACAAACTTAATAAAGCCTTGGAACCTGTATTGAAACACAAACATGTCCATTCCTTAGTGTGTCACTTAACCACTCTGGTCTTTCATATTTCACTACATTTTAGAGATTGAAGTAGTGTAAGGCCAACAAAGATTTTGTTTGTTTGTTTCTTTCTTTCTTTCTTTTAAGATTTATTCATTTATTTAGAGAAAAAGAGCACAGGTGCAGTGGGGAGGGGCAGAGGGGAAGGGGCACAGTGGGGAGGGGCAGAGGAGGAGGGGAAAAAAAGCCATAGTAGACTCCTCGCTGAGTGCAGAGCCTGATGTGTTGCTTTCTACCTAATAAACCTGAGATTGCCACTTGAGCTGAAAGCAAGAGTCTGGCACTTAACCAACTGCACAACCCAAGCGCTCCAAGTTTTGCTTTTCTATTGGGCCTTACAAGGTTGATGAAAGTGTCCTGGAAGAAACAGAGAAGTAATAAAAGATGGAGAACGAAGAAATTACAGGCAAAAGAGGGAGATGGATGGATAGAAGTCCTCCCCAAAATCAGATAAAGAGTTTAAAGGATATGTAACTGACCCTGATTCTTAATACAGAAACATCATGATATAATATAGACTTGGCCTCCATACAGATCTGGGTCAAACTTATGTATATAAATTGAAATACTTCACTCTCCTAGATATCTCATAATTCTTTTTTTAAAAAGATTTTTATTTATTTATTTTTGCAAACGAGAGAGAGCGCGCGTGAGCATGTGAGAGCAAGCACGAGCAGGGGTGGGGGCAGAGGGAGAAGCAGACTTTCCTGGAGCAGGGAAACTGATGAGGGTGGGACCTAATCCCAGGACTCCAAGATCATGACCTGAGCTTAAGGGAGATGCTTAACCACCTGAGCCACCCAGGCACCCAGACATCTAACAGTTCTTTAAAAAGGATTTGTATGTGAGGAAATGCACATAATATAAACCTAACAACTCTTTAAAATCATTTTTCTCATTTGCCAGATGAGAACAGAACCACCTACCTTAATTAAAATGTATGGTAAATTCAGTGATTTCAATAAATGATTGTTTTCTTTTTCTATTTGAAATCACTGTATAAACAAATCTAATCAGAAAGCTATCTCAACATGAGTTCATATTTTTATTAACACTCAAAGAAGAGGCTAATACAGACTTCAAGAGGGAAAGACACCAAGCAGTCACAAATCTTTCTAAATTCTGCTGTTTTAAAGTACAGGGATTAGTAGCTAAGGAACTTTTTATTTGAATATCAATTTGAATTGCAAAAAAAACAGAGGTAATAATCACTTTGATTCAGGCAGTCATAGGAAGTCATTGACTCCAACCCTCAATTTACACAAATGAGGACACTGAGGCCCAGAAAGTTTGAAGGAATTGCCTGGTGTCTCACAGGTAGTTAGTGATAAAGGGAAGATTGGAATAGCAATCTCTGGGGGTATGTGATTTTTTTTTTCTTAAATACTGAGAGTATACACCGGATGATAGCCTCTTTAAAATAAAAGCTATTACAAAATAGGTAGAAGGCTAGCAAATAAATACATTCAACACATAAAAAATGAACAAAACAAAAACCAAACATTGTCACAATGTGGAAATATCTTGAGTGGGAAATTAGCTACATAATCTCCACGGATACTCATTTGCTCCATGGTGCCACATAATTAAGGTCATTTTTATTCACAAGTGTCCTCTATGTGACTAACAGTCTTTGCATAGATACATAACGATAACAATTATAACAGAGTTATTCCCAAGAAAATTAACCAAATAGTCAGATAAGCAAAGACAATCTGCTTCCACACATTTACTTAAAAAGAGAGAGAATTTTGAATTTTACTAAACTACTGGAAGGACGGACAGATGGAAGGAAGGAAGGAAGGAAGGAAGGAAAGAAGGAAGGAAGGGAGGAGGGAAGGAACTTCTATGAAATCAACAGACTAAGACCTTAAATGAAATGAATAAAGCAGCAAAGCAGTTTGGGCCATGTGGAGAATGGCCAGTAATGCTGGTGTAGGGGAGGAAAAACTTGTCCTTATATCTCCTAGGTTCAGTCCTGGGCGGCTGTGAACGAAACTGACAACAGACAAAATAACTGGACTAAAGACATCTAAATTAATAAATTTTTAGTTTTACATGTACAAGGGGCATTACAAAACGAATTGAATACTCAAAGAAGTGGTGAGATTTGATAGTTGATAGAACATTTTAAAAAGGGGAACAAAGGGAGAGAAGGGCTGCTGAAGGGAGAGTAAATGAATTTGAGGAAAGACAAATGAGCCCTTAGGAGAACAGATGGGACATATAATGGCTTGTGTCCATGTCAGAGTATGGTGCCTACTTCTCTGCTCTCCCGTGATGAGTCAGTCTTCCCTGTAGGATAAAACTCTTAGGGAGAGGATTTATGGCAATTGAGATTTCCTGGGGGGAGGATCTGTTTTTTAGGTGGATGAAGGTACTTCAGAGAAAGTCTTTCCCTGCATTGTGGACTCCCAGATATCTCCAGCTCAGAGGAATATTTATGTTACCGTGGCACATTTTGGAGACTTTCATTTGGCAGCTCAATGATTCCTGTGAACATCACCACTTGATGTAGTATATACTGAAGTTCATGATGAGTCTATGTCAAGTGGTCAAGAAAGACCTTTTATTAATGTGTTTTGCTTAGGAAGGTGAAGTATACTGTTGTAATTAGAAAGTACTTTCCAAAACCAAAGTCTTCTGATGTTGGTGTTTAAATATTTAAGATGAAATCACTCACTATCTAATAATTCTTGGACACTAATGTGGTGGTTGGTAAGTGCACATATGTGTACTCTCCTGGTATGTTACTTATTGCTTATTTGTATATGAGTGAAAGTTTTTAATATAATTGTAATCCTATCATAATAAGTTTTCCATGACACATAAAAGCTCTCAAATAGTACATATTTAATGATGTATCTATCTACAATAAAAGATAAAAAGATCATATATAATTAATAAGAGTATATGAGTCCATAAAACCAAACATACCCTGGGTGACTTAATAAAGCAAACTGATCACAGCTATCAATCTACTGAAACATTTCCATGAGTGACAAGTCAAACTCACAACCCATCAGTCCTTCTTGGCAGTGAAATAGAAGCTAAAACCAGGTGAAGTAGTTCCTTTTCTTGTTTACAAAGGTTTTCCATACTTTGGAGCCCATTAAAAGCCAGAAACATCTTTGAGAACAAGCAGATGTTTACTTCTTTTACTAGAAATTGACTGCTTTTCTTGTCATTTTCTTCAGCCATCTTTCATCTTTAAATAAAGGATTGTCTGAAATATTAACACAAACCCAGAGATTATAAAACCATCCAGAGTAGCAAGTAAGAATTCAAAAATGGAGTTGGGGATTGAGGATTGATAGAATTCTAACAGGTGTGTTATTTACAATATACTTGTTTTATATGACAAGTTGCTTTGACTCTACATTGATCCACAATGGTGTTTGCATTTAACTCCTAAGAGAGTCATCCACCATGGTTTTCATAATGTTCCGTGTTTCTTTTTCAGGAAAAGAAAATACTTCATAGTCTTCCTTCTCAACAAATTCCTTTACTAAACGCCAGGGGAATTTGCCTCTTAACCTGAAGATGGACATTCACCTTGAAAGACTGCTATATTTACTCCTACCATGAGGGGAGTACTACAGCACTTTTTAAATCAAAGAAACGATCAATTAGGATACAGCCAGGTTTTGTAGATACCTAGAAAGACATTGTAACTAATAATTGTTCTTTCATTCCCTGGAATTGAGCTGTTACATTCAGTCAGTAAACATTTCTGAGCAGGTCTCTGTGTTAATTTCTTTGTTATGCCCTGGAATTGTAGCAAGGAGCAGGAGGATAACATCCTAGCCCCTGCAGAGCACGCAGTACCAAGGGAATTGACAAAATTAAATGTTCCACAAGTCACCAGCTAATTATGTGCCACTTTAGTAAGGTCTCTGATAAAGAAGAGAACATTACAAGATCATACAATGAAATTTCTGGATTCAGGAGAATCTTACAGTTGAAAGTGAAATTTAAAGTGAAATATGAGTTAGTTGGAGAAACTGTTCAGGGAGAGAGGAAGCATGAGAGGATGGGAGAATGGTGCTAAGTTTGATAGGATTGGGGAGGGCACCTGGGTTGCTCAGTTGGTTAAGCCTCTGATTCTTGATTTCCAGGTCATGATCTCAGGGTTGTGGGATCCAGCGAGGAGTCAGCTTGAGATTCTCTCTCTCTCTCCCTCTCCCTCTGTCCCCCTCCCCGCTCTCTCTCTCTCTCAAATAAATAAAATCTGAAGAAAAAAAAAGATTGGTGGGATTGGATCCCAGAGAGTGAAGCAATGGTGGGCTACAGCAGGAGATGTGATGAAGATTTTGGCATTAAGAAGGAAAGCAATTGGAGTGGCGCATGGGTGGCTCAGATCAGGGTCCTGGGATCAAGCCTGGCATCGGGCTCTCTGCTCAGGAGGGAGCCTGCTTCCTCCTCTCTCTCTCTCTCTGCCTGCCTCTATGCCTACTTGTGATGTCTCTGTGTTAAATAAATTTAAATTTTTTTAAAAAATTTAAAAAAAACGAAGGAAAGCAATTGGAAACCACAGAGACCATTGGAGCAGAGAGTTGATGGTGTTAAAAATGCATTGGAAAGAGCAGTGGAGACAGACATAGTTCGGAACCCAATCCATCAACCATAAATGAGATGATAGTATTTTAGCTTATGTGAAAGCATGGGTAAATAAATGCATTCAAGACAAAATAGTACAATTACTAGGAGATGATATTGACTAGCTACTGTGGTGAGAATGTGAAAAAATAATATCAAGGATGATTCCCAAGTTTCTAGCTTGAGCAAATGGACAGATGATAACGATGTTAAAACAACTTAAAAAAAAAATCTATGCAAGCATAAATAATTAAATTGCCAGATCAGACTCAGAAGAATTAAACAATATTACTCAGTATCAATATTCATCCTAATTTCAAAGATACAACTAATTGAGAGGCTCACGTAAAAGAGAATGTATGGAATCTCACTCCGGCTCGTCCTTCACCTCTTGGCAAATTAAGACATTAATTAAGACATCTCTGATGCTTATTTAACAACAGTTTCTGTGTGTGTCTGTGTGTGTCTCACACTAAAAGGAAAACATTTTGGTCATGAAAAATACCCATTTTAATTCTGATATTTAAATAGTGCACATGTCCCAGGGCTTAGTTTTTTTGTTGTTGTTGTTTTGTTTTTTATTAGCCATAAGCAATTTAAAATGAACCAGACATAGCCCGCGAAAAAACACTTCATAGATGTGGATCCTTCTGATGGTACATACTACTTGTGTCTTTGCCAAGAGGTCTGCCATTAGCATTTACAAGAAGAACTGACCAGGTTATTTTTCTTGGGTGAGCATTTCCCATAAGTGAAAGCAATTGCAGACCTGCTAATTCTTTCTCACCTACCATGCATAAAAACTTTAGCAAATATGTTACTGCTTTCCTAAAGAATATACTGGAAATAAAATGAATCGTTTTTTACACTTTGCTCCAGCAATAAAATGTTCTCATATGCTTTCACACGCACTGTCATTGGTTGTTAAAATAACCTTGGGCAAAATGCGGTATTATCATTTTACAAAAGAGGACTGACACCCAGAAAGTTTAGGTCATCCAAAGTTGCAGAGATGGTTCTTAAATCCATTTCTGACTCCTGATTCAATGTTGTCTCCTCCACAGCCGACTACCGTCATGCTCCTTCGTAAATTGTAAATCAAAACACTAGCTAAAGAAATGCAAATGTAGCATATTGTTTTTTTGAAGGTTGGTTTAGATATATTTGAAAGAAAAAAAGATCCTCAAGTGCTTAGTTTCATTTTAACTGTCATTTTAGAATCAAGAACCTGTGATTTATGTGTGCACTGAATGACCCATTCACAATTATTTTCAATTTGCTTGAAAACAGTGATGAATTTGGAATGCATTCTGTAGATTACTAGAAAAGATGAGAAAATATGAAATGGAATCTCATGTGCGACGGACTATATTATGTTTTTTTGCTGATTGTGTGATTGTAAATTCACTTGTAAAACGTCTCTAACCTTTCTATGTATGTTCTGAGGTTCCTACTTTTTATTATTTATTTATTTATTATTTATTTATTTATTTGTAAGATTTTTATTTATTTATTTATTTATTTGAGATAGGAGAGAAAGAGAGAGAGAGAGGGCACACACAAACAGGGAAAGGGGCCAAGGGAGAGGGAGAAGCAGGATCTTGAACAGGGAGCCCAATGTGGGACTTGATTGCAGGTCCCTGGGATCATGACCTGAGTTGAAGGCAGATGCTTAATGGACTGAGCCACCCAGGTGCCCCTGGTTTTTTGTTTTGCTTTGTTTTTAATAAATAATTGCTATGTACCAGTCAGCAAATCCAAATCCATGGAATTGTAGTTTTATATAGTTTTTTTCTCTAAGCAAGCTCTTTAGACCAATAAAATCATCATCATTTTTATAGAAGAAAGGGGAATAATATCTCTGAAAAACAGATTTTGCGTGGTGTTTGGCTTTATATCATCAGTCTGGAAGGTTCAAAGGATGCTTCAACCAGGTGTCCCAGAGCCTCCTAGGAACAATTTAAGACTTCACTCAGCCACATTATTCTTAGTCAAAGGAACCCACACAGGTTTCAAACCAAACAAATGTCTTCAGAATAGATCCCTTTCTTCTTTATAGAAGAAAGCAAACACTTCCCTGTACTTGTGTGTCCCCTGACAGCATCCCCCCAACCAAGAAAACACACACGCACACACACACACACACTCTAATCCCGCTTGTCCGGAGAGGATATCTACCTTCAGTATACAAATAAGTATCCATCTACAGAGTTAATTCTAAGAGTCATTTTTTGTTTTGCCTTGTGTTCCTTGAACTATACTCAGTGTATGTAGCAGTTGGACACTTACTTGAGCTTTGTCCTTGGACCTCAAGCTTCTGGCATTAAAAATGGGAAGACATTAGCATTTTTCCGGTTAATTATGTTTTACCCCTCAAAAGTATAATTAAGATAGCAAGTTAAAATGGCCATAATTAGTACAGTAATTACTCTAATAAGTAAGAAACCAACAAAGCAAGGAAAGAAAGGCAAGAGGAAGATCATTAAACACTACCATAACCATAAGTTGTCAATGAATATTGAGTATAAGGATCGTCTTATTTCCTTTTGAGAGGTGTTCCCTGTGATAGAGTTCAGAACGTGTTCTTCTAAATATGGTACCTTGGCATATGGAAATTTCAAGCTAAAGGAATTTGAGAAATGGCATGTGCAGGGAGGGCTTTCTGACCTTTCCATGCAGCAGGTCATAAAAGTTAGGAAGGACTTTCTGATACTCTCCGGAAGTAGGTCATAAAGCCTTGATGTGAGAGGTGACCTCTCTATATCTAAGGACAAGAGCATTCTTCTCTGAAGACAAAGGTATACAAAGAAGAATCTGAATGAACAAGCCTTGCTCCAATCACTGTATCTAGCTCACCTTTGTCCTGTTTTTCTTTCCCTTGTGTCTCACTCTTTGTCAAAACTAGCATAAAAACATGGAGATTTAACTCCGTCTTTGGATCTTCATGTTCTTCTGAAGGCTTCTGTGTCATGTAAAACTTATATTTAATAAATTTGTATGCTTTTTCTCTTGTTAATACTTCTTTTGTTATGGAGTCCCAGTCAACAATTTAAAAGAGTAGACAGAAAAGATATGTTTTTCCTCTCCTACAGTCTCTGGTGACCATAAAGGGTTGGCTGGGACCACCCGCCCCCCACCCCTGCTCACTCTGGAGCAAGCAGATGGAATTTTGGGAAAACTAGCAGGAACCAGTGAAGGATAAGAATCCTTGCCAAGGTCAACTCTTCTGGATCTCTGTAGTGCCTAGTTGAAGGACAAAGAAAAAGAAAAAAAAATCATGCGGTCTCTTCCTTTTGAATTCAGATTAGCTGGAGAAAAACATTGTAAAAGTTAGGTCTTTGGATTGTGATTCTGTTTAAATTTGGTATGGGGCACGCATTGGTTATCCACCTTTTCCTCCAGGGGTCAGCTATTGCTTCTCTGTTTTGTTTTGTGTTCTAAACACTTGGTTTGGCTTTCTGCCTGTCAGGGCAGGGAAGTTGTCAGCTCTCCTGTGTTCAGGAAAACAACAATCAGGTTGGGGACCCGAAGAATATGGTCAGTAAAGGGATTATTAGGAGTCCTAGTTGCCTACAGTTGAAAAAAAAGTATGATAGTAACTTCAACTCAGAATCAGAATTGGTATACAAGTAGCTGCCAATAAAGGCCCTCAGCTAGAGAGCGCTCACTTTAATGTCAAATACTAACAATTCGAACGGTAATTTAGTGAATTGTCCCTGAGTTTTTTAAAACCTGGGCTATTTCTGTTTATAATGTTTCTTTATTTTTTTAATTACTTATTAGTTAACATCTCTAAGTTGATTATTTTTTCCCTTCCTGCCCTTCCATAGAGTTATAATTAGATTTCTCATTAAGCATTTCTTACTATTATTCGAGCTGCTTAAATAATGTTTGGTTTTACATGTCTCACAAACAAACAAATAAATAAAACCCCCAATTTAAAACATGCCTTTGCTAAAGTGAGAGTAGAGAGTAAAGTGAGAGTAGAAGGAGGTTAACTGCTACCCTGAATATCTACTTCTGAGAGCAATAGGACAGCATAATAGTTAAATGGAAGCTAACTTCAAAAGTTATGGTGGTTGAATTAAGGTGATGCCACTGAGTACAGAGGAGATGTGGACAAATATGACATCTGTTTTGCAGATAGATTTTTTTAAATGGCAATGGTTATTCACAGTTAGAGTCTGGAAATATTATTTTAATGCATATATTCTATTTAGGAATGTCTCCAGAAAGGAAGCTGGCATGATTTGTGGTTCCTCAAGTAAAAATCAAGATGTTATGTGAGATGAATCTATTCTAGAGATCTATGTACAATGTTGTGGCTATTTTTAACAATACTGGATTGTGAATTTAGCAATTTGTTAACTGGGGAGGCTTCATGTTAACTGGTCTTACCACAAGAAAGTAATATTAATAACAATGATAATAATGGGCTGTGATCTGTAGAAAAATAAATATCCTCAATGCCATACTGACATAAATAAATGAATGATAAATAAGTGGGAAAGATTGGATAGATTTTAGTAGATTTCTGATTAATAAAGATAGAAGAGATGATAAAAATATTCCCTATTTAAGAAACACCACACCAACACATCCTAAAATTATCACAATAAACAGGATACTCACATGTTCTTGAAGTGTCATCCAATAAAGTACTTTAAAATCATAAATGGAATTTAAATTAGTTAACTTTACAATTCAAAAATCTAGAGCCACCACCTTAACCAACTGATTGATAATAACAACACCTGTAATCAGACATGTTGGCATTACGTATCTCCTGATATGATGCATGAAGGAGGCACACAATATCAGTTCTGTGGTTCTTTTTTGCAAAAACCACATCTTCAAACAATAGTAAACAACAGACAGACACAAACTGAATTGTAGTCTAAGAAATAATAGACCACCACTCTTCAAAATGGTTGGTCATATAGACAAAAAAAGATGTGGACATTTTCCAGAATGGAAGGAGACCAAAGAGGCAGAAAAACTATACTTAAGTTGAGGGACCCTGGATTGTTAGTATTTATTCTCTGGTGATGTAAGATGTAACATTTGAGAAGTAAGGTGAAGAGCAGACAGAAATGTACTGTTTTGGGGCACCTGGATGGTTGAGTCAGTTAAACGATTGCCTTCGGCTCAGGTCATGAACCCAGGGTCCTGGGATGGAGCCCTGAGTCCTGGGATGGAGCTCCGGGTCTTGGGATGGAGCCCCGCATCATGTTCCCTGCTCAGTGGAGAGCCTGCTTCTCCCTCTCTCTCTGTTTGTGTTCCCCCTCTCTCTGCCTACCACTCTGCCTACTTGTGCTCCCTATCTCTATCTCTCTGTCAAATAAATAAAATCTTAAAAGAAATGTACTGTTTTTGCAACTTTTCTTATAAGTTTGAATTATTGTAAAACAAAAAAATGTCATTTTATGGGTCTTCTTTTTTTTTTTAATTTTAATAAACATATAATGTATTTTTATCCCCAGGGGTACAGGTCTGTGAATCGCCAGGTTTACACATTTCAGAGAACTCATCATAGCACATACCCTCCCCAATGTCCATTTCCCCACCACCCTCTCCCGTCCCCCCTCCCCCCAGCAACCCTCAGTCTGTTTCTTGAGATTGAGTCTTTTATGGTTTGTCTCCCTCCCAATCCCATCTTTTCATTTTTTCTTTTCCTACCTCCCCCCAACCCCCCCACATTGCATCTCCACTTCCTCATATCAAAGAGATCATATGATAGTTGTCTTTCTCCGATTGACTTATTTCGCTAAGCATGATACCCTCTAGTTCCATCCACGTTGTCGTAAATGGCAAGATTTCATGTCTTTTGATGGCTGCATAGTATTCCATTGTGTATATATACCACCTCTTCTTTATCCATTCATCTGTTGATGGACATCTAGGCTCTTTCCACAGTTTGGCTATTGTGGACATTGCTGCTATAAACATTCGGGTGCACGTGCCCCTTCGGAGCACCACGTTTGTATCTTTAGGATATATACCCAGTAGTGCAATTGCTGGGTCATAGGGTAGCTCTATTTTCAGTTTTTTGAGGAACCTCCACACTGTTTTCCAGAGTGGTTGCACCAGCTTGCATTCCCACCAGCAGTGTAGGAGGGTTCCCCTCTCTCCGCATCCTCGCCAGCATCTGTCATTTCTTGACTTGTTAATTTTAGCCATTCCGACTGGTGTGAGGTGGTATCTCATTGTGGTTTTGATTTGTATTTCCCTGATGCCGAGTGATGTGGACCATTTTTTCATGTGTCTGTTGGCCATCTGGATGTCTTCTTTGCAGAAATGTCTGTTCATGTCCTCTGCCCATTTCTTGACTGGATTATTTGTTCTTTGGGTATTGAGTTTGATAAGCTCTTTATAGACTTTGGATACTAGCCCTTTATCTGATATGTCGTTTGCAAATATCTTCTCCCATTCTGTCAGTTGTCTTTTGGTTTTGTTAACTGTTTCCTTTGCTGTGCAAAAGCTTTTGATCTTGATGAAATCCCAATAGTTCATTTTTGCCCTCGCTTCTGTTGCCTTTGGCAATGTTCCTAGGAAGAAGTTGCTGCGGTTGAGGTCAAAGAGGTTGCTGCCTGCATTCTCCTCAAGGATTTTGATAGATTCCTTTCTCACATTGAGGTCTTTCATCCATTTTCAGTCTGTTTTCGTGTGTGGTGTAAGGAAATACTCCAATTTCACTTTTCTGCATGTGGCTGTCCAATTTTCTCAGCACCATTTGTTGAAGAGGCTGTCTCTTTTCCATTGGATATTCTTTCCTGCTTTGTCGAAGATTAGTTGACCATAGAGTTGAAGGTCTATTTCTGGGCTCTCTATTCTGTTCCATTGATCTATATGTCTGTTTTTGTGCCAGTACCATACTGTCTTGATGATGACAGCTTTGTAATAGAGCTTGAAGTCTGGAATTGTGATGCCACCGACTTTGGCTTTCTTTTTCAATATTCCTTTGGCTATTCGAGGTCTTTTCTGGTTCCATATAAATTTTAGGATTATTTGTTCTATTTCTTTGGAAAAAATGGATGGGATTTTGATAAGGATTGCATTAAATGTGTAGATTGCTTTAGGTAGAATAGACATTTTCACAATATTTGTTCTTCCGATCCATGAACATGGAATATTTTTCCATTTCTTTGTGTCTTCCTCAATTTCTTTCATGAGGACTTTATAGTTTTCTGAGTACAGATTCTTTGCCTCTTTGGTTAGATTTATTCCTAGGTATCTTATGGTTTTGGGTGTGATTGTAAATGGGACTGACTCCTCAATTTCTCTTTCTTCTATCTTGTTGTTAGTGTAAAGAAATGCGACTGATTTCTGTGCATTGACTTTATATCCTGACACTTTACTGAATTCCTGTATAAGTTCTAGCAGTTTTGGAGTGGAGCCTTTTGGGTTTTCCACATATAGTATCATATCATCTGCAAAGAGTGAGAGTTTGACTTCTTCTTTGCCAATTTGGATGCCTTTAATTTCTTTTTGTTGTCTGATTGCTGAGGCTAGGACTTCTAGTACTATGTTGAATAGCAGTGGTGATAACGGACATCCCTGCCATGTTCCTGAGCGGAAAAGCTTTCAGTTTTTCTCCATTGAGAATGATATTTGCGGTGGGTTTTTCATAGATGGCTTTGATAATATTGAGGTATGTGCCTTCTATCCCTACACTTTGAAGAGTTTTAATCAGGAAGGGATGCTGCACTTTGTCAAATGCTTTTTCAGCATCTATTGAGAGTATCATATGTTTCTTACTTTTTCTTTTATTAATGTATTGTATCACATTGATGGATTTGCAGATGTTGAACCAACCTTGCAGCCCTGAAATAAATCCCACTTGGTCATGGTGAATAATCCTTTTAATGTACTGTTGGATCCTATTGGCCAGTATTTTGGTGAGAATTTTCGCATCTGTGTTCATCAAGGATATGGGTCCGTAATTCTCTTTTTTGGTGGGATCCTTGTCTGGTTTTGGGATCAAGGTGATGCTGGCCTCATAGAATGAGTTTGGAAGTTTGTCTTCCATTTCTATTTTTTGGTACAGTTTCAGGAGAATAGGAATTAATTCTTCTTTAAATGTCTGGTAGAATTCCCCTGGGAAGCCGTCTGGTCCTGGACTTTTGTTTGTTTGGAGATTTTTGATGACTGTTTCAATCTCCTTACTGGTTATGGGTCTGTTCAGGTTATCTATTTCTTCCTGGTTCAGTTGTGGTAGTTTATATGTCTCTAGAAATGTCTCCATTTCTTCCAGATTGTCAAATTTGTTGGCGTAGAGTTGCTCGTAGTATGTTCTAATAATTGTTTGTATTTCTTTGGTGTTGGTTGTGATCTTTCCTCTTTCATTCATGATTTAATTTATTTGCGTCCTCTCTCTTTTCTTTTTGATAAGTCTGGCCAGGGGCTTATCAATCTTATTAATTCTTTCAAAGAACCAGCTCCTAGTTTTGTTGATTTGTTCTATTATTTTTTTAGTTTCTATTTCATTGATTTCTGCTCTGATCTTTATGATTTCTCTTCTCCTGCTGGGTTTAGGTTTTCTTTGTTGTTCTCTCTCCAGCTCCTTTAGGTGTAGGGTTAGGTTGTGTATTTGAGACCTTTCTTGTTTCTTGAGAAAGGCTTGCACCGCTATATATTTTCCTCTCAGGACTGCCTTTGTTGTGTCCCACAGATTTTGAACCATTGTGTTTTCATTATCATTTGTTTCCATGATTTTTTTCAATTCTTCTTTAATTTCCTGGTTGACCCATTCATTTTTCAGAAGGATGCTGTTTAGTCTCCATGTATTTGCGTTCTTTCCAAATTTCCTCTTGTGATTGAGTTCTAGCTTCAGAGCATTGTGGTCTGAAAATATGCAGGGAATGATCTCGATCTTTTGGTACCGATTGAGACCTGATTTATGACCCAGGATGTGGTCTATTCTGGAGAATGTTCCATGTGCACTAGAGAGGAATGTATATTCTGTTGCTTTGGGATGGAATGTTCCGAATATATCTGTGATGTCCATCTGGTCCAGTGTGTCATTTAAGGCCTTTATTTCCTTCTTGATCTTTTGCTTAGATGATCTGTCCATTTCAGTGAGGGGAGTGTTAAAGTCCCCTGCTATTATTGTATTACTGTCAATGTATTTCTTTAATTTTGTTATTAATTGGTTTATATAGTTGGCTGCTCCCATGTT
Source organism: Martes martes (assembly GCF_963455335.1). NCBI lineage: Eukaryota > Metazoa > Chordata > Mammalia > Carnivora > Mustelidae > Martes > Martes martes. The sequence continues at coordinate 37,693,222 of NC_137898.1, forward strand.
AGGGGCATAGATATTTAAGATTGTTAGGTCCTCTTGTTGGACAGACCCTTTGAGTATGATATAGTGTCCTTCCTCATCTCTTATTATAGTCTTTGGCTTAAAATCTAATTGATCTGATATAAGGATTGCCACCCCAGCTTTCTTCTGATGTCCATTAGCATGGTACATTGTTTTCCACCCCCTCACTTTAAATCTGGAGGTGTCTTTGGGTCTAAAATGAGTTTCTTGTAGGCAGCATATTGCTGGGTTTTGTTTTTTTATCCATTCTGATACCCTGTGTCTTTTGTTTGGGGCATTTAGCCCATTAACATTCAGGGTAACTATTGAGAGATATGAATTTATTGCCATTGTATTGCCTGTAAGGTGATTGTTACTGTATATTGTCTCTGTTTCTTTCTGATCTACCACTTTTAGGGTCTCTCTTTGCCTAGAGGACCGTTAGGGGTCTTCTTTAGTTCTTAGAGACAAATGATAGCATGGAAACATAATTATAACACATAGGTTATGAATTCAAACATTAATTTAATAGACATGAGTATGCATGAATATTTATAGGAAGAGATAAAAATCGAAGTAGTAAGGTCTATAAGTTTTGGACGAAATAAAAAACATTAACAAAATACATCTTTTAAAAGGGTTAGAACTTGTTACATAGTGCAATATTTGTCTATTAAATTATTATTTCCATATGTGTCTTTAAAAATCATTAGAACAAGGGTATGTGGGTGGCTCAGTTGGTTAAGTGTCCAACTCTTTTTTTTTTTTTAAAGATTTTATTTATTTATTTGGCAGACAGAGATCAGAAGTAGGCAGAGAGGCAGGCAGAGAGAGAGAGGAAGCAGGCTCCCTGCAGAGCAGAGAGCCCGATGCGGGGCTCGATCCCAGGACCCTGGGATCATGACCTGAGCCAAAGGCAGAGGCCCTAACCCACTGAGCCACCCAGGCATCCCAAGGGTCCAACTCTTGATTTCACCTCAGGTCATGATCTCAGGGAAGATTAAGATTCTCTCTCCTTCTCATCTACATCCCCCCAGCCTGGGTCAAAACTCTTTCAGTCAATCAATCAATAAAAATAATAAATAAATAAAAACCATCAGAATGTATTTCTCTATCTCTCTCTTTCTGACCTGGGTAATCTCAAGATCCTAGCTTGACAACAGCTATCTAGACCTACACCAAATACTTCTTTCCCATTTCATGAGTTTCCAGGGATAATGTTACTTATTCTCATGGAAGAATTAGAAGAATGTACTGAATATCAAGAAAGCCGAATAAACCCATCAATATATTGTTTATTATAAGGGCCCTACAAATGTGTATAGATTACTTTCAATTACATTAAGGAGTCATTTTCACAGATATTTTCTTTAAGATTTTATTTTTTAAGTTTTCTGTACACTCAAGGTGGGCCTTGAATTTCACAACCCCAAGATGAAGTGTCACATGGTCTACTGACTGAACCACCCACTGAGGCACCCCCAAAACTATTTGTTAAGAAAACTACTATGGCTAGCTATTTTGCTAACCATAGTAATCCATGTTAAGTGTTAGATTTGCCAAATACAAATATTTTGCTGGTCACATGTAATTATTAATGATGTATGATATGTGTGGATGATGGGCCATTGAGAAAATAGATTCTTTATAAAATTTTCATATACTTTAAGAACAATTGTCCTAGGGGCACCTGGGTGGCTCAGTGGGTTAAAGCCTCTGCCTTCAGCTTAGGTCATGATCTCAGGGTCCTGGGATCAAGCCCTGCATCGGGCTCTTTGCTCAGCAGGGAGCCTGCTTCCCTCTCTCTCTCTCTCTGCCTGCCTCTCTGCCTACTTATGATCTCTGTCTGTCAAATAAATAAATAAAAATCTTTAAAAAAAACAACAATGATTGACCTAATGCAATTTTTATTTATGGTAAGTTAGTTGGCACCCACAGTGATCTCTTAAGGAGTAATACAGTTAATTAAAAAAAATTTTTTTTTTCACAAAGCGTTGAATTAAAAAATGCTTTCTGTTCTGAAGGAGGGCTTGGATATGATCTTACTAAGGAAAAACTGCTTAGGCCAAGTGGAAAAAGCACAACCTAAAATCTTATCTAACAAACAAGAAGGATTATGTTTTTAGTCACAGGGCAAATTACTTGTTATTGTAATAAATTAGGTTGTCTTCATAGTCATAGCATTTCAAAGCTAAAAGCACATCCAGTTGCTTGGTTATGGAAATAAGAAATAGCCTCAGACAGGCTAAATAATTTTCCCAGCAAAGCATCAGAAACTTTGGATTGTCACATCTCACAAAGTAGTAATATTTCTAGTTATCATGATGCCTCATAATCATGCTTTTCACACATTTTCAGTGTACCCTTGTCCACACTTCTTCAGTCAGTGACTCTTTAAACTGTACAGTATGTGTCATAACTCATTTTACATATTTTAAATAACTGGTTTGAAAGTGAGGTTTGAAATTAAAGGTGGCAAATGTTAACTATGCTATTTTGGTTTATGGAAATGAGAAAGGGCCTAAGGCTGGGAGAGGTAAAATCTTCTTATTCATAAAGTTGAACAGTAGGGTTAACTCTCAGCATTGACCTTCTTAATACTCTTGTATTTAAGGTATCCTGGGCTACTAGGGGAGACTCCTTTGTAAAATTCCAGTTACAACTCTCTTGTATGTCCTGAAATCCTTTAATCTGTCAGTCAACACCAAAAGATATTTTTAAGCCTCTGTTTTTGTGCCCAGAAAGGTGCTAAATACCAAAGTTATAACAGAAAGTAATTTAAACAAGATCCCTGCTCTCTTAAAGTGTACAGTCTAGTAGGGAATCACAAAATAACAATAAGCCATTGCTACATAGTTTTAATCAGAATCTGATAGAAAGTATCTTGTCTTGTGGTAGTGTGTAGGAAGGGTACTGGATTAGTAAACTCTTCCTAAAGCAACAATGCATAGCAAGCCATCACAAACTTCTATGGCTTGATTTCTATTTCCATCTATAAGGGAATAGCTGATTTTGGAATAGCTGGTCCAATTTAAGTACCCACAAAACTGTATTAAAAAGACAAGGTAGGGACTTCGGGGGAAGAGGGTGGAATTCAAGGATCCTGAGCTCACCTCCTCCATTAGATATTACTAGTTAACACCCACATCAGTATAAATAACCCAGAAAATGACCCAAAGACTGGCAGAACAGAATCCACAACTAAATATAGAGAAGAAGCCACATGGAGGAGGGGAGGAAGGGTGGAGTTGTGGTAGGGAGGCAAATTAACTCACAGACTGTCCACGGGAGGGAGGGACACAGCAGACAGAGAGACCAGAGAGGAGCAGAGCCCCATTCCAGGCAAGGGGGACCAAAACGGAGAAGATGAATCCCTGTAATATTTGGGTTTGGAAACCAGAGACCCAACAATCAGTGGAGCTTAACACCAGGAACTTCAAAAATTTGTTGGCTCAGCTCTCTCGGAGAGTTAGGAGGGCAGAGTCCTCACTTTTAAAGAGACAGCACAACAAAGAACAGACAGCACAGAAGCAGCAGTTTGGAAAAATGTCCGATGTATACGGAAGGAGATTTATTTATTAATCTCAGAGCCTGTTCTGGACAGGCAGAGATCTTCAGCAGAACTTCTCCAAGAACAAAAGAACTGGTAGGTGCCATTAGCCTCCCCTTCCCAACAAGTGAGGATGTAGAGAGAAAGGAACCTTCCTGTGCTGTTGGTGGAATGCAAAGTAGTGCAGCCATTGTGGAAAACAGTATCGTGGTTCCTCAAAAAATTAAAAACAGAATTACCATATGATCCAATAATTGCACTACTGGGCATTTACCTAAAAAACACAAAAATTTTTTTCAAAAAGATATCTGCACTCCTATGTTTATGGCAGTATTATTGACAGTAGCCGAATTATGGACATAGCTCAAGTGTCCATGGATCAATGAATGGATAAAGAAGAAATTATATATATACACACATATATGTCCATATGTGTGTGTGTGTGTATATACACACACACACATTTGAATATTAGTCAGCTACAAAAAAGAATGAAATCTTGTCATTTGCAACAACATGGGGGATCTAGAAGGTACAAAGCTAAGCGAAATAAGTCAGAGAAAGACAAATACCATATGATTTCACTCATATGTATGTGGAATTTAAGAAAAAAAGAGACAGACCAAAAAAATTAATTATACAGAACAAATCAGTGGTTACCAGAGGGGAAGTGGGTGGGAGGATGGGTTAAACAGGTGAAGGGGATTAAGAGTACACCTATCATCATGAGCATTGAGTAAGGTACAGAATTGTTGAAACTCCATATTGTACACCTGAAACTAATATAACAATGTATGTTAACTATACTTGAATTAAATAAAAATTTTTTTAAAAGATAAGGTCATGTTTTCAAGGAATTGGACAATAGAACCAAGCCTTGATAAGATCCAAGGACTCAAACAGAATTTGGAAATTGAATCCTTCACATGTAGAGGGACTTGGGCAACATTCTAGGATTTCAGAAATTTTCCTTAATGTTCTGCAGTTCCAGGTGATAAACCAATAAATGAACTGCATACTATGATAAAACCAACCCTTTTCTGAGGAAGAAGAGATTGTAAAATCGCTACAATATAAATCAACCGTGCTTAGAGCACATTTTTTTTTAAAAGCCAATTGTGAAAAAAAATAACAAATACAGGACATGGGTTGCCATCATAAACAAAATAATCAGACAGAATATATGAAATGCATATTTTTAGATATTGAACAACAGGCAGTATTGAGTGAAATCTTTGAATTAACAAAGGAGATGACCTCTATTATGTCCTTTCTTTTTTTAAGATTTTATTTTATATTATTGTCTTATCTATCTGTATGGAGGCACACTATAGCTTAAGCGGAGTTAGATAAAAACTAAGTCGAGCATGGAAGTTTTACTGAAATAAGAAGATAGATAGCAGAGTTGGAGGGAGCTAGGATTTATAGAGAAAAATATCAAGGAGGAGAATCTGCAGGGAGAAAGTTCCAGAAATTTTCATGGATGTCCCTTTAGGTTTTGGCTGTAAAAGTGGCAGAATATGCCACTTCACAATACACCATTTTGCTTGAGGACTGTTTTGACAAGAAGTTACAAAGAGAAGTTCCCGGCCCTCCCCCTATTTGCCTAAAAGTAGGATTTAAGTTTCAAAGCTATCCTTCTTTCCCTCTCTACCACAAAGAATAACAGCTAATCCCCAGAGGCACAGTAGGCCCTTATCAATGGAGAAGTTGCAAACTTGGGTGTGCATAACAAAGTTTACTTTTGTTTACCACGCTTTTCCTCATTTTCCCCTAGGTATCTTCCAAGCCTACAGGAAATGTACTGCTAATAAACTTTGGTTTCTTTTCCTCTTGTTAATCTGTCTTTTATTAAAAGAGCTCCAGTCAAGACCTCAGAAGAGTAGAGAGTGACTTTTTCCCTTACAGTTAAATAAAAGCTATGACTTTGTAAACTAAGATCACACAAGACCCGTTAAATAAATAGTGGAATTCTCTAAGATGACCAATTCTTAACATTCACCCAGGGCTGGGAGATGTTTAAATTCTGACCAGCTGGAGTGGTGGTTTGAACTCCAGAATTGCCATTGGGTTCAGCCATCCCACATACTTTAGCAAAGCTAAGTATAAGTATGCTCAGGAATGTAAAGAATGAACATACACAAAAGAGAAATGGGATATATAAAAATGCAGGAAATAGAACTGCTGAAAACACACACACACACAATTTTTAAAATCACTGGATGAGTTTACCAATAGATAGTGTTGTAAGGACCTATTTTATGTTTATATTCTGTCAAGAGGCTTTCATTGAGGTCAAACAAAACCTTGTTTAGCCCTTGAACTGTCCTCGCTCCCCTTCCCTCAGGGAATTCACTTAAAGGCAGTCCCGGAAACCAGCTCTGGGTAACAATGCCCAGATACAAAGGTGGGTCAGGCCTGGTGGAGACATCCGATCAGTAGGGGGTTGCATACTGTCTCCCTAGCTACCAAGGAGTATGGGCCCCCGCCCTTTGGGTACCCTTTTGGCGCCAATCCTAATCAAGGTGTAATAGGCTGATTCAAATGTCTACTAGGGTAAATTATAATTCAATTGGTCACCTAACATCACTGTGGAGTTTCCTGGGTGTGTTACAATCTCACTGGCCACCTGTGCGTGGCCAGGCCCGACCGCATGGTCTTTGCCCTTAAAAGCTAGACTGTGAAACAGACAAGGGTCGCCCTCTCTTGTAAGAGGTGCAGCCCCGAACGTTCGGTTAGATTCTTGATGCTTGGCGCGAAATAAAGCTTTGCTTGACCTTCGCTTTGTATCAGTCTTGCTCCTTTAATCACAGACCCGTTATTGGGGCATAACAGTGTAAGGGCCTATTTAGCCAGAGCAGCCCCACCTTGGTTGAACAGCCATTTTGTTGTTTATGCAGTAAAACTTAAATTGACCCTGCCCCCACCCCCAGGGGAACTTACTTAAAAGCAAGTCCAGGGAAACCAGTCCCAGGTAACAAATCCCAAGTACAAGGGTGGGTCAGGTCAGGTGGAGATAACTGCCGAATGCAGGGGTGAGTCAGGTCAGGAGGAGACATCCAATCAGTAAAGCGTGCATACTGTCTCCCTAGCTACCAAGGAGTGTGGGCCCTGCCTTTTGGGGGCCAATTCTCACCAAGGTGATAGGCTAGTGCAAATGTCTACTGTGGGGTGAATTGTAGTTCAATTGGCCACCCGTATGTGACCTAGCATGACTGTGCAGCTTTCTCTGTGTATTGCAATCTCATTGGCCACCTGTGTGTGGCCAGGCTCAATCACATGGCCTTTGCTCTATAAAAGTTAGTCTGTGAGGCAGGGAGGGGTCGCGCTCTCTGTAAGAGGTGGCCCCCGATGGGTCTGTTTGACGGTCGGTTTGATTCTTGATGCTTGGCATGAAATAAAGCTTTGCTTGACCTTCGCTTTCTATTAGTCTCTCTCCTTTGACCATGGACCCATTATTGGGGGACCAACATTGGGGACCCAACAATAGTACCTCACAGACCAGAAGATCAGTGAACTTGAATTTAGAAAAATGAAAAAGAAAAAAAAAGCCATCTGTAAGAGAACAACAAGCATTCTAATACATGTGTACCTAGAATCACAGAAGGAAATGAGTTAAGGTAGATGCCAAAGGTATTTGAAGAAATAATGTTCATTTACTTTTTCAACTCTCATGAAAAATATAAATTCACAAATCCAAAAATGCTCAATAAAAGCAAAGCAGGATAAGCATAAAAAAAATAACATGGAAGTTCATAGTCAAATGGATGAAATATAGTCATAAAAAGAAAATCATATGATCATCCAGAGAAAAGAGACAAGATTATTTGCAGAGGAAGGAATGTTAAGAATTGCTGTTACTTATCAGAATGATGGAAGGGCAAAGAAAATGATCTATCTTTAACTTGCTAAAAAAATTCTGTCAATGTTGACTTCTTTACCCAACGAAAGCAGCATTTATAAATGAAGCTGAAAAAAAGACTCACTGCAGACCAAAAACTACCTAAAGAATATGTCTTCAGAAAACTTGCACTTTGAGACATGTTAAATAAAGCACCTTAGACTGAAGAAAACTAAAGAAAGTCAGAAACTTTGTTGTATGTGAAGAAATAAACAGTACTAGAAGTGGTAAAATATATACAAAAAATGAATATATAACCTCTCTATCTTTCTTTAAAAATCTCCAAATTATCATTCAAAGAAAAATAATATAAATATATTTTGAGGCTCATACATATAGAATTTGGGGTGGGGGCAGAGGGAACTGGAGAGAGAATATTAGGCAGGTTTAAAGCCTAGCATGTAGCCCAGTGTGGGACTTGATCTCACCACCCGACCATGACCTGAGCTAAAATCAAGAGTTGATTGCTTGAATGACTGAGCCACCCAGGCACCCCACATAGAGAATTTTAATGTTTGATACTTGTAGCTCTAAGGATGTAAGGGACAAATGGAATTAATTGCACTGTTGTTAGTTTCCTATAATATATATTGAATAGTATGATATTGTTTAAAAATAAACTGATATGATAAAGATGTAGTTTCAAATACATTCTTAGAGCAACAGTGTAAAATATAGCATAATATATAGCTAATAAACGGTGGAGATAAAATAGAAGTTAAAAATCTTAATATGATTAATTTTAAAATAAGGCATAAAAATAGGGAAAATGGAACAAAGAATAACAGCAATTATAAAACAAATAACAAGACTAAGACTTAAACCTGTATCAATATTTATATTAATTGTAAGTGGTGTAAATACACCTTATTTACAATCTGGACTTTAAAAAAGTGAGATGAAAGTACATGTTTTCTAAACACAGAGCACTTAAATATAAATTGAAAGAGAAGTCAGAAATACATCACACAAATAATCCTCATAAAAAAGCTTTCATGGAGGGGTACCTGGGTGGCTCAGTCGTTAAGCATCTGCCTTTGGCTCAGTTCATGATCCCAGGGTCCTGGGATCAAGCCCCGCATTGGGCTCCCTTCTCAGCAGGAGGCCTGCTTCTCCCTCTCCCACTCCTCTCCCACTCCTCTCCCACTCCGCTTGTGTTCCCTCTCTCGCTGTCTCTCCGTGTGTCAAATAAATAAACAAAATCTTTTTTAAAAAGCTTTCATGGCTAATATAAATATCAAATATAAATTAAATACATGTATGCTTCAGAACAAAATTTGCAATGTCAGAAAAGTAAAATACAACCCAGAGAATGGGTGAAATATTACAAAACTGATAAGGGACTTGTATCTAGAATATACAAAGAACTCATAAAACTCAATAACAAAAGTACAAATAATCCGGTTTTTGGAAGTGGCCAAAGGATCTGAAGAGATGTTTCTTGAAAGAAGATTTAAAGAAAAAAACCCCAAACAAAACAAACAGAACACACACACACACACACACACACACACACACACACACACACACGAAAATCACTAGTCATTGTGTAAATGTAAATCAAACCCATAGGGAGATACCTCTTCACACTACCCAGGCGGCTACAATGGAAAAGCCACATAATAGCAACAGTTGGCAAGGATGTGGAAACATTGAAACACTGTACATTGATGGTGGAAATAAAATGATGAAGGGACTTTGGAGAACAGTCTAGCATTTCCTCAAACATTGAGAATCATGTAACACAGCAATTCTACTCTTAGGTAAATATTAAAGAGAAAAACATATGAGTGCACAAAAACTTTATATGAATATTGATAGCAACATGTAATGAGCAAAATGTAATATACAGCCATGCAATGGAATATTATGTGTTCCTAAAAGAGAAAGAAATACTGAAATATTTTATAACATGGATGAACCTTGAAAATTTATGGTAAGTGAAAGAAAGCCACTCCCCAAAGACCACATATTGTATGATTCCACTTAAATGAATAGGCAATGCTATAGAGACATAAAGTAGGTAAATATTTGCTTTGGGCTGGGGCCAGGATAGAGGCTAAAAGAGTGATAGCTAAAGAGTAAGTATTTTTTGAAGTAATAAAAATGTCCTAAAATTGACTACAGTGATGGTTGCACATACCTGTGAATATACTAAAAATCATTATGTATTTTGAGCAAATATACCAAAATTATATTCACAAATTCAGTTTAGTTAATATTTTGAAATTATTTTCCAAATTGGTCTTTAAAAAACACAGGTGTTATAGCCATCAACTTATAGTAACTTTTTTCTATTATATATTTTATTCAGGTTGATCATAAAGCTTGATAAATCTTGATATATATAAAGCACTATGATTATATATATATGGAAGAATTTTGATTGTTTAAAAAATATTAAACATGAAAAACTATACTTCCCAAATAGATAATTTTTAATATGATAGTCTAAGTGTAGAGAAGATAATGTGTGTGTGTGCATGTGTGTGTGTGTGTGTGTGTGTGGTATAAAGAGCCCAAACCTATGCTCCAAAGAGTGCTGAATGCTATCTGGAACTAGACAAATGAATCCCATCTCTCTGGACACAGTTTTTTTGTTTTTTGTTTTTGTTTTTTTAATTGACTGACTCAAGCCGGGTCAATCAGAATTAATCCTAGGTCTTTTGCCAGAACTAGTAGGAAAAGGGAATACTTTTTTGGACCAAGTTATACGGGGAATAGGTAATTTTCTATAACTGGTGGACACCTTTGCTACAATTCTAGGAAGTTCTGCCAAAAAAAAAATGTGGAGTGACATGTAGAGAAAAAGAATAAATGAGAATTAATTTCTTTCTTTCTTTCTTTCTTTCTTTCTTTCTTTCTTTCTTTCTTTTCTTTCTTTCTCTCCTTCCTTCCTTCCTTCCTTCCAAATTTATTTCAGAGAGTGAGAGAGAAGAGGAGGGGCCGAGGGAGAAGGAGAGAGAGAATCTTTAAGCAGACTTTGCACTGAACACAGAGCCCAGTGGGGTCTTGATCTCACAAACTTGAGATCATGACCTAAGCCAAAACCAAGAGTCCTGCATTCAACCAATTGTGCTGTCCAGACACCCTTGAGTGAGAATTTCACTGAAATTCTTCATTTGGAAGTACCTGAGGCCAGATATATCTTGCTTGACCCATGGAAATTCCCAATCACATGAATTAATACTTTTCCCTGTTTGCAAAAATTATTTTGAGTTGAATATCTGTCACCAGGAACCAAGTGTCCTGATATCAAATGCAGTATGGAACTAGATGGCCCATAGGATTCTTTTTCTTCTTTTAACATACTACAATTATTTCTTGAGTATAAAATCAAATGTCAAAAAGAAATTCAAAACTATTTTGGAGAAATATATTCTCTACCTTCCAAAATCTACTATTTTGAAAAATAACCTTTCACTGGAAAAAATGTTTTTGAATATTTAAAACCATTCACAAAGTTAAAGAAACACTTTTTCTTATATGGTAGTTTCATTTTGAATATTGATTCTTTGGGGACAAGGGAAATATACATTTAAATGGAGAATAAAATTTGTTGAAAATCTTACTACTGCCCTCAATGGTTCAATATAATCTGCATCTAGATTATTATAATAACCTCCTTAATAGACTTTTCACTTTAGCCCTTGCTTCTCTGTATTCTAATCTGAAGACTCACCAAGTAATTATTTTTAAATGTAGTTCTTTGTAATTTTTTTTGCTTAAAAATCTTTGCTTAAAAACATCGAATGATTCTCCATTTCAATCAAGAATAAAAGACAAAAATCTCAGTAAATGGCCTACATGGCCCTGCATTATTGCATTCACCTGCACTCCAACCAGGTCCATACTTTCTATTCTCATTACCTCTTGTATTTTCTCTGTCTCACCACAATTTGAGATGCTATATGTTGCTGCTTGTGTGTTTATTTATTGCCTGTCCCTCCCTGCTCCCTTACATCCACCAAAGATTTTAGGCTCCACAAAGCCACTGAGCTCAGGGGGTCATGTCTGCTATTTTCATTGCTATAGGCTCTGTGCTTAGAATATCATCCTTGCATGTAGAAAGCATAAGTATTTGTTGAATAAATGAGAAGAAGGATAGATGAGTGAATTAAGTGTGTGAAAGTATGTTTGTTATGCTGTGGTATGCTGAACAATTAACAGATTTTAGTTATATGAATGCCAGTATTTGAAATGAGTTAATAGAAATGAATAGGGGCATTTGGGTGGCTCAGTTAAGCTTCTGAGTCCTGATTGTGGCTCAGGTCATGATCTCTGGGTTCTGAGCTTTGCACTCAGTGTGAGTCTACTTGAGATTCTCTCTCCCTCTGCCCCTCCCCACCCCTGTTCTAAATAAATAAACTTTCAAAAAATGAATAAAGTAATTGAGATAAAAATTTTTGAATTAAAAAATGGAAAAAATAAATGTAAGGATAGATCATTCTGCAATCTTTTTAAAAAGATTGATTGATCTGAGAGAGAGAGAAAGGGAGACAGAGAGCAGGAGCAGGAGTAAGAGGAAGAGCAAAGGGATAAGGAGAGAATCTCAAGCAGACTCATGCTGAGTGCAGAGCCTGGGGCAAGGCTCGATCTCAGGACCCCAAGATCATGACCTGAGCTGAAACCAAGAGTTGGACACTTAGACTGAGCCACCTAGGTGTCCCCCAACTTTCTTTCTTTCTTTTTTTTTAAGATTTATTCATTTATTTTCATTCTGCAATCTTCTGACCACATTAGACCATTAGCACATATGATATCTTCATGAAATGGGACACAGCTCCCTATTTAATAAAAAAAAAAAAAAAAAAAAACCACCTGAATTTTGGACCTCAGATCCTTGGTGAACCCTATATTTAACTTCAGGGAAATATATTTTAAAAATTGAATTAATAATACCTGTCTTAAAAATATATCTTTTAGAACTATGTATTCTGAAGTATGTTTCCCGTAAAAAAACGTTCTCATTGAAGGAAAAAAAAAACAAAACTTTAACTGAGGGTACTTTTTTAAAATAAAGCATATCCAACCAGAGGTGGGGAGTGATGGGTGAGATAGGTAGGGAGTGATTAAGAGTCAAGCAGAGAAGGTCAATTATCATATGGTTTCATTTACTTGTGGAGCATAAGGAATAACATGGAGGACATTAGAAGGAAAGGAAAAGAGAATTGGGGTAAATCGGAGGGGAAGATGAAGCATGAGAAACTATGGATCTTGAGAAACAAACTGAGGGCTTTGGAAGGGAGGTGGGTGGGGAGATGGGTGAGCCTGGTGGTGGGTATTCAGGAGGGCACATATCGCATGGAGCACTGGGTGTGGTGCATAAACAATGAATCTTGGAACACTGGGGAAAAAAAGAGTACACGCGTCATCATAAGCACTGAGTAATGCATAGAAATGTTCAATCACTATATTTATATTATACACCTGAAGCTATGGGCACTCTATGTTAACTATACTGGAATTAAAATGCAAAGCTTAACAAAAAAAAAAGATACTGTGAACATGTTGGCTTTCTGTATTATGCACTGCTACACCTTTTTAAGGTATTACCATTAAAACTGTGGCTCTCACTATACGTCCCCTGGGCTTTATATTTAAGGAACTCACCTGATTCCACAGCCTGCTTTCTATGGGTCTATTCTAGGGGAACAGGTTGAGATTTTACAAGATGCCCAAACTACTGAAGAGAAGATATTGTGAAATCTTTCTACTCTCCCACCAGAAATTAAGTTGTATTGGTTGATGTTCATTTTACGTAGTTAACAATTACAACGTGGTCACTCTCAAAAGAATCACACAGGGCATGGCCCTGTCTGACCTTGATGGCATGTAGGGTGTACTCTATCCCACTGCATGAGCTAAGCTTCACTTCCATCTTCCTATTTTATACTGATCTCTTCATGCAGGACAAAACCGAAACTAGTAAAATTCACATTACTTATATTGCAAAGCATAAAATCTAAGTTTACTCAAGCCAATTAGGCATAATTATAAGCTATACTCATTCCTAAACATTATCTTATAAGTAATACTTTTAGTTTTGATAAGCAATGAAATAACTAAAGATGAGCCTTGTGATGGGTATTAAGGAGGGCACGGATTGCATGGAGCACTGCGAGTTAGTTATATGCAAGCAATGAATCATGGAACACTACATCAGAAACTAATGATGTACTGTATGGAGACTGACATAACATAATAATAATAATTTTAAAAAGATTCCTTCACAGCTCTGAAGCCTACAGTTTCTGTTACAACTCAGCAATCATTCAAAGATGAGGAGGTCTCTTCCTTCTTTATCCATAGTTAGCTTTGGAATTCATCACCTTCCTCTATAGAAATGAACCACCTATGCATAGGTAGGGAACCCTCTCAGGCACATTTCAGGAAAAAACATCTGTGCAATTATTGAGAATGAGAAATAATTCTTTATAGTTGCACAACCTTTTGTGCCATAGTTTCTGTGACTTTAAAATGAATAACTCTAAGAATCAAATGAGATATTTTGTAGAATCGCAGATAAAATTGCAATTCATATCAAAAATAAAGGACCATTCAGTATGTCAAAGACAAAAACCAAACAAGTGAGGGACTTGATTTTATCAAGGCTATTGTCATAGGGTGAGACCATATAGCCGGAGATTAGAGTGTCTTGGTGAGGTGGTTTTGGCTTATACTCTTATAGGGAGGAGTACACAGATGGCTACAGGAGATCGATTTATAATGGAAGGCTTAATCTCGGTCAGCTGAAGAGAAAATGTTTATCACTGTGACTAGCTGATTAGAGGGGATCAAACAGTTCAACTAGTCTTTTACTAATCCCCTTCATGGGGTGTTATGATTACGCTGTGCCTAGTGCATAGAGATAGTTTAATATGATTTCTCCATCATTATCCTTAGTGTATTATACCATAACTTTAGGAAATCAGTCCCTGAGTTATGTTTTCTCTCTCTCTCTCTCTGCTAACTGACAGGGCATAGAATTAAGCTCTTTGTCTACTTTGCTTGTATGGACAGAGTAGTGTCCTCCTCCTGGATTCACTCCCAGGGATTCCATAACATGCTGTCACCTGGCTGACCTTATCTCCTAGATTTGAGTCATTAGAGAGTTAGTTGCCTCTAAGCCTTTTTCTCTAGATACCCCCAAGCATTTGGGTGTCATTATCTTCCCAGGACATACTTTCATTTATCACTAACCCAATAATTTATCTACACTTATTTCTCTGAGCGATTCTGTCAGTGAATTAGGAAGTATACGTGCTATGAGGCAGCTTAACCGCCTACAGTCAATGCAATAAATAAATAAATGTAGCTCACTTTATAGATGTAAATCATTGTCATGATTCTATCTGAATGCACCTTGTTTGCCTTAAATTGTTTAATCCAGCATAGATAGTGAGTGATTCAACCAGCAGGTTGCTCTTGAACAGCCTAGGAATGCAGGCTAAAATTACTCTGCAGAATAAATTTCTCTTAATGTCTTTTTATCCTAAGTAATATTCATTTTTACAGCTTTCATTTAAAAAATGGATAATGTAATGTCATACACATACCATTTTCTCAGCTGCAATTTTCAAAAGAATGAGTTCTATAAAAATGTTCCCCAAAGGGGTAACTATAGTTTGTTTAAATTAGTTTTAAAATAGATTTTAAAATATAGTTCTGAATCACTACCTGTCTCTCCTCTCCATTGGCTCACATCTGCAATCACATTTACAAAACCTCCCATGTTACTATCAGTCAATTTCTGGCTTGCCTTTGGGGAATTATGATTAAAGACTCTCATTCCAACATGACCCTCATTCACAACAAAGCAAAATTTGTTAGCCCCAAGGTTCCTCATTAAATCTTCAAATCACTTTTACAAGTAGAATTAAAATTTGTATTTAAATAAATTGTCCTTCAGATATAAGGTTGTATTATGCACATAACTTAGTGAAATGAAAGCCAACAATGTTTCTATAATTAAGAAGTTTTGAGTCACATTAAAATTAATACAAAAATTGGAATAAGATGTTCACATTACAGTTCTGTCATTTCCAGGTATTAATGCATTTGGATGAGTGAGTTATTCTTTTTGTATTTTAATTTCTTGATAAAATATAAGAATATTGCAATATAAGATACAAAAGTAAAATGGTATACGTAATGCAACATACTTACAATGTGAAAAGTACAAATAATGCTTGCTGGGGAGCCTGGGTGGCTCAGTCAGTTAAACATCCAACTGGATCCCAGAACATGGAGATCATGACCTGAGCTGAAGGCAGATGCTCTGGTGCCCCTGGGTTTTGTTTTTAATCTGGATTAAATATGAATTCATTTTTAATCTATATGAATACTAATGTCATCTATTTCTTCTTCGGTGAAATTTGATATTTCATCGTTTTTGAGGCTTAGGTACATTTTTATAAGTTGTCAGATTTGTGTATGTAGAGTTGTTTGTGGTTTCCTATATTATCCTATAAATGTCCTAAGGGTCTGTAGGAATATTCTTTCTTTCAGGACTCATAAATAATTTGTGTCTCCTCTCCTTTCTATTTGTAAGTTTTCCTAGATAGTTACTATTTTTATTTTATCTTTACAATAAATTTACTTTCTTTTTTCACTTATTTTCTCTTTGGTTTCTTTCTGTTTTCACATTCATTGGGGCCTACTGTCTTTGTCTGTAGTCTTCTAATTTTTTTTGTTGTTGTTGTGCTCTTCTTTAGTTTCTTAAGGTGGAAACTTAGATTCTAGAAGCAGCTTTTAGAAACAGCCCCACTTCTTTAACCTTGCTGATGTTCTCTCCCTGATTTTTATCTCTTACTGGAAAAGGAGTTTTAAAGTTTCCCCATGCAATTGTAGATTTGTTTTTAATGCTTTTCATTGTTATCTCCCATGAAGAGTTCTGGTAGTAAGTTGCTTTACAATTTAAGTTCATGTTGGAATATGATGTCATCCTTCCAAGAATATTGTGACTACGTTCAGAGTTTCTTCTTAGCATATTGGAACAAGAAGTTGGTTGGGTTGGGACCGTCTGTTGCCCTCCATATTAATTCACCTCTTCTGTGATCCAGAAAAGTGAAGTCTGGGTTGCATCTTTTGGATTCTCTTGACCTCTGGCTTCCAGGTTGGACTGATGGGAGAATTGGGAAGAACCTTAGTAGATGTGGGAGGAGAGACCTTCAGGTATTGATCCTTGCACTCTGTTTTTGATATTCCCTTCCTGCCTTGCTGAGAGCCTGATAGTTACTACTTCTTAAGATTCCACCTTCTGTGGGATAGCTCCTTCTTCATTGTTCCCTATGTTAACACTGTTTCCTCTCCTTTCTCCTCCAGGCCTAGATGTGATCAAAACTTATCTTAGGAACAAGACACAAGAAAGTTGCAAGAAGTGTATTAAGTGAATGATTAGTTAATAGAAGGCCAACATCACAAACACCACATGCTAATATCAAAATATGACCCATCATGGAAAAATCTTTGCAAAAGTCCAGAAGATTCCCAAGGATTTGGGAGTGTCCTTTGATAGTTTTGTAATACTATTGTTGGTAATTAATAGTTAGGTTTAAAAATAATAATGTGTCATCACCTTCTAATTTTTTTCTCCATCTGTCCCACAGTCATACAGTAAAAATAGACCATTTTTATTGTCACTGCTTATTTTTCTTACCAATGAAGTTTGCTAACATAGACAGCTGGGTCATCTGGCATTCCTGAAATGTAAGATCACTTCACTTTTCTTCCTGATGTCATATATCTCACATCTCTGCGTGAACTGATCTGTGACTTTTGATGCAGAAGTTATCACTCAAGCCAGGGATGCAGTCATTCTAGAGGTATTACAGTTAGAGACCTAAAAAAAATCTGTTTGTAGTGGGCAAATGGAATTTTATTCTTGTAGTATTGCTGTGCACAAAATTTTTACTTGCTTCTGTGTTTCATTCAATTACTTTCTGTGTAATAAATGAAATCCCCCTACCTGAAAAGTTCAAACCTCCTAAAGAAGAAAAAAAGTGTGGGGGAAAAGACTCTCAGACAGATATGTTTTTTTGAAGCAGATATTGAAATAATCTTTAATTGTGCCATAAATTTTATTTAATCATTAAACTTGGTTTCTATACAGTATACACTAGTTTCTTATAATGTAATCTTACTTATTACACATTAATTATTTTTGAAATATAGTTTGCTAATATCCCAATCACATTTGAGGTGTATAAATATGCCTCTTTAACAAATACTCTTCTTACCGATTTTCTAATCATGTTTCTTCCAAACCCCTGAACATCCAGCCCAACTGTTGGCTACCGCTCACGAGTCAGTATACCCTCAGAACTTTCTCTTTCCATGTAAAGTGAATCATCAGATACATTGGTCAGCCCTCTAGAAGAATTTCTCTTCAAGACTGCCCTACAGGGAAAAGCTCTCAGTTTTTCTCCATTAGGAATGGTATTTGCTGTGGGCTTTTCATAAATGGCTTTTATGATATTGAGGTATGTGCCATTTTAGAATGGCAAAAATTAAAAAGACAGGAAACAACAAGTGTTGGGAGAGGATGTGGAGAAAGGGGAAACCTCTTATACTGTTAGTGGGAATGCAAACTGGTACAGCCACTTTGGAAAATAGTATGGAGATTCCTCAAGATGTTAAAAATTGAGCTACCCAGGGCACCTGGGTGGCTCAGTGGGTTAAATCTCTGCCTTCAGCTCAGGTCATAATCTCAGGGTCCTGGGATCGAGCCCCACATTGGGCTCTCTGCTCAGCAAGGAGCCTGCTTCCCCCTCTCTCTCTGCCTGCCTCTCTGCCTACTTGTGATCTTCTCTCTCTGTGTCAAATAAGTAAATAAAATCTTCAAAAAAAAAAAAAAATAGAGCTACCCTATGACCCAGAAATTGCACTACTCAGTATTTATCCGAAAGATACAGATGTAGTGAAAAGAAGGGGCACATGTATCCCAATGTTCATAGCAGCAATATCCACAACAGCCAAACTATGGAAGGAGCCGAGATGCCCTTCAACAGATGAATGGATAAAGAAGATGTGGTCCATTACATTATAAGAAACTAGGGTATAGTGTATGGAAAGCAAGTTTAATGGTGAAATAAAATTTATGGCACAATTAAAGATTATTTCAATATCAGTTCAAAAAAACATATCTGTCTGAAAGTCTACTCCCCACACTTTGGGAATATTACTCAGCCATCAGAAAGGTTGAATACCCACCATTTGCATCAACATGGATGGAACTGGAGGGGTTATGCTGAGTGAAGTAAGTCAAACAGAGAAAGACAATTATCATATGGTTTCACTCATATGTGGAACATAAGGAATAGCCTGGAGGACTACAGGGGAAGGGAAGGAAAACTGAATGGGAAGAAATCAGAGAGGGAGACAAACCATAAGAGACTCTGGACTCTGGGAAACAATTGGGGTTATCGAAGGGAGAGGAGTGGAGGTGGAGGAAACTGGGTGATGGGTATTAAGGAGGGCATGTGTTGTGATGAGTACTGGGTGCTATACACAACTAATAAACCATTGAACACTCATCAAAAACTAATGATGTACTATATGCTGGCTAACTGAATTAAAAAAAAAAAAAAAAAAAAAAGACTGCCCTAATCCCATGATTCACCTATTGGGCTCTTCAAGAATACCTCTATGTGTCGTTGACACTTCATGCTCCATTATGTCAGCTAGATCGTATGGCTTAAGCAACAGAAGAGTAGAACTGCTGCAGAGCCTTCCTTTGTTCTGATCTTCATTCAAAACTAGCAACTTTTTGGGTCACTTGTAAATGGGCCAGAGTTAGCACCCCTAGGGGAGGAATATTTTGTCTCTATAAGATAAAGGGCCACACTAGTTGTTGTGTTTTGTTTTTGTTTTTAAACGCAGCCAGATGCAATAACTTTTTTCTCACTTTGGAAGGGATGCCCCATACCCCTGGACCCCTAACAATTCCACTAGGGTAGAAAGCCCATGAATTTTTTTTATTGGATTTACTTTGCAGTCTCCAACATGCAAATATCTTACCAATAAGTCTAAAGAGTTGTTACTTCTTAAACACTAGGTAAAATCAACCTACTTTCACGTTATGGGCCTGTATGATGTCTTGAGAATGATGAAGGCAATTAAGTTTCTTGTGGAATCAATTATGATATAGGGCTGCAAAGTTGTTACACCTTTGTGATATAACAGTGGAGTTGTAATTCCAGGCTTGTCAACTAAAAGGAAACTGGTTTTGGTGATCTTTACCAGCAAATATTGAGAAAAAAGAATTCGCCAATTCAACAGTTACATATCAGGTACAAGGAAAAATATTAATTTACTCAAGCTATGAAACCCCGTTTGGAAGAGCAATGAACTTGAGAGTTTAGCACCTAGTAAAGTTTACAGTAACCAGCCATTAATCTCCAAGATCCATTTATTTCTAAACAGGACAAATTGGCAGATTTGAATGAGTATGTAATGGGAATGGACCCTTCAAGTCATTGATGGTGGCATTAATCTCTACCGTCTTTCCAGGTATGTAGGATTGCTTTTGGTTTATTTACCTGGGTGGACATATTTCTAATGGCTTTCATGGGGCTTTTCCCAATATAATAACACTTACACTATAGCTTAGAGAACATATGTGAAAATTCTTACATTTGCTAAGTATGTCTCTTCTAATTATGCATTCTGGCATCGAGAAAATATCCACATGAGGGATTTGTGGACACACTGGATCTGTATTAAGATAAACTTGAGTGACATTTTGGATCTCCTGGATTTCGCTTCACTTCAGAACCTATGTCTGGTAATCTCTTAAAATCTGATTATCTTTTTTTTTTTTTTCCAACACACAGTCATCTAGTAAAAGGCCATAGGTCTCTTTGGGGAAGGCTGGGAGGAAGATTAATAGTATAAAATTTGGCAGGACCCTTCCTGAAAGGGATTTGACTTCCCTTCATTCAAGGGATTATAGGTCTATAAATGGGCTCAAGTCTGGAACTATCAGGATCCCATTCTTCTCCCGTGATTGTCCTTACTTTAAGTGCAGACACCTGTGAGGTTGGGGATTCAATTTGTGTTGTAATGCAGTTGCATGCAAGGTGAGACTCTGGGTGGGTTTTTAGAACTGTCAGCTCTGTGGCTACAGGAGATAAGATTTCTTTCAGGGAAGTTATAGACACTTTCAGGTCATTTGTAAGGAATTTAAACTGGGAATTTGAATCCCTGAACTCATTATTTTCTTTTCCCACTTTCTCCAGTGTAATTATGAGCAACCAGAAATCTCATTATACCCATTAACTTGACAAACATGTTCTAAGATATAATATATAACCAGTCAGAATGTGAGTTTTATGAATTTCTGATTTAGAGTATCCAATATGGGGGCTCCTGGGTGGCTCAGTGGGTTAAGCCTCTGCCTTCACCTCAGGTCATGGTCTCAGGGTCCTGGGATGGAGCCCCGAATCAGGCTCTCTGCTCAGCAGGGAGCCTGCTTCCTCCTCCCTCTCTGCCTGCCTCTCTGCCTACTTGTGATCTCTCTCTCTCTCTCTGTCAAATAAATAAATAAATAAAATCTTTAAAAAAAAAAAAAATCCAGTATGGTAGTTGGTGTATCTCTATTGACCCATCATGCAGTACTTTCTTTACCATTAAAAAAAAAAAAAAGAGCCAGTTATGCCTTTAATGTAATTAGACTAGAGAACTAATTCTAGATAGTCCAGAACCAATTCAGAAAACTCATTACTAAGATTATGTTCCTGTAGAACCACTCTTTATATCAACTTTGTGTCTCTCAGGGTTCTCCCGTGAAACAGAACCAATTGGATACTGGTTTTTTATTTGAAATCTTTTTTTCTTTTTTACTGTAGGTATTTACATGTACACATTTTTAAAAGTTTTTATTTAACTTCCAGTTAGTTGCATATAGTGTAATATTAGTTTCATGTGCACAATACAGTGATTCAGCATTTTCATACAATACTCCTTGCTCATGACAGCAAGTGCACTTTTTAGTCCTCATCACCTATTTCTCCCATTTCTCTCTGGTAACCATCAGTTTGTTCTCCCTAACTAAGGGTCTGTTTCTTGATTTGTGTGAGTCTCTCTCTTTTTTTCTCCTATACTTGTTTTGTTCCTTAAATTCTACAAAAGTGAAATCATATGGTATTTGTTTTTATGTGACTGACTTATTTATCTGTATGCATCCTTTTAACTGGATCCCATTAGGTTTGGTATGTTGTTTTTTCATCTTAATTCATCTTAACATATTTTCCAAATTTCCTTATGATTTTTTCTTTGATCTACTGGTTATTTAAGAGTGTGTTGTTTAATTTTTACATATTTATGAATTCACCAAATTTCTTTGCTATTTCTGTACACTTTTATTCTAGCATGGTTAAAGAACTTTGTGTGATTCTACTTATTTTAAATTTATTTATTCTAATTTAATACCTAATTTAATAATTTATTTATTTATAATTAATTTAATACCTATCTAATTTAATATGTGGTCTATCCTAGAGAATGATTCATGTGTGTTTGAGAAAAATATATATTTTGCTGTTGGTAGTGAAGTGCTATATAAATAACCATTAAGTCTATTTGCTTATTATGGTTAACATAATGTTTACAAGGTTCACACCATGATGGATGATGTCAGAATTTCCTTCCTTTGGGGGCTGAATAATATTTCATTGCATGGATATACTACATTTTGCTTATCCATTTTTCTGTCAATGAACACTTGAGTTGCTTTTGCCTTTTAGCTATTGTTAATAATACTGTGAACATGGATGTACAAATATTCCTTTGAGATCCTACTTTCATTATTATCTTAGGTATATGCAGAGGTAGATTTTTTGATTATATGAGTTTTATTTTTACCTTTTTGAGGAACAACCAAGCTGTTTTCCACAGCAGCTATACCATTTTACATTCCCACCAACAGTGAAAAACAATTTCATTTTCTCACATCCTTATCAAAACTTATTTTCAGTTTTGTTTATAGTAGTCTAATGGGTATGAAGTAGTATCTCATGGTAGTTTCGATTTGTCCAATGATTAGTTTTGAACTATGTATACCTCTCTTCATTTCTGTCAGTTTCTGCTCTATGCATGTTGGTGTTCTGATGTTAGATGCATGCATTTAACAATTATTTCTATTTTCCTGATGGATTAACCTTTTTATCTCATTCTAAAGTGCCCTCCTTTATATGTACATTCTTTGTTTTGTTTTGTTTTGTTTTTGCTTTAAAGGATGTTTTCTCTGCTAGCAGTATAGCAACTTCAGGTTTCTCATGTTTGCATTTATCATGATACAATCTTTTCTATCATAATACTTTGAAACTATGTCTTTTAATCAAAAGTTCATCCCTAAAAGACAACCTAAAGTTGGGTCATGCTTTACTTTATGCAATCTACTAACCTCTGCCTTTTGGAGTGTTTAATTTATTTACATTTAATGTCATTATTTATAAAGTAGGATTTATGTGTCATTTTGCTAATTGCTTTCTGTATGTCTCATGGCTCTGTTTCTCTCCTCTCCATTGGTGCATTTTTCATGTAGAGTTTTCTGCTGTACCATTTTAATTCATTTGTCATTTCTTCCACTTTATTTCTTACTCATTTTTCTTAGTGGTTTATCTGGAGGCGGCAGTTAATATTTTATATAGTAATCTAGGTCAGATTAATAACAATTTAACTTCAATAATATACCAAATGCTTCCGTTGCCTCAGCCTTCCTTTGTGCTACTGTTGTTATACAAATTACATCTTTATTTATTGCTTTCTCATCAATACAGACTTCTAATTATTGATCCATGTACTTATACTTAAGATAGGAAAAAGTAAACAATTATAAGAAAAAATGTATTCATATTGTCTTTTATATTTCCTGTGTTTTTACTTCATGTGGACTTGAGTTACTGTCTACTGCATTTTCATTTCAGTCTAAATGTCCTCCTACAGCTGTGTGTGTGTGTGTGTGTGTGTGTGTGTGTAGGGCACCCGTCTGCTAGCAACAAGTTTCCCAGTATTATTTATATGCTAATGTTTTGATTAATTATTTTATAGCCATTTTTGCTGGATATGAAATTCTTGGTTGACAAAATTCTGACTGCTGTGTGTGGCGTTAATGAAAAATGCTTGTTAATACTATTGAAAATTCCTTCAGTGTGTTGAGTCACTTTCATCTTTCCTTTCTTTTTTTTTTTCTTTTTAAGATTTTATTTATTTATTTGATAGAGAGAGATCACAAGTAGGCAGACAGGCAGGCAGAGTGAGAGGGAGAAGCAGGCTCCCTGCCGAGCAGAGAGCCTGATGTGGGGCTCGATCCCAGGGCCCTGGGATCATGACCAGAGCTGAAGGCAGCTCTGGTCATGATCAGAAAAAAAATAAAATAAAACTAAGGTTTGGAATTTTTGCTGCTTCTTGAGGGATACAAGAGCCACCCAGGCACCCCATCATCTTTCCTTTCAACATTATCTCTTTATCTTTGACTTTCCACAGTTTTATTATGAAGTGTTTAGGTCTGGATTTCTTTGATTTTAAACTCAAGTGTTCATCTTACATGCCAAAATTAATTTTTTAAGTCAAATTTGAAAAGCTGTATGCCACTATTTTCTCAACTGTTCTTTCTGCCCCATATCACTCCCCTTTTTCTAGAACTGCCATATAGTATACCTATTGGTATACTTGATGTTGTTCTGCATGTTTTTGAGATTGCAGATAAGAAAACTTCTCAGTAAGAAGATCTGTAAGTATAGAGATCCCTGACAGGAGCAGCTTGGAGTAATCAAGGAGCATCCAGGAGAACAGCATATTTGGAGCTCAGTGAATAAAGGAGAGAATGATGGGAGACAAGTGTCACCTTTGTGACTAAGGGCCTGCATCTCAGAAGGGGCCCTCACCCCTCACCATGTCGTTTGATGCTCTCCTGTCATGTCGTGAAATCATTAATAATTTTTTAACAGTTGCTCACATTTTCATTCCACCTTGGGCCCTGCATATTGTGTAGCTAGTTTTATGGGAGAGGACAGGCTCAAAGGGATAGGACAAGAATTGGAACTCAAAGAACCCCTACACTGGATTTTAAGTATGATGGCCAGACATTGGAGGATATGAAGCAGGGGAGAGTTGTGGTCTGGTGTGTAGAGGCTCAGTGGTTGAAAATAGCAACTCTGAAGTCAGACTGCCTAGGTTCAAATCCATCTTTGCTAACTTCCTAGGGATGTGATCTTGGATGATTTATTTAAATTCTCTGTAGTTCAGCATCCTCAGGCATAAAATGGGAAATTGATACAATTTATCTCACAGACTGTGGTGAAGACTGGGTTAACATACATAAGATGTGGTTAGAACTCCTGGAATATTATAAGAACTGTGTATTTGCCATTATGATTAGGATTGCCGGCAGTATTTTCCTTGCATAGGTTATAAGCAATGTCATTTTATAAGCCAGGCATTTTGTCAGAGAGCAGAGAAAGAAGCAGTGAGTGGCAGGGGATGTGGTCAAATCTGAAATAACCAGAGGCCAGATCTTGTAGAACTTCGTGGCTCTTGGTGAGAAGTTTGCACTTTAAGTAATGGAAACATTGAGGATAAGGAGTGAAATAAATTTCTGATTTGCATTTTATTCCCTTACATCCCATTTCTTTATCAACGATTTAGGTTAGTACCTTGATGCAAAAGCCACTCAGAAAAAAAATAAAATAAAACTAAGGTTTGGAATTTTTGCTGCTTCTTGAGGGATACAAAATAGCATCTTCACTGAATTCAAGGCCGGCTCTATTCCCTAATCTTCTTTGAAGGCATAGAAGGGCCTGAGGCCAACATTATAATATATTCAAGAAATGGTCTGAGTTCAGGTTCCTTAATGACCTACCTACTAGCAAACTTGCTGGAAATTATCACATTATAATTCCTTTCATAATCATAATGACGACCAATTTGTTACTCCACAGTCACTTCTCTGATAAGGGTGGAGGAAACTTCTAGCTCCTATAATTGATTTCCCTCTCTAATCTCCCTTTTCCTGATTATGTCTTTAGTTTTTGTTTCTCTTCTAAAATCCATAATTCCCTACAATACCTAAAATCTATTGCCAAATATAAAAATCCTTTGTCCTGAAGGGGGAAATAAAATCATGGTTTGAAACAGTTTACAATTCCATAAAAATAAAGAAATCAGTAGCTTCCAGAAGGGACTGTGGCTATGGAAATCCCATCACAGTCATCCTACATGGCAGCCAGATAATTGCTGTTGGAATAATTATTAGTATCATCAGCTATCAGTGACCATGTTCAGTATTTTAATACATCCAAGCAGGAAGGTGAAAGAAAGCTACTGCCTTGCTAACTTGGTGACATTTTCTGGCATGGTCATTGCTGTATCAGAAGTAGGCTAGAAATGGGGAGAAGAGCAAATTTGCTTCACTACTGGCTGAAAACCTGCAGTATTTGAAGGGTGGTGGGACATATATTCTATTACAAAGAGTTTGTAAGTGTAGTGCAAGGAAAAACCTTCAAATAGGTTTGTATAACCAGGCATGTCAAAGCAGGAAAAGGGGACAACTCTGGAATTTAAAGAATAGAAATTATGCAAGTGCCATGTCATACATACTTTGGTAGTTTTAAACTTTAGCTTGAATAGGCTCATCCTGAGCACAAATAAAATCTGAGTTCTCAGCTCCACCACGAGAAAATCTGTTTCAGTAAATCTAGAGTACGGACAAGGACTCTGCTTTTGTAATACTAACATTAAGTTTGGGTGTAGGGGTACATTAAACACTAGGTAAGTATGGAAACACTGATTTGCCCAATTCTGGTTTCATGTGCCTTGGCCAAGTCTCCTCCTAAAGTATTTGGTTGAGCATGTTCACAATCTGGTAAGATGATCTCCTGTAAAAACTAGCTTTAGCTCAAAGTCACCTAATCCTTGTTTCAAAATTTTTCACCTGTTTTGGAAATGTTGCATTTATTATTTTTCTATGTTAAGTTTAGAGTTAAGCTTTTTGTGTTCATTTTTCAGTACTTAGGTCTATCAGGGACTTTAGAGAAATTTGGGTGGGGAAGGATAAGTGCCAGTGTTCATAGCTCCATGAAATGTGAACACCTACACCACCCTTCTACTACGGTGTTGAGTGACTTATGCAACACCAATAGACTGGTCATCTG
This sequence comes from Martes martes, assembly GCF_963455335.1. Classification (NCBI taxonomy): domain Eukaryota; kingdom Metazoa; phylum Chordata; class Mammalia; order Carnivora; family Mustelidae; genus Martes; species Martes martes. The sequence continues at coordinate 37,719,824 of NC_137898.1, forward strand.
CCAAGCCATAGGACTTGGACTTCCACTATAGACTGGCCTGAGAATTTTTTTTTTTTCTTTCAAGTTGTATATGAGTCTTACCTCACTGCTCCTGATAGGGAAGCACTGAAGCCCTTTGAGAAAGTGCATTTTACATTTATTTATTCAACCAATGTCCACTTAACACTTAACTTGTGCCAGTTTCTGAGGATAAGGCAATGGAGAAAACAGACAAAGCCCTACTTTCCAGGATATGCCATTTTAAAAGTAGGAAACTGACAAAACATATATGCAAATGCATATGTAATATGATGTCATACCGTGGTGTAATTTATGCAGAGGAGATAGTAATGCTAGGGACTAGACAGTGATGACAGCAGCATGGTACGTACAGTGTTATTTATGATAGATAGGAAAATGAAGGATAATCCTTCTTCTGTAGTACTAATTGAGAGACTAGAACTGAGTAGCTGAATAAACATTTAGGGAAACAATATTCTAGTCAGAGAAATTAGCAGGTCCTAAATACTCAGTAAGTTCAAGGCACAGTACAGAGGCTAGTATGAATGGAGCCAAGTGAGCCATGGAGAGTGGTGGGAAAGGAAGTGAAGAGAAGGATGAGCCAGCGCTGTAAGTCCTAGTAAGCCATGATGAGGGTAGTGTTTTTTTAAATAGAATTCTCAGTGATATTGAAAACCATTGCATGGTTTTAAAGAGAGGAATGTCATGATGTAACTTTTTTTTTTTTTAAGGATCAGTATGGACACTATTTGGTGACTTGATCATAGGGGCAAGGGTGATACAGAATGACAATTTAGAACAGTTAAAGTAGTTCAGAGGAATAAAAACTTTCTATTTAATGAGTGTGCTGGTTGTAAGAATTCTAAACTTTTCAAGGGGCTTTTAGGTCCACAGAGACCTTATCTCATTTACTCCCTCAAAAGAAATTTCAGGACACATCAGGAAGGAGTCTGTTCACATACTTTCCTTTAATAAAGGAGAGAATTGGAAAGAGGGAGGGTATAAAGAAGTCCACTAGGTTTTGAAGCTTTGAAGTGGGAATGAAGAAAGATTGAAAAGGAAAGTTGATGCTTCTATTTCCCAAATGAGAATAAAAATCTAATTTCAAAAAAGTAATGAATGTGTGCAGAATCATTTCTACCATAAAATCTGAAATGAGGCTTGGTTTTGATTAATGTTTTATTGGTTTTTTAAAGGCCCCAGCTAAGCTAGTACTGTGTCATGCAAGTTTAAAACTTGGAAAGCAAAAGACAATCTGGAATGCACATATTTTTCTTCTTCTATAAAAAATATCATTGGAGCATGCAAGTATTCTATTCATATACTTACTTAAATTTTAAAAAGAACTTCCCTGTGTCTCCTTGGATTATGATATATGATATGATATGATATGATATGATATGACTATGATATAAACATCTTACTAAAATTATTATTGTTGCAAGTTAGGGTAAATTACTTCTCATTTTTCCCCAGACATTATTCATTACCTATTAGGATAAATAATAAAAACAATCTAAAATACAATTCACACCAGAAGGGTAAAGAAAATAATTATACTCTTACAAAATTTGGGGGAAACAAATAAACAGAACCTCTTAATTAGTATTTAAGAGTCTCAGCAGGAAACAGAAATTAGATGGTTTTAGGAGAAAAATTGTGCAATGATATTATGTGAATAAAAGGAGAGGCAATTGATGCTACCATCCACAGATTTTTAAGAGGATGATCATATCTTGCATCATTCATCTAACATTATCTGGAAAAATCTAGGCTGTTTCTTCAGATAATCACAATTAGGAAAGTTTCTTTGGAAACGAGAAATCATGTGTCCTGCTCAACACACACACACACACACACACACACACACACGTCCTGCTCAACACACACACACACACACAAATCAAATGTCCTGCACAACACACATACACACACACAGAGTTGACATATATGTGTCCAATTCTACTTGCATAATAATTTTCCTTTTGGGCCTTTGTCAATATATTTATTATATATGTGTAGATGCCTTTTTTATAGTATAATTTATCTTTTTTTCAGAAAGTGATACTTTTTTTAACTTTTAAAATAGGAATAGGTAGTGTCTATTAAATGCTTCCCATTTGTCCAATTTATGTGATCTCATTTAATATTTAAAGGAAATAGCTGCTATTATTATTATTATTATTGGGATATAGCTATTATTATCACGAGGTATGCCACCTCACTCTTCCCAAATTACCAGTGAAGGCTCTGAAGCACACAGAGGTTGACTGATTGAGTTCACACAGTTAATAAACTGAACAAAGAATTTAATGCAGAAGTCTGACTCCAAAGTCTTTGTTTATAATCCTGTTGTATCTCTTCTAGTGTAGTTATGTGACCACACCCAAAGGATTGGCTACATGTATGTAGCAAAGTAACTTTTTGGAAAAGCTGACCTGGAAGTGGTGTGTTTCAAGACACAAAATTGAGGCCCAATTTCAGGAAGCTTTCAGAGGATTTCTTTAAAAAAATCTACCACCGACATGCCTGTCTACTTATTGACTTAAGCAAAGCACACAGATCAGCCATCTGAGAGAATTGGTGAGTTTGCATTTTTTCGTGACAATCTAAGGGAATCATAGGAGACCTTAAATTCTCTAATGTGTCAAAGAATAAGAATTACCTACCAGGTCAGCTGGTGAAGTAGAGTTCCTTAGAAACTATGCAGTAGGAATCAACCAGACAAATCTATCTTCAGATTACCTGAGAAAAGAAAATTATACAAAGCATACCAGAATTTAAGTTAAAGTTAATTAACCATGGCAGCTGCTCCATGGAGTAATTAGTATTTTATGTTGCAAGGTATAGCCATGCATTTCACTATATTTAACCCAAATTTCAAAAAACACACTTCGGGAACAAAGTAACTGTGTAACTTTATTTTAGAAAAGAAAAAAAAAAAAAAGAAAACCTAAGCGAAGTGTCTTATCATAAACAGGTACTTGTTTTCAAGTGCGTGGTGATGTTAAAGTAATCCATACCTGAAAATTTTACAATTTCCTGTTGCTAAGAACTTTCTCTCATTACCATTTCAGATACATGAACTACCTGTCTTTCCTTGATCTTATGACTTCATTTTTATTTCTCCCAACAGTGCACATTTGCTTAAGTATAGTCAAAGTGAATAGTGTACTTACCTCATTCCCTCCAAATAAAAATACATTGGTTACCATCAGGATAGTTATTAAAGTTCCTTTGCATATCCATGCATACAAAACCATGCTTAGAACATCCAGCAAATAACCCCAAATATAGTTTCCAAGTCTAGGTCAAACTGTAGACAAATCAATAGACATGAAGAGGTACATGAACCACACCTGTGTCCATGAGGGATGGGGATGACTGCCTAGATCTCAGGGCTGATTTGAGATAATTTGTTGCGTCCATTTGTGCAGCCTAAATCAGTATATTGTGTTCTTTGCAACTGCATCGGAAGTTCACTTAACTACACATTGCAGTTATCTACTGTGCTTTTAAACTTCCTGTGTTAACCCGAAACTGTATGTTCCATTGTATATTAAATGGAATTTAGATAAGAACTTGGAAGGAAAATAAAAAAAAAAAGAAAAGAAAATACCTGTGTTTAAACAACATGAAAGATATAAATAGGAATGAAATTAGGGAAGCAAAAAAAGGCATTTGACTGAAATATGCATATTTTGCTGAATTTATATCCGGGAACACATGAATACAGATATGTACATGCATAGATAGGGAAGTTAACATGAAGATATTCATACACTAAATTTTTGCATCCACCAATTAGAATGTTCAAAAATGCCAGAAAGCATAATTGTGTGTGGAAACCACGATAATGATGTTTGCAATGTGCATCTGCAAATAGGAGCAGGAACAGAGTCATACAGCACACACACACTATATGAGAAGATACATCAACAATTGTTAGGTTTCAGTTAATAGATGGCATGTCCATAGATAACACAAATGCATTCTAGAAATCTCTGAATTTATTTGTGAACTCCAATACCAAAAGAAAAATCAGCTTTAAATGTGTACCCTGACACGTCCCCTGTCATGAAAGAGGATATGAAAGAGGATATGAAAGAGGATAATTGTTTTCAGGGCTCATATTTCCCCACCTTCCTCTTTAATCATATCAAGGTGAAAAATGCACAAACACATCAAACACATAAACAAGCTCATTTTACAACCAGGAGGATACAATGAGAGACGGTGTATTCTTTGTCAGGAACGATAAGAGTTCATCAACTTGACAATGATATAATTTACTTTTTTCAACACACCTCGCTGGTCCCCAGTGCCATCGATTCAGGGAATGTTTATCCTTTACATCATACTTTTTCCAAATTTGCAAACATTAATCGCTCCAGTACACATTAAATTATGTACTTATTTTCTGTGTAACAAATGATCAGAAACACATCTAGTATATACATTCTATTTTATTTATGCCGCATCTACTTAAGAAGGATCTAGGTCCTCAGGGATTAAAAGAATCGATTTTAAAATGTGCTCTTTGTTACCCGTCCCTCTTACCCATATTATACTGTTCTTTTTTCCCACGTCCACGTCCCCTGAAGTCATTCTCAGTGGCTTTCGTAAGCCAGCTGGCAGCAGCACATTTTACTCATGCTGACAACATGACCATTTCAAGAAGTAGGCTCTCTGCGGAGTGGACACCAAGATTTACATACTTGACGCATTATTCCAAGCAAAGTCTTGAGGAGCAGCCTTGGGGATTTCCAGCCCCCGAGTCTTTAAGTTTGGGGATCAAGACTGAAGAAGTAGAACGGGGTAAAACAGAAATTTGCAGAGGAAAAAGCACCAACTTAATATTTTGCATGTGCCACCAATTTAATAGGAGCTTATCAGGGATGTTCATCCTCTGTCCATTCCACTCATCTTCTAAACTTGAGCCGGGACCATCTGCTGACTATCTATGTCTTGACCTACTTAAAAAAGTAGTAAAGATAAGCCTGAGTCAGAAAAAGGACATGACCCACTATAGATGACTTTCTTCTTCTCACCCTTGGTAGATTATTACTGGCGAATGTGTGCTCATTTGACAGTTATCAAGTGCAGAGGGCAACTGCTTCTTCCAGGAGCCTCAAATAAAGCCTGATTTTCTAGGAATAAACATATGGCATTGATGAAGTTCTAGAACCTAGGTGAGGTTCGGTGGGCTGAGGTCCGGAGCCGATGACCAAGAAAGAATTCTTGAGACATCTTTGGTGCAAAATGGTGGTTTATTAAAGCACGGGGACAGGACCCGTGGGCAGGAAGAGCTGCTGCTGCGGGTTGTGAGGGATGGCAGGTTATGTACCCTGTGGTTGGGGGAAGGTGAGGGAAAGGGAGGTTTGAACGGAGTTTTCATATGCTAAAGGAGGCCTCCAAGGTGCAGGGATACCGGAGGCTTGATCAATGTTGTCTTTTGGCAAGCCATTAACATCAAGATGGTTGGGAGATTCCTGGTGGGATGTCACAATCCTGCTATCAAGCGTCTTTGTTAGTGAGATTTAGGTATAGAAGAAACTTAACTTCACTTACATTTCCTTCTACCCCAGCCTCCTTCAGTTTTGTTTATGGAGGGGAGGGTGACATTAAGGCTTGAGGAACTGAGTTATTTGCCTCTGGAAATTGTGCTATTGATAATGTAACTTCTTTGTTAGTAGATCTCTAGGATATTAGTAAACCAAGGGAGACTCCTGTCTTGCGGGATTGTGATCTCAGCAAGTTAACTATTTGTTTCTCGTTTTGGCAGTCAGGGGTACCTGAGGAATGTCACATACATCACCGAGGGGAGCGGATGGAAAGGGGGTGCAAGGTGCCAGCTTTTGCTTTGTCCTCAGCCAGCCTCCCGCTCCCTCATCAGCATTATAGGACTTTCCCAAGATTTTACTGTATCTGCATGACATGAAGGGAAATGGTGTTCTCAAAGGAATTAAGGAATTTAGGTGTGGGGAGTACTACAAAGGGGAAAGGGGGGGAACACATACACACCACAATTACTTTACTTCTGATGCAGATGCTATCATGGGATTAGGGAATTAGTGTGCAGACATCCTGATCAATCATCTTGCTATGGAAAGTATGGCTTTTCTGGGGGATGTAAGGGGAAGAAAAGGAAGGAAGAGAAAAGGAAGGAGGAGAGAGGGAAGAAGAGAAAGAGAGATCTTACCCCAAGTATAAGGCTGAGAAATAAAATTTCTATTTTTATGAAAGAAAATAGAAACCTATTTGGAAGTTTTCCATGGAAGAAACCTAGATTTTATTGTCATCTATACCTAAAAGACTCATATGTCCTAGGCTTCAGGGAATAGAAAGCAATGGAAATTTTCCCATATGATGCTTTTGTTTTTTTGAACAGCACTAACTCACAACAATCTGGTTATTTGAATTCAAGTATTCACTTTTAAATATTGTCAGCTAGTATCTGTAAACACTATAAAATTAATTTTTAAAGTTTTAGACGCCCATGCAAAATAGCATATATTCATCAGTCTTCGTTTAATAATATTTTCTCAGAGGACGCCTGGGTGGCTCAGTTGGTTAAGCCGCTGCCTTCAGCTCAGGTCATGATCCCAGGGTCCTGGAATCGAGTCCCACATCGGGCTCCTTGCTCAGCAGGGAGCCTGCTTCTCTCGCTGCCTCTGCCTGCCTCTCTGCCTGCTTGTGTGTACTCTCTCTCTGACAAATAAATAAAATAATAATAATAATAATAATATTTTCTCAGTGAAAACGTCACACAGACAAGATAAATTCACACCCTGCTCCCCCTGCCTTTGGTATGCTGTCAAGAGAACCCTGTTTTGTTTTGTTTTTAGAGCAGTTGTGGGGCCAAGGGCTGGCTACCCCAAAATGTGCCACTTTGGCAAACTGATGATTGTAAATAAAAGTTACTTAAGAAACAGCAATGCGGAAAGAATACTGTGACCTTCCCCACACTTTGTCTCCAGAGAACAGAAATAAATCTCCCACGTGGATGTTAACCTCCTTGTACCAGCAGGTAAAGGCTTTATCCTTATCACCAGAGGTAGGAAATTCAGAACCAAAAAGACTGTATAAACATTGCACTTGTGACTTTTTCCTAATTTACTATCCCAGCCCAAATTCTGTTTAAAATGTCTTATTAATTGAAGCTCCCAATGTTAAGTTTTTTTGTTTCTGTTTCTGTTTTGGGGGGGTTTGGGGGGGAGGGGCGGATCCTGTCAACTCCTCACAGATTTGTTGCTTGTTTGTGCAAAAAGGATAAAACCTGCCTGCTTTGGTCATGTCTTTAGGTTTCAATTTCATGATTGGGTCTCTATGCACATGTAAGAAAGCTTTTTATTTTTCTGCTGTGAATCTGTGTCATGTCAATTTAACTCTTAAACCAAATGAAAGCACTCGAAGGACAAAAGGAAAAATTCTTCCTCTTCCCTATAGTCGTGCATTTAGCTGTGCCTCCTTCATTCATGATGGCTCCCCTGCTACACCATAAATGCCCCGAAGGCGGGACTCTGGCCTTTGTAGGAGAGGCCACGTGGTGACTGGGTTAAGCACGTGGATCCCAGAAAGTCATTGCTGGGCCTGAATCCAACCCCTTCCTCTTACTAGCTGCGCTATCTTAGGCAATTCCATTACTATTTTTCTACCTCAATTTCCTCTGTGAAATAAGGATAACTATAATATCAGTCTCAAATAAACCTGAGAATATTTAATAACTTTTTAAAGAGCTCTAAGAGCAGGGACTGGAACGTTAAGTGCAATAGGGGAGCTCATAATTACTACTTTCTCTCACCACTGCTATTTTGAACAGAAAGTGGAATGGCAGACACATTTTAGAATCTCGAGGAATATATTTTGGAACAACTGAGTGACTGGCTGACTGAAGGGACAAATGGGGAGAAGGGAGAGTAGAGATTATTGTATTCAGTGATTTCTCAAATCACATTAGACATGGACGCCCTTTCTTCATTAAAAGCATTTGCAATGAGGTGGATGGAACCAGAGGGAATTATGCTAAGCGAATTAAGTCAATCAGAGAAAGACAATTATCATATGCTCTCATTGATATGTGGAATTTAAGAAATAAGGCAGAGGATCAGAGAGGAGGAGAGGGAAATTATGAAACAAGATGAAACCAGAGAGGGAGACAAACCATAAGAGATTCTTAATCTCAGGAAACAAACTGAGGGCTGGTGGAGGGGGGCGGGGGTGGGAGCGATGGGGTGGCTGGGGGATGGACATTAGGGAAGGTATGTGCTATGGTGAGTGCTGTGAATTGTGTAAGACTGATGAATCACAGACCTGTACCCCTGAAACAAATAATACATTGATATCAATTTTAAAAAATTTTAAGTATGAACTTCATACACATACCAAATAAAATTGATAAATATGGCAAAAAAAGGTATACGAAGGGTGTGTAAGCCCAACAAATCAATTGTATGAAAGAACAGACACTCTAGCTGAAGGTGAGGGTTTGTGGAGCCCGGACCCCCACCCTCTAGCCGTGCAGTCGCCTGCTCAGCAGCCGTGGGAGCTGAGTCCGCTGAAGGACCAGGAGAGCAGCTACAACTGCAGAATGGGGCAGGGTGCACAGGAGAATCTCTGAAGTCCAACAGTTTAAGGCCTAAGAGGTTAGAAACTTAAATACTAAATGACATCAAGCAGACTGTGTAGATCCAGGCGAACGTCCAAGGTTGATTCCCACTAAGGACACACACATGCCGTGTGAATTGTGTATGAGACGTTGAGCAGCATTTCCAAATTCATCCAGAAATGCCACATCTCTTCTGCTTCAAGTCACAGCCACAGGCCCGTGGCTCTATCTCTCGGGGTCGGGGGTGGGGGGGCGGCGTAGGGAGGCAAGGAAAAATAGCTTAGAAACAAAACAAAACAAAAAACCAGAACAAAAATGTTTTTGTGTATGTTCTCTTCCTAAAAGACGATGTCTTGGGGTGCCTGGGTGGCTCAGCGGGTTAAAGCCTCTGCCTTCGGCTCAGGTCATGATCCCAGGGTTCTGGGATAGAGCCCTGCATCCGCATCTGGCTCTCTGTTCAGCGGGGAGCCTGCTTCCTCCTCTCTCTCTCTGCCTCTCTGTCTACCTGTGATCTCTGTCTGTCAAATAAATAAATAAATAAAATCTTAAAAAAAATCTTTAAAAAAAAAAGACGACGTCTTATGATTCCCTGCTACCACACTAGAACAGGCTGGCTTCTGCTTCCTTTTTTCTTCCCTTGCTGCTTCAGGTTCTGAATGAATTCACTCAACAAGTATTTCAGCACCTTTGAGGAGGTAGCTAGTTCTGCGCACCTGAAACTCATTTGCAAACAAAAGATATAAAAATCTACAACATCTATTATAACAAAACGAAAAAAAAAAAATCCCACCCTAAATAAAATGAAAGATTTCTGAGACATGGGCAGGAGAGGTTGAAGACACTCCCAGGGTGACATTTCAAAAAAGTCCTTACCTCTGGATACACAGAAGCAAGTACTATTTTTTTTTTTTTTTTAAAGATTTTATTTATTTATTTGACAGAGAGAGATCACAAGTAGGCAGAGAGGCAGGCAGAGAGAGAGAGAGGAGGAAGCAGGCTCTCCGCTGAGCAGAAAGCCTGATGCGGGACTCGATCCCAGGACCCTGAGATCATGACCTGAGCCAAAGGCAGAGGCTCAACCCACTGAGCCACCCAGGTGCCCCAAGTACTATTTTTAATGTTAATATTTGCTTTTTCAACTAGTTGATGTAGAAGGATATACATGGTAGTCTTGGTAACAAATCTTTATTGAGGAAAAATAGGCCATCTTTCAGTAACTTTTATTCTTTACCATTGACCATTGATATATGTAACATAATCCAACAGATAGTTTGGGGGAATCTAAGACTGTACACGTGACTAAGAAAACATCCCCTACATAAACAAGTCTATGTTTTCATAACTCTCTAGGTCTGCCCAGCTCACCTCACTCTATGGTATCAGTAATCATTTCAGCCTCTGCGGCCATTAATGCTACTTACAGTACCTGAGCTATAAGAATAAGATTCCATTAGAGCAAAGTTCAACAGATACTGTTTTAATCCAGTTCTCCGCACTGTAATCTAAAACAGTAAATGTCTGCTTCTCACCTCTCTTAAACTTGTAATCCAGTATATTTTATGAAACAGAACTGTGTCTGAGATAGCATTATAATGCTAAACATATGCTTAAGGAATGATTAAAAAAAAAGTTAGTCATCTAGTATATTCAGTATTCAGAGTTTTTAAGATCACACAGAAAACCACATCTAGATGAGTTACTGAATGAGTCACTTTTCTTCTGAACATGTTGGCATTGGATACAGTTAGCATTCAGGCCTTATACATTTTAGGCACTCATCCAATTTACATATAATGTAATGCGTAGAAAAGGAAAAACAAAGTCCAAAATGAACTCCTAACTTAGAATGGTTATATAGCATAGATTAATATTTTAAAATAACTAGAGAAGTATGTTTTTGTTAGTTTCATTAGTACCTATATTAAAACAAGTTTATTCCATTGGAAAGTATATTTGTTTTTCAATAGGAGTCAATTTATATTCTGCAAATCTTTAGTAATCTTTTACTGCCTACCATTACAGGCACGTAATAGAATTACACAACCTGAATTTAACATGTCAGTTAATATTTCCTTCCATGTGAGGGTAGTTAGGCTATGAATGTTAACGCCTCAAAAACAACATCGATTTATCTAGTTGTTAATTAAAAGAAATAATAAGAGACAGCATCTCTTTTATGGACAAAACCGCACATGTAAGTAAAGTAAAGCATTTTAAACCTTTTGGATGCTATTTTAAAGCAATTAAAGAATTGAAAAAAATAAAATGCATTCATTAAAGTCACATAATACACTAAAAAAAAAAGGAATTCTGTGCTTTGACTATTAAAAGGAACTTGCATAATATTTCTTGAAAGTATTTATAAAGCACTTCTGCTACGATTTTTTTTTGTTTTGAAACAAATAATGCAACACGTAAACTACAGTCAACTCTGAAGGATGCATAATGCTATCTATTATTAAAGAAAAACCTATACATTATACTCCTGGAAAGCCCACTTGATCATGCCAGTAATTAAGAGAAACACATGATTATTGTCACATACTAGAGATTCAGAGCTTGGGAAAAATAATTTACAAGTGAAACTGTTGAAATTTGATTAATATTAAGCCAAATTCTCATCTTTCAACATCTTATAGAAATTTCAGAAAATATCAGCTCGATTCTCTTTTTATTAGTTTCAAAGTTGCCTCAAAACATGTGCTAAGGTGAAAAGGTGATTAACTTTCCATAGGGTCCATGGAGGGAAGTTGGAGCACGGGGTGGGTGTGGGGAAGTGAACCTAAATTAAAATAAATTAGCAGCTTTCCTTCTATAATCATTGGAGACGGTTAGGGTTTCTGGGTACAGTGGGGAAATTATGAGGAACAGAACTCAGAAACTAGCAACACTCCATCTCATAGAATTAAAAGAGTATTAGAGCTGAGTCATCAGAGGAAAATTTGGACCTTGATTTTTTTTCTTCTATCGTGGTCACTTTGTCTGAAACCTCTAAGGACCATCTATAAAATAAATTCTCTCTCTTTTTTTTTTTGGATAGCCTGATATCTAAAAAAAAAAAAAAATACTGATAAATGACACTGAATTACTCCACAAGTATAACTGCCACATGGTTATATCACAATAATACTTATACTATTTATGATAGTTTGACATTCCTCCAAATCACTAAATTTCTTGGACTACATCACTGAGATCAAAGGTGTGCCATTACATATCAGAATTTAAGCTCATCCATTAATTACAGATTTCCTTCCTCCCTCCCTCCCTTCCATTTTCCCTTCCTCCCTCCCTCTCTCCCTTCTTTCCTTCCTCCTTCCTTCCTTCCTTCCCTTCCTTTTTCTCTCCCTTCCTTTCTTAAATCAACAATATCTTCTAAGATACAGTGCTCCAAATATATTAACTGTGGCCTGGCAGATCCATTCTATAAAACCAATTGTTATATATGCTTTATGTGTTTGCAAAATGGATCTAGCCAGTAGAAGTGAATATATTCAGTGCAGACAACCTAACTGAATCATTTAACGCATTAATTTGAGTCTTTAAGTTTGATGCTATCAATCCTATCAGTCAGACTATTATTCATGTATCAATTCCTATTGCTTGTGAGCTACATTTTAGATTATTCAGAGTGCATGTATTTGATCAGTGGTATTCCTGTGAAGAGACCCAACTTCAGCGATGATCACAGCTGTTAACTTGTTTTAGTAATACATTTGTTTTCAAAATATACAAATCTGGGCTTATTGGTTCTACATGGCTGTTCTACTTTCATCAACTCCCCATTTTAAAATGTGTATTATCTGCTTGCATATTTCTGTTTTGCAACCCTCTTGTCATCCCACATTCCACTACCCAATTTCACACACACACAAAATCTTGCCAAGCATTTCAAAGAACTCAATTCCTAACTTGGAGTAATGTCCAGCAGACAACCATAGGGATGTGTCTATAGAATGCCAAAAAAGATCTTGTTCATTGTGTCAGAAATTCAGTCATTCATCCAGATATTTTGTCTACATCATACCAAACATGTTTAATGAATTCTGTTAACTGACTAAAAATCTGACAGAATTGCCTTGACTTTATTTAGACATGGTTCAAAATAATAATAAGAATGGCAATAAACACCCTCAAATAAGCAATATATTCAGGTTGACACAGATTCCAACCTTAAAGTGACTCCCATTGGCCAATGTGGGACAGAATCTTTATGATATGGTTGCAATTTGGATTCTAAGAATGCCAAGGATCCACAAAATTTTTATCATCCTCCAGTTGATTTCAAAACTAGATCATAGAAGAACTAGATACCCAATGAACTAGAAGGATTAAACGTTGTTCACTGCATTTGAATTCAGAACCGACCAATTTATGCTGGGCAATTTACTGATGACAATGACTATTTATGACTGTGGATATCCATTTTAATTAGGTTATTGCTTAAGGATCATAATTGGCCTGGAATCTCTTGGAAAATTTGTAGACTACTTTATATAAAGTTACAGAAAATTGTGAAAAAGTTGCATGCTTTAAAAACTTAGTATTTCCATCAAGCCTGTGGTTTGAAAAGAGTATGAAGACAATCATAAGTGGATGTTTTTAACACAGTTTCTTGATATTTACAGTATTTTTTCTTCTCTAGTTGCCCTCCCTTCAAAGCTGGTCAATTGTTTTTCCGGGGTTTTTTTCACCTCACATTCAGTACAAGGAGGCATTTGCAATTTCTGTCAAACAACACAGAAAAGACAATTAGAAGAGTTAAAATAAATATATGTTTAAGGTAAAAATTAAAAACCTAACAAAAGTAATATAAATTTGTATATGTTAACAAAAATACAGAAAATGAATGTTAGACCAAAATAAAATAAATGTAAATTTGTTAATACTTTTATTTCATGGAAGTACATAAAATACTGTTTACAAATGGCAAGATAGTTCAAAAACTATTTTGTGAAGACTTTAGCTAAACCATTCAACTCTGATTAATCTAACCCAAACATTAAGAAATGTTGTGTTAAGTGAAATGATCCCTAAGAATTGCTATGATATAATATATTTGGTCAAATATAGAACAGTACAGAAGGAAGTTCAGAATTAAGCTCCTGAATTGTGTTTGTTGTTTGTTTTTGTTGGGGATCTGTAATTCTTGCTATGTCCTCTGTTTCCCCAAATCCCTCCTTTTATCTTTTTTTGTTCCATAAAGAATAGACGCATGCTTTTTGTTATCTGTTTATTTTTGGTTCGTGTGTGTGTGTGTGTGTGTGTGTGTGTGTGTGTTGGGGGCTGTACCTCCCTCACCCTGTTCTTCTGAGGACCTCAGATGATCAAACCAAAAACTCAGTGGCTGGCACAATACTCACAGGAAGTCCAGAGGCCCTAGGTGAAGGAAGCATCTCCTATCAGTTAATACAACATCCCTGCTTCAGCTAGAGAAAATCATTGGACCCAAAGGATTCGAGTTCTTCCTGACAAAATCAAAACAAACAAATAAAATACCTTTGGGGCAGTCACTGGCTCTGCGGTAGCATTGATTAGGGGAACGACTTTGTGCTTCGTTGAGCAGGTCCTGCCCTCTTGTAAAAGCTGCAAATGAAAATAGATCAATGTAGTTAAATTAAATGAAGGAGGGGATGGAAAAATTCCCTTGAATTCTTCCCACTGATAAACTTCCTTTACTTTGATGCAAGCTGAAAGGGCAGGCTAGAGACAAAATAAACTCATCACATCCTGAATGGGAGCCCAAGGAGAGATCACGCACTCGCAGGTGGTTTGGGGATCTTAGTGATGCTTATGAAAATCAGCTACTACAACAAAATTCCGTTCCAGTGGAAAGCTCTTTCTTTGCAAAAGCAGTTAAACTGAAGTAAAGAATTATAAAACTATTGTATCTGTGACACATCTGGACTCAAAGACTTAGCTATGTCGGTGGTCTGTCAACGTGCAGGAACATCAGTACCGCAAGCCCCGAAGCAATTTAAACAGTCTAGTCAACAATCTGTCTAGCAAAAACTCCTCGGTACCTTAAGAAAGATCCTATTTTGGAAAATAAGATCTTATATTTTACTAACTAGGAATTCTCATCTTCTTTATTAGCCTCAACAGTTTTGAAGAAGAACTGCTGGCCGTGTATTCCAATTGGGCTTTGTTCCCATTTTAACCAAGGTTAAAATATTGACTTTCCCTTCCTTTCCTTTCTCCCATGCTCTCTCCTTCTCTCCCTCCCTCCCTTTCTTCCTTCCTTCCCTGTCTGCTTCTCTTCTCTTCCCCCCTTCCATACTGTCTTTCATTCTTCCTTCCTCCCTTTTTTCTCTTCCTCTTTATTTTTTTTTAAAAGATTTTATTTATTTATTTGAGAGCAAGAGAGCGAGAGTGAGAGAGCATGAGTGGGGTGAGGGGCAGGGAGAGAAGCAGGGTCTCTGCTGAGCAGGGAGTCCCATGCGGGGCTTGATTCCAGGACTCCGGGGTCATAACCTGAGCCCAAGGCAGACGCCTAAATGACTGAGCTAAACAGGCATCTCTTCTTCCTCTTTATTTTAAACATATTTTCAAAGTAACTATTAAAAACTGTTAATTGTAAGAATATGCTTCTTTTTGGGGGGTGGTGGTGATTTCTTCTAATCCTTTCCATGTGTACAACAGAGCCCAGGAGTCGAAGAGTCCATAGCCACTGGGTAGCTCTGAACTTGAACAAGTCTGTTTGTTTCCTTGGGATCTGACAGCAAGGAGGAGACCAAAATGGCCTTCAAACCCGAACATCTTATAAATTCCATAAGTAAATGACAACTAAAGAGGTTCTACAGGAGACTTAACCTAGTCCAATTCCGATTTTAGAGCAAAGTTATTTTCATATGCTTCCTATTCTGGCACTGTATTGCTCTTAGTGGAACACGCACTACATTCCTTTACCATTCCATGCCTATATGTATGCCAGCCACCTCACCTTCCTCAAAGGCTCTCTCCATTGTGACATCGTGACAACCAGCTAGTCATGCCTTCCCTAGAATGTCATTTCCACCAGTAGATGCACTCAGTCATACTTTCTTGCTCTAAAGGTACAATACATATAAAAACTGGATCACTTAACAATGTTTTTATATGTATAAGCATGTCTAGCTGCTTAATATATTGTAAGATCCTTGAAGATAGTGGTGACATTTATCAGCTGTACCTTCCAGCTTGAGGCCAACAGATAACAAGGAGCCAATATGAAATCTCTGAATAAACAATAATGAAAATATGATTGGCTATGAAATTCATGGGTTATGAAAATATTTTAGTCCTTCAGAATTTCAATAAACACCTGATTTTTTATATGATCAGATTTAAGTTTGTTTAATTGAGACTCCAAAATGGTTACACAGAGTCCCTTTTTCTATAGAAGCCTACATTATAGTAGCAAAGTAAGGTAACAGCTATAATAATAGAAATCAGTAGTCAAAACCTTGGCTACTTTATCCCAAAGAATTGTAGGCAGAGGCACAGAGGAATCTTGTACACTACTAAGAAATGCGTTTGTTTTTATGTTCTGTGGGTTTGAATTACATCTGGACTCTAAAATTTCTTTAGAATGTTATAGTTATTCTACTTCCGTTGTGATAATACAACTGGTTTGCATTTTTATCATGGTTGCATTTAGCCTTTGAGAAATTAACAAATAATTATATGAAATCAAGCTCAAAAAACATGATCAATGCAGAAAGTATCCTGAAAAGTATAAACCTTCCCAAAATATATTTTAGAATAATGGCATTTGTAGGTCTTACACGTTTGGGGGAAAAGTTTACTTAAACATTAAACAGTTGTATTTAAAGTAGTTCTTCTCAACGCCTTTAGCATGCAATTTCCTGAAGTTCTGGTCTTAAATGACTTGTCCACATAATTACATAAGGTGGTTGTTAAAACATAACACTCCTGGGTGGTAGTTCAGTCCAGTGACTATGGGCTTTGCATTTTTAATCAACATTTCAACAATCCAAATGCACAGTCACATTTGAAATCCGCTTCTTCATAATGCACAAATACATTACAAATCTCTTAGAAGGACATACAGCAATTTCCTAAATCTATTTGACCTCAAAACCCTGTTTTGTGTGGTACTTCACTTGAGGTCATTCTCATGAGGAAGAAACTATAGGATTTGCAGTGGAGTTTTTTCTTTCATTAATGCAAGCATAGCCGACGATTTCAGACAAGGCTTTGATCATCTGAACAATGAAAACTTATTAAACTTCAACATTAAAGAAAATGTTACACGGCTGAAAGATAATGTGAACTTTTTTTGATACTTTGATCTTCTAATGAACACTACCTTTAAATTTGTTTTTTTTTCTGTACCTCACAGGCACTGTAGAAATTTTATGAGATGAATTTCATAAAATTCTTAGTGTTTCTCAGAGAGGCAACAGATGTAAGAGCAATATAATTATAACTTGCAGGTATCATGCCTTAATAAGCATCTTATCAACCTTGTAGCCACTGATAAAGTGCACATTCATTGGTGAAAACATAAAGGGGGTGTTTCTTCATGGAACCCTCTCCCGTTGGTTGCCAACATTACCCAGACTGCCAAAAATTCCAGACTAATTGTCCTTAAGGAAGACAAAAAAAAAAAAAAAGACACATGGTTACAAAGCTTTGGGAGTAAAATAGACTTTGGTTTGAGGTTTAGCTCTAATGTCTATTCATTGGTGATCTTGATAAAATAACTCAATAAGTTACTTATCTCTGGGCCTCAGTTCTTCAGCTGTAAAACAGAGCTACTTCACAGAATTATTATGAGAAAATATACAAAAATATTCAGTATAAATTCTAACAATAAACATTCTCCCCTTTCTCCCTCTTCTACTTTCTTTCATATTAGTATTAGCGTCGTTAATGAGTACACACCAACAATTATGATGAGTGACACTGACATTACACATGAGGCGTGGGGCAGAATCAACAGTCACGTAATTCCCACACACAGAAGTGAAAGAGGGAAGGGGGAGAGAAAGGAAAATGGAGACATGAGTGCTGATTTGGAGGGATGCAAAATCACTTAGGACTAATGCTTCTCTTCTGACGCTATAGATAAAAATAATAATAAAATTAACACAATGGTTTTTTGGGGGGGAGGGGAGGAAAAAAGACGAGAGAGGCTCCTGAGTGGTTCTGTCAGTTAAGTGTCTGACTCTTGGTTTCAACTCAGGGCATGATCTCATGGGTGGTAAGTCAGAGCCCTGCTTTTGGACTCCGCACTCTGGGGTGGGGCAGGAGAATCTGCTTGAAAGATTCTCTCCCTCTGCTCCTCCCACCACTTGCATGGGGGCGTGACCACACACTCTCTCTCTAATAAATAAATATGTCTTTTTAAAGAAAGGATGAGAAAAATAGAAGTTTCAAGGTATGGAAAATGATGTTGATATATTTAAAGCTTTATCCAATGAAACACAGGCTTGAGATGGCTACTGGCCGACTCCTTAATTTTGCTCTTGTGAGTCCGTGAGCAGGACCTAGTTAAAACTTGCCAGATTCCTGACCCATGGAAAGTGAGAGATAATTAGTGTCTTGTAAAGTCATTCACTCCATGATAATTGGTAACTGAAAACTAATACAGATACTATGGCAGAAGACCTTTATGTGGTATCATGTGAGCCTGAAGTCACTTATTGTATTGCTTTACCTTTGTTTTGAAAATTTAACCACAGTTAATGTATTGGTTCCATACTTTGTGAAGGTAGGTGATAGTTAAATTGCAAATAAAAACTTTTTGGGGGGTTATAATTTAAAAATAAATGTGGGGCGCCTGGGTGGCTCAGTGGGTTAAGCCTCTGCCTTTGGCTCAGTTCAGGATCTCAGGGTCCTGCGATCGAGTCCTGCTTCTCTGCCTACTTGTGATCTCTCTCTGTCAAATAAATAAATAAATTCTTTAAAAAAAATAAATGTGTGAACTTAAAATACAGATGCTTTTTAAAAAATGTAATAATAACAGATAATCTCTTTCCCAATTCTTTTTTTTTTAAAGATTTTATTTATTTGTTTATTTGACAGATCACAAGTAGGCAGAGAGGCAGGCAGAGAGAGACGGAGAGGAAGCAGGCTCCCCGCTGAGCAGAGAGCCCGATGCAGGGCTCGATCCCAGGACCCTGGGATCATGACCTGAGCCGAAGGCAGAGGCTTTAACCCACTGAGCCACCCAGGTGCCCCATCTTTCCCAATTCTTTCTCCCAGTGTCTTTGTGGCTATTAATACTGCTGGCTCTTTCACTGTCTTAAAATTCTCTGCTTAATAACAGTCCTCCTTTCACAATTTATTATCTAATCTCTTTGTCCCCCCTTCACCTCAACCCCTCATATTTACACATGAGGAGATCAACAGCTATATAATGCTCTCAAGGCCATAAAGGCATTGTTGCAAATTAAACCCATGTCCACCTTGCTGTGAATGTGGGATCTTTCTAAGATTTTATACCTTTTTTCTCACATTATTATTTACCTTTATAACATCTTAATTTATAACATTAATTTATAACACTTTAATTGCCATGTTACATTTTACAGTTTTATTAAAGACATGATTTTTAACACAAAATATTCCTGGGGTGGGAGAACACATCAAAGGTAACAGTGTTGAGGCCAGCTGAGATAGTCACTACTGAGAGATAACTAGAATAGGGACGGTTCATGGAAGAACTTGTAGGCCAAGCAGTGATACGTATATTCAGTTTTGCAATTATGAGAGACAGGTATACTGTAAATATCCTGCAATGATATGCATACTTATCAAAGGAAGTTTATAAGCCAATGCTTTCTCTATGTTGGAATCTAAAGAGATTTATTAGTAAATCTTAAAAAAAAAAAAGAAAAAAGAAAGAAAGGAAAGAAAGAAAAGGGATGCTTGGCTGGCTCAGTTGATTAAGCATCCACTTTGGCTCAGGTCATGATTTCAGAGTCCTGGGATCGAGTCCCCACATCAGGCTCCTTGCTCAGCGGGGAGCCTGACTTTCCCTCTGCCTGCCACTCCCCCTGCTTGTGTACATGCACTCCCACTGATAAGTATTTTAAGTAAATAAGTAAATAAATAAACAAATCTTAAAATAATATAGAGATTCATTAATAGGGCTCTAAAGTGTTCAGTCCATACAACACTGCTTAAAAAACACCGTCCCTCACTCAGGTCACGATCTCATGGGTAATGAGACTGAGCCCCGCATTGGCGTTGGGCTCTGCATTCAGTGGGGAGTTTGCTTGAAGATTCTCTCCCTTTGCCCCATCCCCATCATGCATGCATGCATTCTCTCTCAAATAAATAAATACATATTTAAAAAACAAACAACCAAACCAAAACAAAACAAAACCCTCCATCCCTCACCAGAACCTTCTTCCCTCAGCGAAAGTTTTGGAATATCTACCATTTTTATAAGCACTTGTCTGTCATTTGCACTATACCAGAGACCACTAGGACCCATCAGGCCTCCCCCTTTTCCTTCAACTCACAAGGGTAACAGGAAGTTGAAACTTGGTTAAATTTTTCAGAAATTAGATTTAAATACTCAAATATCTGGAGTTGGAGTCTCTGAACTTATTTCATGAGTCCATTACTAAAATGAATCATGCAACTGAAAGAAAAGTAACAAAAAATGTCCATATTCAAATGATTTGCATTCTGTGTGTGTCTGAAACTTCTACATTACATGTCATCAAAATATGTTTAACTTCTCATCACAATTCGACTCAAGAGATTGTAAATCTTGAGACTTTTCCCCTCATAAGCATTGGTCAGAATCTAAGAAAAGTCACAACAAGAACAACAACATGTAATATAGCTTAATTGTTACATATAAATTCAGGAGAGCTCATTGCTTGAGGATTCTGTTATCTTGGCTTGCAGAATTGAAACTTGCAGATGAGAGCAGCTGACAGTCTTTCCATGGGTAAGTCTGTAAACCATTTTTTATTAAAATAATTCAGTATGTTAGACTCTAATCTCCTCTATCTTTCAGAGATCATGGGGTTTATCCTTTTATTTCCTTCCTAGATTATTGAACTAAACTATCCAATTCTCTCTAACCTTATTTTCTTCAATCCGTCTGCCACTCAACCTCCAAAAATGTCTTCCTAACATATTTCATCATGCCAACTCACTGCATAAAAAAATCAATCAAATCAAAACAAATTAGAAAAATACCACCCCATACACAAATTTGTGATTTCCCATTGCCTATAAAGTACAGAAGACTGGGGAGATGGATGGGATGAGGGATTTGGAGACTGTTTTCTTAAACAAGTGAGATGTGATATAGGAGTGTGGCCCTCAGACTCACCTTGATGAAGTACAGCCAAGCCTCAGAAGACAAATGACTGGGCATTAATAGAATGAGTCTCTGCTGTCACCTGCTCAGGCTCATAGATTTTCTTTTTATTACTGTTGTTAAATACACACGCATATACAGTACTTTTTTTCCACACTGACTTTTTTTTTTTGCCTCATTCCCCAATACTTCCTAGAATAATTACTGACTTTCCTTCTTTTAATTCTTTCTGGTACAACCCGGAGTAGAACTGTCAATCTTGGAAAGAAGTGAAAAGTGCTGTTTTACACAAGAGATTTTATGACTCAACAGGATAAGGTAGTGGTTAAACCTGTGGGCTAAGAAGTCTGTCTTAATCAATGTTCAAATCCTTAAATCTATGGCTTACTAGCTTCATGGTCTGCAGTAAGTGATTCATTTTTTTCCCTCAATCTAAATACCCCTATTTGTAAAATGTAGAACAATATTATTTTATAAATGTTTGTAAGGATTATGTAAGAGAATGACTTGAAGCTCTTAACTCAGGGCCTCTTACTATTAAGGTCTCAATATATTGTAGTAGCAATGATGATAATGAAGGTAACAGTGAATTTGTAAACCATCTGGAACAAAGTACCTGATACATATGAGATACTCTATAAACATACCATATCATATAGCAGTTATATCATAGCCGACTGCCTGACACTACTTTTTCGTCAGATAATTGTTTACATAATAATATATGTGGCTCACACAGTTTGGAAGGAAAAGTAGTTCTACAGGAACTTTTTCAGATGCATTTGCATGAATACAATGCCATTCTCATGTCATTGAAGAAAAATGACATGACCTAATTACACCAAAAAATTATGTCAATATTATAATAGTAAGCTATTTTTTTTCTGTCAAACAAGGAAACAAACAAAAATTATGCATGTATTTTGGCTCCAGCATGGTGAATTGACCTTCTCTCTCTCCCTTGCTCTCTTTCTCTACTTCTCTCTTTTACAATGTCGGTGTGGAAATACATTAATACAGATATTTTGGAAAACAATTTAATAAGATAGATATGATGGCTTTTTAATATGTTCACAATCCACTATATTTCACTTGGGATAGTGTCTCTCTGAAGAAAACGATCCACATTAAAAAACAAACAAACAAAAAAACAAAAAAACCTTTTCACTCAGAAGTATTAATTTGGGATTTGTGTAATAGTAAAAAAGAAAAAAAATAATGGTTGACTATAAGTAAGCTGGTTAATTAAATAATGATAAAGTAATAAGATGAAATATTTTGTAAGTCATGAAGACAACACCTGTGGGATATATATTAATATGAAAAACACTTAAGCTAAAAACATGTAATACAAAATCATACAGTTCAAATCACAGTGAAGCTTAAGAATGCATGTAAGACAGAAATAATCTCTTGATACCGACAAGATGTCAGAGCATAACAATAAAGTTGGGGAGAACAAAACAGACAATTTTGTTGTGTTTTAACATTTTTGTTGATTTCGAGTAACACACAACACGTCTGTCTTTCCAGCTCTGAAAGTATTCATCTCTCTCTCCATTCTTCCACCTCCCACCCCAACTCCTGCCCTCTCTCCTTTCCTCCATCTTCCTCTGTTGCTTTCCCCCCGTCTCTCCCTTCCTCTCTCTCTTTTTTTTTCTTTCCTCTTTTTCTTCTTTCTTGGGGGACGTGGCTGTTCTGTTACTTTTCAATGAGCTACAACCATCTTTAGAAGAACTGCTTATCTATGTATGGTTTCTCTTATAGGAGAATATAGTTCATTTTAAAAATGTGATTTTTAAGTTGGAACAGTGCCTAGACCTTTAAGCTCTTCCTTATCAATTTGAATCTAAAATTTTCTTGAACGAAAGGAAAAAGTTCAGATGTCATTTTCCCTCATGCATGTATGATTAAAAAAACGTAACTTTACTTGCCAAAAAAGAGAGAGAGATGTAACTAGGTTTGGTGAATAATTGATTAATTAGGCAAAGGAACGATTTTCTATATTAAGAGACAAAAAAATTTAAATAGTAATCTTGATAATTTCATAAAATTTTGCAATCAAAGGCTAGCATAGGCCTTCAAAACATTCCATCTCAGGTAAAATTTAACCTAATTAGTAATATACATATATCCAGAAACTGAAGTGATAAGATACAGAGACTGATGAGGAAAACATGCACAGGTTCGGCTACTTCAATATGCAGCCAACCTATTCAATTATACAGAAGACCTAATGAAGAGCATAGCTGGGTCTTCAATATGCAGCCAGCCTATTCAATTATACAGAAGACCTAATGAAGAGCATAGCTGGGATAAGCCATGAATACATCTTTATTAAAGTGATTATACTTATCTCTCACATACACACCAACATCACCAGAATAACCGGTTTGTTCCTGTGCTTTTGATCAATGAACAGCTAGCTGTCTGACAAAATGTTATACTACGGCCAAAGAGCAGGCAAAGTAACAATAAAACTATGTAGTTGAGACAAGCCCAGCATGGTGGGAAGAATGTAATGCTGGTGCATCCTAATAATTTTATATATATATATATATATAATATATATATCTTTAATATATAATATATATATATCTTTAATATATATTTTTTTAATATATATATATATATTTTTTTTTTTTTTTAAGAGAGAGCATGAATGGGGGTGGGGTAAGGGAGAAGGAGAGACAGTATCCTAAGCAGACTCCATGCTGAGCATGGAGCCTGACACAGGGCTCGATCTCATGATCCTGAGATCACAACCTGGGCTGAAATCATGCTGGAGACCCAACTGACTGAGCTACCCAGACATCCCAAGGACCTTCATTTTAATGTGGAAATACCAGGCTTTGGAGTCATGTGTAAATGAATTTGAGTCCCAGCTCCATCTCCCACATCTGTGACAATGGCATAAGTTAATGAACATTGAGTTTCCTGGACTTTAGTATTTTATAAAAGAATAAAGTTAAACACCAATAATAAACATCAGGACTGTCAGCTTCAAATTTTGACACTGGAATAAATAAAGCAACCAAACAAACACACTCCTATATTAAGTGTTTCAGAAAAGAAAGAACATTTTAAATTTTTTTTTTTTTTTTTTTAAAGATTTTATTTATTTACCTGACAGATAGAGAGATCACAAGTAGGCAGAGAGGCAGGCAGAGGGAGAAGGGGAAGCAGGCTCCCCGCTGAGCAGAGAGCCCGATGCGGGGCTCGATCCCAGGACCCCGAGATCACGACCTGAGCCGAAGGCAGCGGCCTAATCCACTGAGCCACCCAGGCGCCCCAAGAAAGAACATTTTAATACCAAAATATATATAAAGGATCCAGAGTCAAAGGAAATTATTCTTGAGAGGCAGAGGGAGACAGACAGATAGAGAGACAGAGAGAGACTGATTGATTGACTCATGGAAAATACACTAATATTTTGTTATTTGACTCTTTATTCATTTTCTACATCTTTGAATTGTTGAAAACTTCATCCCAGGCTGGCATTTGCCAGTAGAATGAAGTCTGGAAAATACCAACCTAACCTTGCTTTTTCCTCATTTGTAAATGTGGATAATAATGCTGATATTCAAAAGTGACATCAATGTGAAATGAGATAAAACAGGTAACTTGGCTAGGTGCATGGAGTGAAGAGTTAGGCCACCCCAGGTTAGAATTCCTCTAGCCGTTACAAGCTGTTTGGAATTGGAAAAGTTACTTTATCTTCCTGATAAAGTAAGATATCTTATCTATAAGGTAGGCAAAATAGGACCTATTTGAGAGGGTTGCTGGAAGAGATTAAATTAAATTAAATTAAATTAATTAGATTAAATTAAAATATATAATTGCTCCTAATGGAGTATCTTATACATTATAGGTGCTCAGTTAAGTTTGGTTTCTATCCTTTCTTTCCCTTCCTCAGCTTCTGCTTCCTTCAATCAAAATGTCTCTCTTTTGTCAATAAATATTTGGATTCTATGCGAATGGAAACACTGATACTCAATCACTTCAATTTCACAACCCTGGTATGAACACACTGACCCTGGTCATTAGAGAATCTTGATATTGCCAAAGGCTTTGCTGCCGCCACCCCTCCCCCCAAGTCTGTGGCTCTTTCTGTCTCGTCCTGTCTCATCCTTTTCTGTTTATGATTTAACAGGGCAAGAAAAATAAAGTCTTATTAAACTACTGCTCGTTATTCCTAAATAGCTTTAAATTTGGATGCCTTTTTATTTTTAGTTTTGTTTTTCCCCTCCTCAATGCAAAATCATCAGATCACTCTAATTTAACTTAGGCACTGAGGTGTCTTAAAAGATTTTCATTATGGAGCGCCTGGGTGGCTCAGTTAGGCATCTGCCTTTGGCTCAGGTCTTGATTCCAGTGTCCTGAGATGGAGCTGTACATTGAAGGCTCACAAGGAGCCTGTTCCTCCTCCCTTTGAGCCTCCCCCCAACTCATGCTCATTCTCTTTCTCAAATAAATAAATAAAATCTTTTTTAAAAAATGATTTTCATTATGATACAGGCACGTCTTTGGCTTCGATGCAAATATCCCATTTAGAAATTACGAAAATAAAGTCATATTTAGAATGACCTTTTTAAAAGGGCACTTTTAAGAGTCTAGCTAAATTTCCATAATATTGCCGCTTCAGCATCCATTTTGTGTGGCTTAGAGGTCTGCAGGGACCTGGAAGTGACTCTAGCCTTTCTTAGGAGGGCAGGTCCTAGATCACAGCCGGCAGGGTCACAAGAAAGTGTAAATTCCTGATATGACTTCCCCAAAGACCAGGGACAAAAGGCCTCTCCCGTCTGCTACCCTCCCCCTCCCACCC
This sequence comes from Martes martes, assembly GCF_963455335.1. Taxonomy (NCBI): domain Eukaryota; kingdom Metazoa; phylum Chordata; class Mammalia; order Carnivora; family Mustelidae; genus Martes; species Martes martes. Next base: position 37,745,549 of record NC_137898.1, read on the forward strand.
CCCAACTTTGTCTTTTCTGTTCCTTAGATAAGAGTCTCCCACTTTCCTCTTCTTTAGATCTTAACAAGACTCCGGCTCTTTTTGGCTTAAACTGACCAGTCAGGCCTAGCCAAGGACTCCCAAAGCACTCAACTCACCAACCCTAAAAAAACCACATGTGCCTCAGGTCCTGCTGCTCCCTCTCTGCCTGCCCCCTGCCTTGACCTCCCCATGTGCCCCAGTGACCTACGCATTGTACTTCCTCCAAAACTTGTGACTAATGAGGTCCTTTATTTCACTTTCCCTCGCCTTGTGATCCTTCTTGAACTGTGGCTCATTATTTAGCACCCCAGGGTTCGCTCTTAACAAATGTTCATTTAACAAAATTCACAATGAGCTCTATGACTGAATTAACAATCATTGGGAAGCCTATGAAAGGAAAATGGCTTATTCTGCATTTTGTTGATTTTAAATTACACTCTATTCCTTCTCTCAGAAATAATGAATGATATTTTAAGAATTAAAGCTAATGGAATGATTTATCAGAAATTCATTTAAAGTCTTTGAGCTTATATCTCTAATCCTGCTGGTCACTATAACTTTGTTATTGGTATTAAACATTTGGTTCTACTTCACAGGAGAGATTAGTTATAATATCTCTTACGATCTTTCCCTAAAACACTAAAAGAACTCAAACTAATTAATGCAAGGTATAACTGGGAAATCTGAAATTCTACCAATAAAAAATAACTCTGGCAGGTACAGAGTCCAGTCGATTCTGCGTACTTAAATAAAATATGTGACAGGGTAGAGGCTAAAAAGAAGGAATTTTTCAAATATTACAGAGAAAAAAAATGGAATTAAGTGCCAAGTTACTTAAAAACACAAATACATTCTGGCTAAGTTTTCCTGTGATGCCACCTTTCTGCACTAATAATAGTAAATCTGTCTACACTAATAATGGTAAATTTGTCATATTTATTCCAGAAGGATATTTAGTACTTTATTTATTTACTTATTTATTTTTCAGACTTTTTTTATTCATTTGACAGAGAGCAACCCAGCGAGAGAAGGAAGGGCAAGTGGGAGAGGAAGAAGCAGGCTTCCACCGAGCAGGAAGCCTGATGCGGGGCTGGATCCCAGGACCCTGGGATCATGACCTGAGGCAAAGGAGCAGCTTAACTGACTGAGCCATCCAGGTGCCCCACTCTTTAGTACTCGATATGAAATAGTTAAGCTTTTGAAAACCACAGCCTTGTCTAATTTCATAATTTAGGATGCTTTAGAGAAATATTAATATATACCTACCAAATGAGCATTTTGCTTGGTCCTGAAGAAAATACCAATATTTTTATAGTTTCTGTCCTGCAATTGTTTATTATCGAATGCAAAATATGAACTCTGTACAAATAATCAACATGCAAACTGGACTGCAATACAGGATAAAATATATGTATAAACCAAGCACTACGGGAACCAAGAAGAGAAAGCCATTTGGTGTTTTCAGGGAAGACAGGGGCAATCAAAGAATTATTATTGCTTTTTAAAGATTTTACCCATTTATTTGAGATACAGAGAGAGCACGCGAGAAAGAGAGAGTGAGAAAGTGAGAGAGCAAGGGAGAGAACATGTGCACAAGCAGAGTCTGGGAGGTGTGAAGGGAGAGGAGAAGTGGATGCCCGGCCGAGCAGGGAGCCTGACATGGGGCCCAATCCCAGGACCCCGAGATCATGACCTGAGCTAAGGCAGATGCTTAACTGCATGAGCCACCCAGGTGCCCCAGGAGTCATTACTAAGTTAACCATTGTTATTATGTTTTCTATGCAACTTCTGATAAGAACTGACGCTTAAGTTCACATTCTTGCAACTTTAAATTGATGCTATAGTAGGGTAACATGGAGATTTATATCTAGCGAGCAAAACAGAAATCTGTTATGAAGACCTTATGAAACTATGTACCATTCTACATTATCTGGAGGCACGTCTGTTCCTTCTTGAAGGAACCACCCCAGCACAGTAACAATACCTTGTATGAAGCCAATCTCTTCAGATGTCTGATGAAATGTAACCCAGAATGATAATGTTGTGTGGTCTCTAAGCCCAATTACAGCAGGCCATGACTTGCTTAGAAAATTTTGTTAGTGCAGCATCTGCCAACCACTCATCAGGTCCATCAAATACTACACAATAAATACTGGATATAATAGCAAACTAGGATTTGTTAAATCTCTGCCAAAATTGTTTTAGCATAAAAAAAGCTGGCATCATTTTCTACTCACAGCTCTAAGATTTATTTTCTGCACATTGCCCCCTCTCATTTCCCTAGTTAAAACTTGCTGTTAAATAAACTCCCTTTGGTCAGGGACTTGGAAGCAGGTGTGATAGGAAGAAAGAGAGCTCGTCCTCTTGATGCTAAACAGAAACTATTCTGCTTTTCAGTTTCTCAGCACATTAAGAAAAATTAAATGTTTGCTACCTATAGGAGTCAGAAATATTGTGAAACATATTTACATTAGCATTAAGTCTTAATCCCTAAATGAAAATTAAAATTGAATGTGCAATGTCTTTAATTCTTGATTTGCTATTAAACAATGTGAGACTCATTGGCAAACTTCAGACAAATGGGATGCAGCAGGTACATCCTTTGCTCTCCCCATGTGTCTTCATTATTTTCATTTAAGTAAAGCCTTTTTCAAAATAATTTAAACACACAACAAACTGATAGTCCAATATGCTGTTAAGACTTTGGTGATCTACTTAAAATTTTCTAAGTCTACTAAAATAAAGGCGGAGGGCAAGGAATCCAGAGGACATTTTCCTAGGTGACCTTTTCTGGCTTGCATAAGGCAGGAAATAGAATGAACCCACAAGATATCTAAGAAAATGTATAATCTCTAATTCCAAGTTTGGGATCTTTACATTGAAAATATGAAGACCTCAGATAATAAAATTATGAAGCATCTTTTTAAGAATGAACTAATAAGGGTTTATGTAACTGAATACTGTGTATTTAATTTAATATCATATACAATTATCATGACAAACCTGTAAGAAATCAACATAAAATTTTCTCAGAATGTTTGCCAGGAAATTTTGACAGAAGAAAATCTAGATAAGTTTATTAGAACAATACACACTCCTGAGCTGTGCCCCAGATCTACTGATTAATAATTTATGGGAGTGAAGCTTGACCACAAGCAGTTTTACCAGCTGACCTGGTAAATCATAGGCATGCAAAAGTTTGAAAATCATTGATCTACATTATATAGATAAGGGATCTAGATTCTAAAATCACTTGCCAAAAGTGACATGTTAGAAAATAGGAAAGCTGGCATTAAAATCTAGGTTTTTTGTAATTTCAAGGTTTTCTCTACTATATTGTTTAGTATCAGGTCTACCAACAGGAATCAAAATGCTATTTTTTCCCAAGAGATTGTATGCTCTCTCTTCAGCTCTCAGTGAGGTTGCTGATGATCACAGAACCCCGGAATTGAATGAGATGCTCACATGGTGGTTCTTTTTGTCCGTACTAGTCTTCATTTCCCAAGTACCTCCAGAACAGTTGTTTTTCATTATTATTATTATTTTTTAAGATTTACTTATTTATTTGTTTGAGGGAGAGAGATAGCCAATGGTGGTAGGGAGGAGGTAAGAAGGAGAGGGAGAGACAATCCTAAGTAGCCTCCGCACTGAACACGGCTCCTGATGCAGCACTGGATACCATAACTCTGAGACCATGACCCAAGTGGAAATCAAGAGTCGGATGCCCAACTGACTGTACCACCCAGGCGCCCCAGTTTTTCATTATTCCATCCTATAACACACTAAGTCTTCCAGTGGCTGATTCTGTGTTCATATACTTTTCACTAAGAGTTCACTTTTATATTTGATTGAAATATTTTCCTTCTTATAGCTGTTTTCACTGGCAACATCTGGTTCTGCCCTGGAGAATGACACTGAACGAGACTGCTCCTACTTCACATTATAGTTTTTTCTCTTTTGAGAAATTGACTAAAATATATAATTCAAAAATATTTATTGAGGTTTTAAGTGAAAGGCATAGCTTTGCATAAAGGAATAGATAGTGATAATTATTGAGGACCTGCTATGTGTCCATGATAGGTGTTAAGCTGGACTATCTCACTGGAACCTTTAACAAGTTATACAGGGTAGGCAACATTTATCTCCCTCTGTCAGAGGAGGAAAATGAGCCTCAAAGGGGTTAAGCAGTCATGGCTACACCTCAGGTAACTGGTTGAAACAGAAATGAAACTGATCAACATTATATACTGAATTTCCTCTTGAGCCTTTCCCCTCAAGCTCTAGTAGACACACGTCATTTGTTGCTGTTGAGATTAACAGTGTCATTTCTAGAATGGAACATGCTTTATCAGTCTTGGCTGATAAGTAAAATCAGATAAGGGATTTCTCTTCCTTATTCCGGATATAGCATTACAATTACTTGAAATTAATACTGCAACTTCATGTAGTTGTTTTGCAAATGTCACCACAGTTTGAGTTGGAGCTCATAGTCACTTGAAACTCTTTAATCTGTTACAAGATAAATATACAAAAATTAATCCCATCTAAATGCTAGCAATTAACAATCTGGAAATAAAATTAAGAAAAGAACTCCGCTCATAATAACATCAAAAGGAATTTAAAAATTAAGAATAAAGAAAATGAAGTGCAAGACTTGTACACTGAAAATCTACAAAATATTACTGAGGCAAATTTAAAAGATGTAAATAAATGAAGAGATAACGAATGTTTGTATATTGGAAGAATCAATACTGTAAGACAGTAATTCTCCCCAAATTAATCTATAGGTTCAATGCAAATTCTGTCAAAATCCCAACTGTTTTTTTTTTAATTATAATTAAAAAGCTGAACCTAACATTAACAAGGAAATGGAAGATATTAAAAATAGCCAATGCAATCTTGAAGACAAGAACAAAGTAAGGGGACTTTAGCTTTCCAATCTCAAACTTGCCATAAAGCTACAGTAATTGAGAAAGTATGGTACAGGCTTCAGGGTAGACATATAGATCAATGAAACAATTGAAGTTAAGAAGTGAATTCAGATTTGTTGTCAATTATTTTTGACAAATGTGCCAAAGCAATTCAATAGGGAGAATATATTCATTATAACAAATTGTTTTTAAGATTTTATTTATTTATTGGGGGGAGAGAGCATGAGCAGGGAGAGGGGGAAGTGCAGAGGGAGATTAGGTTATAACTGCAAACACTGCATTTACAGTGCAGACACTTCGGAAAACCATTTGTTTCTTAAAAAGTCAGGAAAAAAATTTATCATATCCCATTCCATTTCTAGGGATCTACTCAAGAGAAATTAAAACATATGTCCACACAATGATGTTTATGTGAATGTTCACAGTGTCATTATTCAAAATAACCAAAAAGTAGAAACAATCCAAAAGGTATCAACTGATGAGTGGATAAAGAAAATGTGGTACAGTCACATAATGGATCCTGTTCTGCAACAGAAAGAAACAAACTCCTGATACATGTTACGACATGGAGGAGTCTCAAAATCCTTACACTATGTGAAGGAAATGAGATGCTAAACACTCCCTGTTATATGATGAACTTATATAAAACTTACAGAAAGGCAAATCTACACAGATAGAACTAGGTTAGTGTCTGTCTGGGCTGAGGGTGAGAATAGAGATGAACTGTAAAAAGGCATGGGGATCTCACTAGGGTGATGTAAATGTTCTAAAGCTGGACTGTGCTAATAGCTGCACGACTCAATCAAGTTCATGAATAACTGAAATATATGCTTAAAAATGTGTGGTTTTGGGGGCACATGGGTGGTTCAGTCAATTAAGTGTGTGACTTGTAGTTTCAGCCCAGGTCATGATCTCATGGGTCATGAATGAGACAGGCTCCTTGCTCAGTGGGGAGTCTGCTTGAAGATCCTCTCCCCCTGTCCCTCTCCCCAATTCACACATGTATGCTCTCTCTCTCTCTAAAATAAAGAAATCTTTTTAAAAATGTGTGATTTTTTTGCATGCAAATTACAGCTCAACAAAGCTTTTTTAAACTATCATTGTTTTACAAATAAGCTCTAATGTACATTTTTGTTCATTCTAGTAATTAGAAGAGCATGAACCTCTTCTGTTTAGAAGTAAATGGACAAAAATTAACTTACAATTTTTCCTCCTGTACTTTATTTTATCTGAGAACAACAATATAATTGCCTTAATTAATTAACATGAAAGTCAGGGTCCCTATTAGACTTTTGTCTTTACTTGTGCATCTTCACTTGATCACAAAGTCCTCTGGATTTCTCAGTTTGATATTCTGTTGGTTTCCTTCTCTCAACTATTTCTGTTACTGGCTTCATTCAGGTCCCTATTTTTTCATATTTTTATTATTTTTTAAATGTCCTCATTTAGTAGTTTCTAGGTTTTCGAATTTCATGGAGTAGAAAAACAAATTAAAAAAAAAAGAAATGGGAATAAAACTGCCAACTATAATTTTGCCAAATAAAGGCCAGTAATATGAAAATTTACCTTAGCAACTACCATCTACTTTCACTGTGTAAAACTTAAGTTGCACTGATTAATTTGATTTAAAAAAACCTCTTCCATAAGATGCAGATCTCAACTATTTCAAAATATGCCCAAAGTATGCAGAATACAAATATGGAAAAATGATTGTATTAGTCAGTGTACTTCAGAGGAAAAAAATTAATAGGATATATACATACATATATAAGAAGGGATTTATTATGGGAATTGGTTCATGCGATTATGGAGGCTGAGATATGTCATGCTATGCCCTGTGCAAGCTGGAGAATCAGGAAACTGGGTGACATAATTCAATCCACATCTTAAGTATTGAGAACCAGGGGAGCTGATGATGAGCTGAGGCCAAAGGCCTGAGAATTGAGGAAAAGTGGGGGGTATGCTGCTGGTTGAGTACCCACGTTGGAAGGCTGAAGAACCAACAGTTCTCATATCTGCGGGCCACAGAAGATGCATGTCCCAACTCAAAGAGAGAAAGAATTCACCCTTTTCCCACCATGCTGTTTATGTGGGTCCTCAGGGGATTAGAAAATTCCCACCCAATCCAATTAAATTACTTAGTCTACTGATTTCATGCGAATCTCTTATGGGAACACCCATCAGAAACATCCAGAAATAATGCTTTACCAGCTCTTCTGAGCATGTTGATGCATAAACTTAACCATCACAAATTCACCCCTTGTCAATTTGGCACCCATACACATCACTTTACACCATACTTAATCTCCAAATAAAGACAATAAGGAGGCCAAAATTCTAATACAACTATCTTTCCTACAACAGAAAATCTACTAATCCCTTTTTCAGAAAAGGGTAAATTTATTTTGCTTTTATTTTATGAAACTATGTTTGGATACCTCATTTGGACATTCAGTTAAAGCAGCCCAAATTGGAGCTGAGTCTACAGCTTGTTAAAGTCAAGTTGAAGGTATTTTCATGTTGTTGTATTAAAATGGAAGCAACCACATTTCATGACATTAAACACAAATGAGAATATTCTGAGTGATTTTAGACAAGCTGAGTAACAGAAGTTTTCATAGATCCAAAGATCCCCCTGTTCTGGGGTGCCTGGGTGGTTCTGATGGTCTGCCTTCGGCTCAGATCGTGAGATCTCCAGGTCCTGGGATGGAGCCCCATGTCGGGCTCCCAGCTCAGTGGGGAATCTGCTTCTCCCTCTCCCTCTGCCTCTCCCCCTGCATGTGCTCTCTCTGTTGCTCTCTCTTTCTCTCAAATAAATAAATAAAATCTTAAAAAAAAAAAAAAAAGATTTTCCTGTTTTCTTTCTGTAAGGTTGAGATAATCAGCAGACTTGGTCTCAACATTGGGGAATCCTGGAAAGGAACTAAGCTCTCCATGCTTAAAATTAATCATACTCTGGTTACTATAGCTTGGGGTGATGATGGTCCAACTAGAGTTCTCATGGGGAGCTTAGCAATGGATAAAATCACATAACAGCTTTCTGACCAACTCCATAGTCCTATATCAACACTGGTCTTGTATATGTTTACATAAGAAATGAAGGGTTTTGCAATGGATCTCTCCTGTCCACTATCAAAAGTCATACACAGTTTTTCACATTACCATTATGAGTCTAATTTAGGCAGCTCCCTCTTTAAAATGTAAATATAAGAGAGTAGGAGTAGCAGAAAATCCATTACTAAACAATATATTAAAAGGATTATATCTTATCTAAACCAAAGTTTTTCAAATTATGGCTCACAAACCTTCCACCTCCGAATCACCTGGGTTGGGAAGAGGCTTACCAAGTCCATGTCAAAAAAGAAAAAATAGAGGTTTCATTTAGCCCTGTTCATTTATAATTTCTTTTTTTTTTTTTTTTTAAGATTTATTTATTTATTTATTTGACAGACAGAGATTACCAGTAGGCAGAGAGAGAGAGAGAGGAGGAAGCAGGCTCCTGCTGAGCAGAAAGCCCGATGCGGGGCTCGATCCCAGGACCCTGGAATCATGACCTGAGCTGAAGGCAGAGGCTTTAACCCACTGAGCCACCCAGGCGCCCCCATTTATAATTTCTTGAAGAATTTTTCAGAATCTTCATTTTTAAAAGCTCCCCGCATGATTTTTACTATCATTTACATGCGAAATATATTGGCAGTAAAACTCAACCACATAGTAGAATCACCTGGAGTAATAGAAAAAATAAATACAACTAATGTCTAGATCCCACACGCCAAGATATCGAGTTAATTTTCCCAGCATCAGCTCTGGGTATCGGTATTTTTAAAGAACTTTCCAGGTGATGCTATTTTGAGGACAGCTAAGAACTGCAGCTCTAAAATTTGAAAATTGATGTTCACACCAGTTCCACTAATTCCTACTGCTTACATCTGGTGTCTTTCACTCATCTATATTACTCTCACAGACTTCAAATGTAATTGAGTCCTTAGCCTATGAATACTGAGCACTCTCTGCACGACAAAGTGTAGCTTCTTAGAACTAGAAACTCCAAAGACTAAGATCTAGACAGAGGTCAGGTTAGAGCGAGAGCATTCACCTTGGTGCAGGTGGAGGCAGATTTTTGAATGGACCCAGATTGGGACCTGCAACAAGGTAGCAGCTGCTTATGAGACTTATTGAAGGGGAAGGAATTATTAGGGACAAAAAAGGACAATAAAAGTAGAAGGAGAGTTAAACAAGCAAACAAACAACAATTTATGATTTTCAGCAGATCTCACTCCTGATAAGAAAAGTAGATCAGAACTTTCTTTTGGGAATCTTGGCAAAACACATAGAACTTTTCAGCTTTGCCTCCAGTGGGACCATCTTTTTTGTTTGTTTGGTAAGCTTGGTGAAGTCCCAGTTCTTTTGCCCTTTAGGATGCGTCCAGCACCTCATTACAAGAACAGTTTGCTCAAGGCACACATAGGCTCATGATCAGTACAGAGGCAGGAATAAGGCAACTGAATTCCTCTTAATCTAAGAGCTCAAAGGGGGTACTTCTAAGGATAAGACTCAACATTACTTATAAGGGTGTAGCTTCTAAAATTCTTTAATTTCCTTCCTTTTTTTTTTCTTTAGAGATACACAATTAAGATACAACCCAGTTTTAAGCGTAGAGTATAATGGTTTGGTATATGCCTATATTGCAAAATGACTTTTTGGTAGTTTTAAGAAAATATATCAAGAAATAAAAACATTCTCCTTAAAATTAGCCATATGGTTTCATAACTTATTTGGACATAACCATTTGAAAACCTGAACTATATAACCTTAATTCAGACCAAACTCTTTATCTTGGGAATCCAGGGTCTCTCATATTTAAGTCCCAAATTATCCTTTTGGGCATATATACCACCACTTCCTGCACTCTCTTCTCTAGTCACTTTATCCTGATGGTTTCTTGTCTCTGTACATTTGCTCACACTGTCAGAGACTTATCTGTCTTTAGCAAAATGTTCCTTCCTACAGAAAACCTTCCTGAGTTCTTCATCTGGAAGTATGTCGCAGAGATTTTAATTTTTACTTCTCATTAATTTTATTATGTTCTAAATTGGTACATGTTCAAATATACAAAGATTTGAAGGCAAAATTGTTGAGAAATTCATATTTCTAAATTCTCTTTGGCAGCCAATAAAAAGAAAAAAAGACAGACTCTGTGTCTGTTCTACCTTATTTTCTTTGCTGTAGCCTGAAGCCTTTGTTGGGCATGTGGTTACCCTCTTGGCTCTCTTACCTCTCTGACAACTCAATTTCATAGCACTCCTAAGAGTCTGGTTACATTTCCTAACAGAATACCTACTTCATGGACATCCAAAGAACATTTGTTTTTTCAAATTTTAAAGTATAATGTTTAGATAGTAGATATCACATATAGAATATTTCATGGTGGCATGAACTAGAATTGTTAAAATTCTTATGCTCTTATTTTCCTGTTGAATGCTATGAAAATCATTTTAAGTTATTCTTACATTTTGAGAATTGCACTCAGTGTTGTTCGAATTTTCTTCCTTTGTTGTCTCAGCTTGAGAGCTCTCAGTCCTTCCAAGAAAGGTTTGCTCAGGCTAGAGAAAAGAGAAAGTGAGAAACAGGTTCAACCAAGAGATCCATGTGACTTGTAAAATATGATACAATGGCCACATCAGAGTCAAGGACAATGGATACAATGGAATTTGTATATATACATACATAAAATTCTTAATTTTGAAAGTACATAAAATAAGTTCTGTTCTATTTTGTATTAGTGAGGTCCAATGGCATTATTTTCTCACTGGAAATACTTACTTCTTGCATCATAAGCCTTTAAATGTACTATTTCCACAAGAAGCTGGAATCCTATCTTTTCTCATATTTTAACTCCAAGTATATCTGAGAAATATAAGTGTACACTTCATATTCTCAATCAGAAGGAGAAGACTTCACAATAGCTCACTGTACACGGAGTGTACACTGTACACTGTACACGGAGGATTATTTACTTCAACACTAACTAATGAAGCCTGGAAACCTCAAATATTATCCTAAGATTCATCTCTTTAGGAACACCAAATTTTTTTTAAACATTTATTTATTCGAGAGATAGAGAGTATGAGTGAGGTGAGGGGCAGAGGGACAGGCAGACTCCCTGCTCAGCAGGGAGCCCTATGCTGGGATTTATCCCAGGACCCTGAGATCATGACCTGAGCTGAAGCCATGTACTTAACTCACTGAGTCACCCAAGTGCCCCTAAAAAAATTTTTTTAAAGGCAGTTTTTCAGGTTCTGGCCAGGGAAGAGTATGCATAATTAATATATGTAAATATCCCCATAGGCTGGCTAAGATTATCTACTGAAATGTGTGTTTCTTGGGCAAAGCTGATTTGAACATGCTGTTAGGCACATCAATCTGTGAGGTTACTATTGTAGGATAGACAAAAACTAAACTCTGTGAATGCTAATGTGCTTGGATCTGAAACCATGATCTCAGTGGATCATAGAGGAGGAAGAAAAGGGGCTTCTAACTACCGGGGACCCAGGAAGATAAAGACAAAGCTATGGTTTGATCAAAGTACCCAAACCCGCTCAGATATTGTTTGTGCTACTTTCACACAATGCTGACCTGGTTTTCCATAGGCTGTTATATTCCTTTGCAGGGCAACAGTCTTACAAAATAATACTTTGATAAGAACAAAAAGCAAAGATATCTCATAAAACTAGTAGAATATTACATGTAAAAAAATCCATAAAACTAGTAGCATATTAGATAATAATAGAAAATCAAGCACTTTAGTTGACTAAAATAGTTCCTATATTAAGTTACTCGAATGCTAGGCTTTACATATAATAATCAATAAACAACTACATAAAATTCTTTTTTGCTTTATACTTAAAGGAGTTCAGCTTCATTGTATGAGTTCCAGAAGGCACTAAGTTTTTCCCCCCTTAGTCCCTCTTTTTCTCCCATTCTTCCTTGCTTAAGACCCCTGTCTTCTGATCTCCTTTCTATACCTTCTGTAAGAATAAGAAATTTAAACAGGAAAACAAAATATCTTTGCATAAGCCAGTACTCTATATTAGATATTGTTGTTGGATATAAAGAGTTGCCTTCCTAGAATTTATACAGTCTGATTTTTATTCACACCAGTAGCCTCAAGATAAAGCAGATTAATAAAAGAGGGCACAAACAAAACGGTATGCATTTGGAGAGAATGGAAGTTAAATCCATTTGGGATAATAATAAAGGGCTTGATGGAAAGGGCAAGCTTTAAAATGGGCCTGTGAGTGATTAAGGCAAGAGTGAGTGAGAGCATCCTCGGTGAAGGGAAGAGTATGAGGAAAGATAGGTAGAAAGAATATTCAGCTATTTTTTTCTGTTGGTTTACAGGGTAGCAATAGAGTCAACATGAGAAAAATGCTCAAGAAAAATGCTACAAAGTAGGAAGGCAATTCCAAAATCTAGCAGCAAAGTATGTGTTTAAATTTAGTAGCCAAATAAGAGTCCGCTGGATATTTTAACGCAGGCATATGACATGGCTAGAGCCTCTGTTAGGGTGATATAGCAGCACTATAAAGGCAAAAATGGAACAGAGGAAAATTAGGGTGTGGATATCAAGAAAGAAACAATAAACATTGATCAAGTAGGTGGTAACAAAGGCTGAACTAAAGTATTAATTCTGGCAATCGAAAAGAGATTGCTCTTTGTTGAGAGCAAAGATTAGAACCTACAAAACTGAAAAAATCTATAGAAATAGAGAAACCTAGAGAAAAGGCAGGTTCACAGCAAAGTTGGTTATTTGCGTATTGCTAATAGAGAATTTAAAGCCCTTGTGACTCTTAAATAGCTAGACACTACTCAATAGCCATGTTGAATATATTAACATGAGTCAAAACAGCCATTTAATCCAGCTAAAATCTACTGGACTTCCTATAATCTACAAATTACAGATAGTTTGAAGAAATAGGCTAAAAAGTGCAGGGATAATACATAAATGCTATCAGTGAAGGAAAGTCTCTTCCAGCAATCAGAGCAAGAACGCCAGCTGCAAAAAGACAGAAGAAATCCCATTAACAGGCAAGGAGTAATTTTAGTAGGTTTTGTTTTGTTAGAACAGCCAAATCACTGAGTAAACAGCCCCAACATACCTCTGAAAATTTATTTAGTGTATAATAACATTAAAGGAAATGGAAACATAAAAGTCATTCATCATTCTAGTAGTAATTATTTTTACTTCTCAATGTTGTCTTTCAGTCTTTGTCCATATCCTCACGGATATTTACAGAGTCACAATTACAGTGCGCATGACATACTTACTTCTGTTTTTACACACACATATATGTTTTATCTACCTAGTGATAGACATGAGGCTATAAGCATCCTTTACATGTCTAACTAGTATTTCATAGAATGACCTTGCAAAAATGTGTATTTCAGTTAAAGACTTTGGTGGTTCTGAATTTCAGGTTATAATATTGTGAAGAATATCAGTCTTCTTGGTACCAGACTGCAGGATAGCTCATATCACACTCATCACTGGTTTAAGTATCTGACTCTTTATAAGCTGGGAACCCATGAAGGAAAGATATCATGCCTTATTCATTATCGCATCCTTTGAAGCTAGTACATATTTTGTACTCAGTAAGTTTTGTTTTTCCTTTCATCATTTATTTAAGATCCATTTCTTAGGACTAAAGGAAACTGAGAATTAAGGACCAAAACTAAATCAAGAGGAATGGCTATATTTATGGTAAGAGAAATCTTTCCAAAACATGGCAATCTGAATTCCTTCTAGCAGCATGAGTCAACACGAACTGTGCATCCACTTTGTAAAAGTAGTGTGTTTCAAACTGAGATCAAACACTAAAAACATAGTTCTTGATCTCAAAGAGCTATCATTTGCTCTTCATTAATTGTCATCGTATCTTCTACCTTCCTAATAGCTCCTGATTTCATTCCGGAGGGTTGTCTCTTTCATGGTATGGTGTTTCCAAAGTACTGTTTTATGTATCAAATTCCCTGACTCCTCTGATATTGGCACATGACCCAAGTTAGGTCATGATACCTCCATTCTTGGAATACTGGTTACATTAAGAGGAGGCCGTAAATGGTTAGGTACATTAATTCCGTTAGGGTGCCTTGTCCAAGTTGTTTCTATAACACAACCCTTCCTTATGGTTCATACGTGCAGTCTTCCCGAAGCAGCCTTTGTTTCTGCCCATTTCCAGGTGTGTTATTTCTATCGCTTCCTTGGTACTATGAGCTCCTGATGTTATATGAATAAAGTCCCTTCATTTAATCTGGTAAGGGTCAGTGTTGGTTGAATGTAATCAGAGACCTGGATGATACAGGGAGTCAAATCAATAAAATAAAACTGATAGCAAAACATAAGGGCTGAGGTAGAGGTTTACCATGGAAACTAACAGGAAGGAAACAGAACCCAGAATAAATAACAAAGGAATATTATTCAAAGGAATAATAATATTCAAAGGAATAATAAAAGTCTCACCAGTGACGGAGATTACATTTTAGGGTAGATATTCAACATGTTCCTAAAAATGTAGGTGTGTAGCATATTAATACACTTTAATGTTTGATTTTTTTTCATACAAGTACTGTACATTTGTGAAAATGCTCCCAGATTTTGGTGGTAAGGCTGAGACAAGGAATATGTCCAAAATTAAAGGTCTTCTCTATCTACCTACCTACCTACCTACCTATGTCTCTGTTTTTGTGGGCTTCTGCTAATTTGGACAGATGATAAAAAGAGTTTTATTAACTATTAAGTGCACAGAAAGCAGAGGGAAAAGAATGACAGTGTAACTTTTCTCTTCCATAAGTTTGCCAAGGCTACCCTTGTGCTCACATATTAATAAACTGAGGTGCCTGGTTTGCCAATGTCTCTATCAATACTGAAGTTATCTCCAATTTGCTTCAGGAAAAAAATTACATATATTACTTTCAACAACTGGAGGACATAATACATTGCTTCACCAGTGTGAGCAACAAAGTATAAAATGTTAAATCACTTTAAATACAAAAATTTAGTATTTAACTGAGGAACTGCTTACATTTAAATATAATACATGTTATCTTTAGCATAGGCTTTTGGCATCGGTGAGATGCTCCTTGTGGAAAGAAGCCTTGTTGAATATGATGAATTAATACAGAATGGGAACTGACTTTGGAGAAAGATAATGTATTTTTGGAGTTAAAGAAATGAGGACTCAGATTCTGGGTTAACAGTAAATAAATTGAGGACTTGGGAAATTTATATAATTTCAGAGGGTCTCTGTTTTCTGCTGCTTTGCTAAATAAGGTCAAGAACACCAAACTCGCAGTATGGTTTTGTTCTGTTGGTTGTTGTCATTTTTTTTAACTTTATATTTTTAGAGCAATTTTAGGTTCACAACAAAAATGAGGGAGAGATGCAGTGATTTTTCATATAGCCCCAGTCCCACACATGCATAGCCTCCCCCATTATCAACATCCAACACCAGGTTGATACAAATGTTATCAAGGATGAACTGGCATCAACACATCATAGTCATTTAGTGCCCATAGTTTTCACTCTTGGGTTTGGAATAATGTATAATAATATCTACCCATTGGGGCGCCTGGGTGGCTCAGTGGGTTAAAGCCTCTGCCTTCAGCCTGGGTCATGATCCCAGGGTCCTGGGGTCGAGCCCCGCATCGGGCTCTCTGCTCAGCGGGGAGCCTGCTTCCTCCTCTCTCTCTGCCTATCTCTCTGCCTACCTGTGATCTCTGTCAAATAAATAAATAAAATCTTAAAAAAAAATCTACCCATTATTGTATTATCAGAATATTTTTCATGGCTCAAAATCCTCTGTGTTCTGCCTATTTGTCCTTACCTTCCTCAACCCTGGAAACCATGGTCCTTTTGATTTTTCCATAGTTTTTCCTTTTCTAGAAAGTCCTATAGTTGAAAGCATACAGTATGTAGCTATTTTAGACTGATTTCTTTCAGTTAGTAATATGCATTTACGTCTCCTCCATGTATTTTCATGGCTTAATAGCTCATGTCTTTTTAGTATTGATTAATATTCCATTGTCTGGATGTACCATAGTCCAAGACCAGATGACTTCAGTGGTGATTTCTACAAACACTTAATGAATAATTAATACCAATCCTTCTCAAACTCTTTTTAAAAATAGAAGAAGAGTAAATAATTCCAAACTCATTTCACAGGGTCAGCATTACCCAGATACCAAAGTCAGACAAGTATACTGCAAGAAAACAAAGTTGCAGGATAAGATCCCTGATAAACACGAATGCAAAATATTAGCAAATTGGGGGTGCCTGGGTGGCTCAGTGGGTTAAATTAAAGCCTCTGCCTTCAGCTCATGTCATGATCCCAGGGTCCTGGGATCGAGCCCCACATCGGGCTCTCTGCTCAGCGGGGAGCCTGCTTCCTCCCCCCCACCTGCCAGTCTCTCTGCCTACTTGTGATTTCTGTCTGTCAAATAAACAAATAAAATCTTTAAAAAAAATTAGCAAATCAGATTAAAGAATATACTAAAAAGATCACATACCATAATCATGTGGGATTTATTCTAATGATGCAGGATAGTTCAATATCTGTAAATCAGATATTGTGTGATATATCACATTAACCAATAAAGGATAAAATTATTTAAGCATCTCAGTATGCAGGAAAAGCATTTTAAAACTCAACATCCATTTACTTTCCAAAAACTCTCAACAAAACGGGTACAGAGGAAACGTACTGAAGTGTAATAAAAAAACCATATACAACAAGCCCACAGCCAATATCATATTCAATGGTGAAAAGCTAAAAGCTTTTCCTCTAAGATGAGAAACAAGACAAGAATATCCACTCTTTCCATTTTTATCCTACACAGCGTTGGAAGTGCTAGCCAGAGCAGGTAGGCAAAATAAATAAATAAATAAATAAACAAACATATGGTATCCAAATGGAAAGAAAGACGGAAACTTGCTTTTGTTCACAGATGACATGGTATTATACATATACAGAAAACCCTAAAGATCACTCCCAAAACTGTCAGAACTAATAAGACATTTTGGATCGTAAATGAATCCAGTTGCAGGATACAAAAACAATATATAAAAATCTATTGTGTTTCTAAATATTAATTATCAGAAAGAAGAATTAAGGGGACGCCTGGATGGCTCAGTCAGTTAAGCATCTTCCTTCTGTTCAGGTCAGGATCCCCGAGTTCTCAAACCAAGCCCTGTGTCAGGGCTCCCTGCTCAGCGGGGAGCTTGCTTTTCCCTCTCACATTCCCCCTGCTTGTGCTCTCAATCTCTCTCCTTTCAATCCTGTCAAATAAATAAATAAAATCTTAAAAAAAGAAAAGAAAAGAAAAGAAAGAGGAGTTAGGAAAATAATTCCAGTTACAGTAGCATTAAAGAGTATAAAACGCTTAGAAATAAACAAAGATTTGAAAGACTGAAAACTATAAGACATTAATGAAAAAAACTGCAGAAGACACAAATAAGTGCATAAATATTCCATGCTCATGAAGTAGAAGACTCAACATTATTAAAATGTCCATATGACCCAAAGAAATCTATAGATTTAATGCAATCCTTATCAAAATTCTAATGGCATTCTTCATGGGAATAGATTAAATAATCCTAAAATTCATGTGGAACCACAAAAGACCCTGTATAGCCAACACAATCTTAACAAAGAACAAAGCTGAAGGCATCAGGCTCCCAGATTTCAAACTATATCGTAAAACTATAGAAATCAAAAAAAGTACGGTATTCGTACAAAAACAGAGACACATGGATCAATGGAACAGAATAGAGAGCTCAGAAATATACTTGCACATATATATTCAATTAATTTATGATACAGGGGGCGCCTGGGTGGCTCAGTGGGTTAAAGCCTCTGCCTTCAGCTCAGGTCATGGTCCCAGGGTCCTGGGATTGAGCCCTGCATCGGGGTCTCTGCTCAGTGGGGAGCCTGCTTCCTCCTCTCTCTCTGCCTACTTGTGATCTCTGTCTGTCAAATAAATAAATAAAAAACATCTTTATAATTTATGATACAGATGCCAAGACTATACAATAGGGGAAGGACAGTCTCTTCAATAAATGGTGGTGGGGAAACTGGACAGCAACATGCAAAACAATAAAACTGGACAGCTATCTCATACCATACAGAAAAAGGAACTCAAAATGGACTAAAATCTTAAATGTAAGACCTGGGACTATAGAATTCCTAGAAGAAAATGTAGTTAGTAAACTCCTTGACATTGGTCTTGAAGATGATATGAAACCCAAAGCAAAGGCAACAAAAGCAAAAATAAGTGAGATCACATCAAACCAAAAAACTTCACAGGGGAAAGGGAACCATTACCAAAATGAATAGACAATGTACTGAATGGGAAAAAGTATTTTCAAATCATTTATAGATGGCCAACAGGTATTTGAAAGGATGCTCAACATCAGTAATCATCACAGAAATGCAAATCAAAACCACAATGAGATATCACCTCACACTTGTTAGAATGGCTATTATAAAAAAGATAAGAATAACAATTGTTGGTGACAATGTGGAGAAAAGGGCAGTCCCCCCACACTGTTGGTAGGAATGTAAACTGATGCGGTCAATATGGAAAACAGTATGAAGTTTACTCAAAAAATTAAAAATAGAACTACTATATGATCCATCAATTTATTTCTCTGAAGAAAACAAAAACACTATTTTGAAAAGATATATGCATCCCCATGTTCACTGCAGCATTATTTACAATAGCCAAGATATAGAAAAATAATTAATGTCCAACTACGGATGAATGGATAAAGATGCAAATATAATATTATTTTTTATATATATGTATATATATATACACACACATATATATATATAAAATTCAGCCATAAATAGAATGAAATTTTGCCATTTGTAACAACAGGGTTGGACCTTGAGAATATTACCTTCAATAAAATAAGTCACACAAAAAAAGACAAACACTATGGTCTCACCAAAATCAAAAAACAAAAACTAAAATGAAGAAATAAGCTCATAGACAAAGAACAGATTGGCAGATGTCAGAGGTAGGGACTAGGTGGTGGGCAAAATGGGTGAAGGGGGTTAAAAGGTATACATTTTCAGTTATAAAACAAATAAGTTATGAGGATTTAATGTGCAGCATGGTGACTACAGTTGATAATACTGCATTGCATAATTTGAAAATTACTAAGAAAGTAGATCTTCAAAGTTCTCATCACAAAAAAAAATGTTTTGTAACTATGTAGGGTGTGGATGTGAACTAGAAATTACTGCAGTGATTCTTTTGCAATATATATGAATATCAAATCATTATGCCATATACCCCACACTAATATCATGTTATATGTCAATTATATCTCAATAAGAACATTGAAAAGCCAAAAGGGAAATGGGTACGTGCAGAAATGTGGATGGTGGCCAGCCACTGAAATTATATTTATTTTCTAATCACAAACTTTGATGTTTATAAGTTTTTGAATTGCAGATTGAAAATAAACTGTTTTCTTTAAATAAATGCAAAAACAATAACAGAGTGTCTACTTAGTACACTATCTGGTATACAATGGAGTCCCCACAGAAATATATGTTAGGTCCAATGGCAAAAGAGTAAATATTATCTTATATGGTAAAGGATGTGATGAAATTAGGGACCTTGGGAAGAGGAAATGACCTGGTGTCTTAGTCCAATTAGGTTGCCATAACAAAATTAAACAACAGAATATTTTCTCATAATTCCTGAGGCTGAAAATACCCAGATCGGATTTAGCAGGATTTGGTGTCTGGGGAAGGTTCTCTTCTCCACTTGGAGACTGCTGCCTTCTTAGTGTGTTCTCACATGGCAGAGAGAGAGCAAGCTCTCTGGAGTCTCTTAAAATCCTACCAGATCAAGGCTCTAACCTTAAATACTGAATTACTTCCTTAAAGGCATCTTCACCAAATACGGTTAAAACTTCAACATGTGAGTTTTAGGGGGACACAGTTCAGTCTATACCACCCTGGATTACATGGATGGGCCCTAAATATCCTCCTGAGTGTCTATCTAAGACAGAGAGAGATTTCATATATATATACATGGAAGAGAACACAATGTAAAGATGAGGTAGAGACAAGAAGGATACAGACAGAAGCCTAGGAATGTTCACATAACCACCAGAAATTGAAAGAGGCATGCATGGAACATATTTTCTCCTAAAACTCCCAGAGAGAGTGTGTACTGTGAGATTTCAGACATCAAGTCTCTAAACATGTGAGAAAATAAATCTCTGTTATTTTAAGCCATCATATTTTTTTGTGATGTTACAGTAACCACAGGAAACTAAAGAACTACCTCTTCCAGTAATTTAGAAATGTGTTAGATACTCATTTTCTTAGCACTTGAATATGTTCCATAATTCTTCCCAAGGCAAAATAATTTTAAATTTCCTCAGAAGTACATCCAAGATTCTCTTTTCTTTTTTAAAAAGATTTTATTTACTTATTTGAGACTGAGCGAACAGAGCTTGAGCATGGGGAGGGGCAGAAGAAAAAGCAAACTCCCTACTGAGTAGGGAGCCTGATGTGGGGTTTGATCCCAGGAACCCTGGGATGATGACCTGAGCTGAAGGCAGACACTTACTTCACTAAGCCACCCAGGTGCCCCTCTCATCTTTTCTGATGAATAATCCCAAAGTTCAAACCTTTCAAACAGCATGAGAACCTGTCTTAAACATAAAAACTATTAAAGAAACTGCTTTGTAAGTGGATGAAATGAGCATCCTTGGCAGTATACTTGTCAAAGAAAGAATCCCAGAATCAATGGCTTATCTTAGTTATTTTCATGTTCTGTTGGAGAAAGTATATATATTTATATATAAAATGTGTGGATTTTCTCTACATTGATTTTTATATACTGTGTGTGTGTATTTTTAATATATCCCATGAGGAAATTGGAATAGGTGATGTGTGAAGTTCTTTCCTTAGTAGCGGAAAGATCCAGAAGAATAATCAGGGAATGTGAAAGTGAATGGCATGGAAAAATAGCTTTGATTCTTAGCTCACAAATCGTATTCTCACAGCAATGATAAGTTCAAATATATATATATGCAAGCATATATAAACATATACATCACAACATGTTTCTTTCAACTGGTAAGCACTTTAAATATAATACTTAGCGTTCTTAAAACAGAATGATATAGATTTCATTTCTAACCAAGACTGAATAACAATGATTACATTTACTCTCCTACCTGAACAAATGAAAAAAAAATTGGGACAAAAAGTAAACAATGGTATTAAGGAAACTGACAACTGACAATGAAGGGATGGTGGTACCTTAAAGAGAGGACATAAATGAGATGCATAGAGCCTGTATCATTGTCAACTTGAGACCAAGAGAAGGGTATGGAGGAACTGAAACAATGAGAAATGATGGGCACCAAAGACCACTATTGGTAGGGATGAATTCTGCCAAAGCCTACACACGCACTGGCCTCTCCAGAGACCAAACCATGGTCTATATCTTCCTTATAATGAGGACCATGAACGTGAATGAAATGACTGGAATTGTTTTGTTGACTTAATTTATTTCCCAGGGTCCTGGGAAAATGAAAGAATGAAATGAATGAAATGAAACAGAAAAATGAAATAATGATTTTTTTTTTTTTTTTGAGAGAGAGAGAGCACACATGCTTGCATGTGGACAGTGGGAGTGGGGAGAGCAGAGGGAGAAGGAAAGAGAGAATTTTAAGCAGGCTCCGTGTTCAGCATGGAGCCCCATGTGCGGCTCCATCGCACGACCCTGGGATCATGATCTGAGCAGAAATCAAGAGTGGGAGTCTTAACCAACTGAGCCACCCAGGTACCCCCAAATCATGAACTTTTCAAAGGCAAAGAAAATGCCTCTTTCATCTCTATAACTCTTCACAACTAGCATCAAAATTGACCAAAGGAAGATGTTTGATGCTACTTAGAAGAACAGAAACATCACAGAACTCTTTATACTGTATTTTACCTGAACTCTGTGAGGCCGGTATTATTCGCTCCATTTCTGAGGTAAAGAAACTGAGACTTTGAGATGTTCATGGAGCCACCAAAATCAAAATGCTTTTGGATTATACTGCTAATGATTAACCCAAGCTGCTATATTCTGATTTCTTTGTATTTCCAACTCCATCTTAACACCTCCCTATTAGACACAGTAGTTGATAGGATTCATCACCATTGACTACATGTCCTCTCTTCACCCTCAATTTACATAATAAGTCTCCCCAAGCTTCTAGTTTCTGTATTACGTGCTACTGGTAAAAAGAAAGGGGGCTTCTACAGAGTAATCTTTCTGTAGAGTCCGGTTTGCTACAATATACTTTAACTTCATTAAAGTCTGCTTTGAGATCAAGTAATTGTTTTAGGAATTTTTTTTAATTGGGACATAAAAATTACAATCTATTTGAAGAATATAAACACTCATAGGTATTTACTAAATTAAATTTACCAAATATACTATTTTTCTACATACTCAGTACTTTGATCTGGTAAAAATCTCTGATAATTTTATGGATTGTTGACAAATGGAAGGGATAAGGAAAGGTGGTATGAATGCCATCTACCTATAATTTTCCCAGAATCATCCCTTTTTAAACTTTAGCTCACAAATATAAAATGAGACAAAGAGAGTAACCAGGAAAGACTATGTGGTGATAGTTAAAAACAATTTTGGGGAGACTCAGAATGTTAGAAAAAGAAAAAAAAAGGATGAAAGAACAAAGCTTCCTCCTTGTTCTACCTCCTTCTCTATTCTTATGGTAAAATAATATGCTATAATACCAATAAAATATATCACTAGCTAATATACAATTTAATGCCCTTCTAGTTCTGGACTCCTAATTCTACAAAAGTTCTCCTGTTATATTTCAGCAGAAAATACACATCCTTTTCTTTGGTTACCTCTTATTTCTGAATAACAGCTTTAACTTGAAAGCCCAAAGCTTCCTGACATTCTGTTTCTCTAGTTCCTCAGTCTCAGATTGTTTACCAAAGTTAGATGATTGCTGAGAGGAAACACAGACCCTCTTGTGGGATTCTGTATAATAGAGTTATCTCTAAATAAGAGTCAACAAATCATTCCCTAAAAACAAACAGAGCTGACTGGATTCTTAACAAAAACAAATCCTGGAGTGCACCCAAATCTCCTTTTGGTCTAATGTGAGCAGAAGTTGTCTGTGATAAATTCTATAAATACGTACTATTCCAATTATGAAAAATTATTTTGTTTGACAGGACCCCTTGCGGCAACCTCGGGGTGTTCCGTATCTTCTGAAGGAGTCACACACTATCCTCTCTGTGCTTTTGTTCGATTTGCTCTTTCTGTCCCATTGTGCTTTCTCCTCTGACTCTGTAATCTGAGTCTTACCAGTGCGAGTGGCCCCAGCTCAGTCACTACTTCCTTCTCAAATACCTGGTGAAGACGGTGGTGGGTTTGGTAACATCGCTGCGATTCCAAGGGAGTGAAAAAAGATGCAACAACTAATAACATTTCCAGGAGAGGAGATATTAGAAAAAAGTTATATGCCAATTTTATGATGTCTTCATGTCCAAGTGGTAAATTATGAGGAAGAAAAAAGGTGTGTTAGAATCCCCATTTTTGCAGAAAAGAAAATTAAAACTCAGATAGTGTCTAAATCATGTGTCCAAAGTCATAATGTTCCTAAGTTGGGTGCAATATTAGGGTATTAGTTTCCTACTGCTTCTATGACAAATCACAACACACCAAGTGGAAAAAAGCAAGGCTAGAATCTCAAAATTCTATTGGTCAGATATTTGACATGGTCTGAGTGAATTAAAATCAAGGTTTCCTGTAAGCCCTCAGCATGCTTGGGTCTGCGGTGCTCTTGTGCATTCCTGCACGCTTGAATGTTAACTGGGTAACAGGCAGGTATAGAAATTTCAAACAGTTGATTGCTTTCTTCCATATCTGGTGTGTTGGGTATTGTCAAGATCTGTATTCTCTGATGTGGTAACCACTTACCACATATGGTTAGATTAAGTTAAATAAATTAAAAATAAATAAATAAAATCAAGGTTTCAACAGGACGATGGTAATTTCTCGAGAATCTGCAGAAGAATATAGTCCTCTATTACTAGCTGCTGGAGCCCACTCATGCCCTTCAGCCATACCACCCATCCTCTGTCTGCAAACTAAGCAAATCTGTATCTTTCTTTGTCTTCCATAGTCACAACTCTCTCCTTTTGCTCTTCTTGCCCACTTTTAAGATTGCTTTACCTTGCACCCCTATAGATAATCCAGGTTAATCTCCCCATTTGAAAATCAGCTTATTGGCAACTTTATTTCTGTCTGCGTCCCAGTCTGCTAGAAGAATGGCATTAAAACAGGTTATCTCACAAAAATTTATCTAAGTACAATTTGGAAAACTACCACGAAAGATTTTTTTGATTGCTTTGAGAGTAGTGCACAGTATAGTGAGCCGACCCATCGGGAGGGTCAGGTAAGTTTTCCTGAAGAAGTAGCCTTGCAAACAAGACCTGAAGGAGGAGCAGTTCCCCAGGTGAGGAGGCCAGGCAGAGCCTTCTGAGTGAGGGAGAAGAATAGGTTCAGGATTGAGGGGTAAGAAAACTTTCTAATTTTAAGGAACCCAAAGGAAGCAATATGCCCGAGGAAAGATAAGAAGTGATGAAAATCCAGTGGGAGTGGAAGGCATAGGTGTCTCATTAATGTCTGCCTAGAATTCTCTCTCCCAACTTTGACGTTTAGCTCCACCCCCGGAGGCATCCGCATTTTATATAGTTACAGCTTTCTTCTCCATCTGACCCCACACAGAGGCCCTACATTCCTCCTCATTCTATCCTCCAAAAGGCTGATAGGGCAATGTGGTGAAAGACAAAGCTGAAGGCGATTGTGTTGATTGATCTTCCTGTCCACTCATTTCACCGTTCAGCTTAACAGAACAATTCTTGGGACTGAAAACAGAAGCTCCTTTAAAGCCCTCCTCTACTTCTCTTTCTATACCTGCCTGTTACCCGGTTACTTTTCTCACTGTCAGTACTCCAAACCTCACCACTCACCATTTTCAAACACTCCCTTCTCCTCTTTCCTCTCTTGTTCACTTGTGTGTGTAAACACACGCATACACCCATGTGTCTGCACAGGGTTTTTAGGTCTTGCATGATTCCCAACAGTCCCCTTCTCTGTTCCTCAGCCCATGATTACTTCTACCTTCCCCCAAATCCTCTTCCAGATAAATTCCCACTTAAGCTTGAAACACACTTGGGAGTATAACATGCACTAATGAATCTTTCCAAATTCTCCCATGGAAGATCACATTTTTCTTTGCCTTCTGTCCCTCCCTAAGATTTTTTTATCATTGACATATGTTAGTTTTCATTTCTAATATGTTTAATTATCTTTCTCCCTTACCATACTGAAGACTCTATTAGTTAGAAATCATTTAATTGTAAGTTATATAATCGCCAACTAAAAACAGCCTAAACACTAAGAGTTATTATCTCACATAAGAAATCCTAAAATAGGGGCACCTGGGTGGCTCAGTGGATTAAGCCGCTGCCTTCGGCTAGGGTCATGATCTCAGGGTTCTGGGATTGAGCCCCGCATGCATCTGGCTCTCTGCTCAGCAGAGAGCCTGCTTCCCCCCTCTCTCTGCCTGCCTCTCTGCCTACTTGTGATCTCTCTCTCTGTCAAATAAATAAATAAAATCTTAAAAAAAAATTAAAAAAAAGAAAGAAATCCTAAAATAGAGGAGTTCTAGAGTTGGTTAATTCCGTAATCCAGGATGTCGCCAGGTCCAGTAATTTTCCGTCTTTCTGCTTCTTGTTTTCGGAACACTCCTACATAATTAAGAGATGGCTATAGCATTTCTAATTTAATAACTTTCTGAATTATTCTTTTGGCTATAAACTACCATACGTCCACTACATATTTTATCAGTTGTAGATGACAGAGTCCAATTAATAAAACAATTAAAAAAGTTATTAAATTAGTTAATTAATTAATTAATTAAATTAATTAATATCATAAAGATACGCAAGTCTTCCAAGAACTCAAAGTATTCATATTCTTAATGGTTATACCAGAGCAGCAGAGAGGAAAATAATGTCTGCAGGTGATTAAATGTACAACCAAAACTCAAGCATTTAATAATAGCAGAATCCATTTATAGGTATATAAACCAACACCAGGAAAATAACTCTACAGAGATGACGACAGGAAAAAAAAAAAAGATGTAATTAGTGAAACACAAATAGTTATGTAGTGCTGCAATAAAGATGATTCCACAAACCAAAAAGAATGGAATTTTGGAGTGACTGGCCGACTCAGTTGGTACAGCATGTGACTCTTGATCTTGGGGTCCTGAGTTCAAACTCCATGTAGGGCATAGAGCTTAGTTTGAAGAAGGAGTAGGAGGGGGTAGGTGGGGAATTGAATTTGTTCAAAAAACCTGATATTTAGGTCCAGATAATTAGAGTGCCTAAAAATAGGTTCGGTGTAGCTGGTTTTCCTGGAGGAAAATGTGGTCAGTTAAAAATGGGGAGATGAATGATCATACTTTATTAGAAAATCAGAAATGGAAGATATTCATTCTTGACATTTCTTTTAAAAAATTCTCAGAAAATGACTTGAGCTGTATGAACAAAGTATGTGGTATGAGACAAAGTAATTTGCTCCAAGGTAAAGGTCTTTTGTTGTTCCTTTGTGTCCATCATACTAAGACTATTATGGAACCATTCCCATTTTTATACATTAAAAATGTTAGACTTCAAAAAACAGTGGCTTTCCAAAAGGGTCTGGAACCTTGATTACATGCTTGATGCAGTTCACAGATGGTTGTTAACACAGGTGGAACTTACGAATTTCCTCAAAATATTATGAGACTTTAAGTAATATTCTATAAACACACCCTCTAGAATGTGAAACTCTTAAGTCATTTTTAAGAAGGTTAAGTATGTGACACTAAATCAAAACAACATGCCTTTCTGCTCATATTTCTTGATTCTGAGAGTGGTTTCAAGAAAGCTCGGAAATGAGGTCTCCATAATATCAGCTTCAAAGGTGTGCCTGACAAAACCTTAAGCTCAATAACTTATTAGATAATCATTCATTCAGTAAGCAATCATTTATCACCTCCTGTATTGGTGCTAGGCACTGTAGTAAATGCTATTAAGTAGAGGGATGAATGAGGAAGGAAGAAGGATGTAAAAACGAACAAGCAGGATTTCTATCTTCACATACTCCTTTCTTATGGTAGAGTACAAGGCAGATCTTTATCTAAGTGTTACTTATATATTTATTAAAATGGAGAAATGAAAAAAAAACCCAGAAATAAGGACATACATGAATCAATTATAGTGTGTATCTACAAGGAAATGATATATAAAATAATTCAAATAAAATTTATAATGAATTTTAATGAGATGTTATTATTTCCACTCATACAATGTCAGCCAACTCTATCACTTTTTGTGAACAACCTAATTCCTCTCTAATTCATTTTACTCATATGAAAGACGAGGATACATTCTATATGATGGTGGATACATGGAGTTATACAATTATCAAGATACATGGGATGCCTGGGTGGCTCAGTTGGTTAAGCAGCTGCCTTTGGCTCAGGTCATGATCCCAGAGTCCTGGGATCGAGTCCCACATTGGGCTCCTTGATCGGCAGGGAGCCTGCTTCTCTCGCTGCCTCTGCCTGCCTCTCTGCCTGTTTGTGTGTACTCTCTCTCTCTCTCTGGCAAATAAATAAAATCTTAAAAAAAAAAAAAAGAGACATAGAATTTACACCACCAAGAAATCTAATGTAAATGATGGGGTCTGGGCGATATGATGAGGTGTCTATGGAGGTTCACCAATTATAACAAATGTACCACTTTAGGGAGAGGTGTTAATAGTGGAGGAGGTTGTATGTGTGTTGGGGGGCACACAAAGGGTATATGGGAACTCTCGGTATTTCTGCTAAATTTTGCTCTAACCTGAAACTGCTCTGAAAAATGAAGTCTATTTAAAGGAAAAAAAAAAGGATAATGTTGGATTATAACCTAAAATCTAAAATAAATATGAGTCTATTCTAATATCAATAAATGACTGAATGAATAAATAAATGGGGGGAGGACAAATATTCCTTACAGAAGAATTCTAAGTAATATACATACAGGCATTCCCTCTGTAATAGGTGAAACTTAACTACCCCTCCCTTAAGTGTAGGATAAACTTAATGACTTATTTCCAAAGAATAGAGTATGGAAAATGACAAGTGCTAACTTTGTGGAGAAGTCTGGCAGGTACCATCTTTTTTTTTTTAAGATTATTTATTTCTTTGACAGAGAGAGATTACAAGTAGGCAAAGAGGCAAGCAGAGATAGAGTGCGAAGCAGTCTTCCCTAACAACAGGCTCCCCGCTGAGCAGAGAGTTCGATGCAGAGCTCAATCCAGGACCCTGAGATCATGACATGAGCCAAGGGCAGAGGCTTAACCCACTGAGCCACCCAGGCACCCAAGAGAACTGGGAAAATGTTAATCAGGATTTCTTAAGTGCCAGAAAAGCAGGCTGGCATGCATAGAAGGACCCTCACCCTAATACTAATATTAGGAAATTGAATCCCTAATCCATGGAAGTAAGATGAATGCTGGTTTTACAAATGGTCAACGTTGTAGGAAGAAGATAGGAAATGTTGCCTCTTGCGTCTTTACACAGCGTTATGGGAAACTCCCTGTTATCTCCATCCTTTGATAGCGGGTGCCTCAGGTAGTGAGACAGGTTCTCATATATCTATATGTTTTAATTCCATCAGGGATGATTCCTGAATGGATTAGAGTCCAGTGGTAAATTTGGTCATGGAGAATGAGCAGTGACAAAATTAAAAGTTCTCAGGGATTCAATGAGATCACATGCTACATTCTGGTATTTTAATAAAGTCTGGACAATAAACATAAGGTTATTCTGAAAAACTAAACACTGGTGTGTCTCAGATAACTTAAATATGGTAGTTTTATCATCATCTATGAAAAGACACTCATGAACATTCACAGTTTATATTTTGTTTTAAAATAAAATTAGAATATTTTACATACAATATTGGAAATGAAATGCCCTGAACCCCAAGCTCACTTTTCTTTGACTCTGTCTAGCCTTAAGGGGTATAACTAGCAAGAGTGGTAGGTTGGATTAAGGCAAAGCTGTTCCTATCATGGATACTGAAATTCACAATATACACATGACTAATGATGGAGTATGAAAAAGAGCATGTGTTTAATATGGAAATTCATAGCACTGCTGTCACTAAAATGAGTATATTTACTCCCCATGACAGAATGATTCTATGGTGTGAAGAAGTTTTAAGAGAGATATAGCATCTCATGAACACATTATAATTTGGGTAATGAGGAACTATTCCTTCTCTCAGATTCTTTGTTCATTAATTTATTAATTTGTTGCTTCATTCATCAAATATTTACCATTAGTTAAAGGTATTATGGTGAACTTTAGAGGAACTAAAATAATAAAGATATGCCCCAGGTCCTCAGGAATTTACTGTTGTGTATTAAACCATCAACCATATGTTCATCTAGTGCTATCACTAAAATGCTTCCAGAAGCATCAGAGACCAATTTTTGCATATAATGGAAAGATGGACCCAACGGATACTCTGTTATCTACCTACTTACAAAAAGCTAACATTAATTGAATACTTCTGAGTGTGCTTTAAATGCATTATCTCATTCAGTCTTCCCTAACAACCCTACAAAGTATTATTTACTACAAAGTATTATTATTGTGTTGTATGAGATAACAATTTTTTTTTTTTTTTTTTTTTTTTTGAGAACAGATTCTTAAAGATGTCAAAGCACTTGCCAAGGATTAAATCACTTAGGAAGTAACAGAGCAGACAACTGAATTCAGGTTTACCTGAATAGAAAATGGTTATGGGTTTTCTGGTTTTTTGTTTTTTGTTTTTCTTTTTTAATGTTTTGGGCTCTCTATTCTAGTCTATTGGTCTACAGATCTGTTTTTATGCCACTATTCTACTGTTCTGATTACTATAGCTTTGCAATATAGTTGAAATCAATAAGTGTGATGCCTTCAATTTTGTTCTTTCTCAGAATTGCTTTGGCTATTGGGGATCTTTTGTGGTTCCATACAAATTCTAGGTTTGTTATTTTCCATTTCTGTGAAAAATGCCACTGGTATTTTGACAGATTACATTGAATCTACAGATGGATTCTGACTGATAGTATGGATATTTTCACAATATTGTGTCTACAGAAAATGTTGTTGAACCATTTCAAAAGAGTTATCTTATAAATTTATCTCAGTAGTGCAGATTCTGTATGTAAAATCTTCTGAACCAACAGTATGTGGCAGATCAAAATAGAAGGCTCACAGTGCCTTTCAACAACATTACTGAGGTTATTAGTTCTGACAGTTGGAGTCTCTAGAGTTTTTCATGTATAGGATGTCATCTACAAACAGAGACTTTCTTCTTTCTTTCCCAGGTGCTTTTTATTCTTTTTCTTGCTAATTGCTCTGTCTGGGACAACTAATTCTGAGGGAACATCCTTGTTTTGTTTCTGATCTTGGTTTTTCATAGTTGAGTTGACATGAGTATGACATTAGCAGCTATGGATGCGTCAAATGTGGTCTTTATTATGTTGAAGTACATTCCCTCTATACCCAGTTTGTGGAGATTTTTTTTTTTTTATCATAAAGGGATATGGAATTTGTCAAATGCTTTTTTTGCATCTATTCAGATGATCATATGATTTCTAAATCATTTACTGATCTATTCAGATGATCATATGATTTTTAAATCATTTACTGATTTTTAAATCATTTACTGATTTGTGGGTGTTGAATCATCCTTGCATTTCTGGGATAAATCCTACTTAATCATGGTGTATGATCCTATCAATGCAGGATTGAATTCCATTTGCTAATATTTTGTAGAGGATTTTGCATCTATGTTCATTGAGGATATTGGCCTATAATTTTCTTTTCTTGTAGTGTCCTTGTTTGACTTTGGTACCAGGGAAATGCTGACCTAGTCTAGATTTGGAAGTATTCCATCTTCTCTTTTTTTTCTTTGATATAATTGGTAGTAATTCCTCTTTACATTGTTGACGGAATTCACCAATGATGCCA
This sequence comes from Martes martes, assembly GCF_963455335.1. Taxonomy (NCBI): domain Eukaryota; kingdom Metazoa; phylum Chordata; class Mammalia; order Carnivora; family Mustelidae; genus Martes; species Martes martes. The sequence continues at coordinate 37,776,689 of NC_137898.1, forward strand.
TCTGGTCCTGAACTTTTGTGTGCTGGGAGGGTTTTAATTACTGATTTACTCTCCTTAGTAATGATTGGTCTGTTCAGATTTTATATTTCAGCATGATTCAGTCTTGGTACATTGCGTATTTCTAGCAATTTATCTATTTCTTCTAGGTTGTCCAACTTTTTGGTGCCTGGTTGTTTGTAGTAGTCTGTTATGATCCCTTTTATTTGTGTGGCATCAGTTGTAGCATCATTTCTTTCAATTGAAATTTTATTGAGTCCTTTCTCTTTGTTTCTTGGTAAGTGTAACTGAAGTTTTGTCTATTTTATCTTTTCCAAAAAAAAAATCAGCTCTTAATTTCTTCTGTCTTTTCTATCATCTTTTCAGTCTCTATTACATGTATTTGCTTATGATCTTTGTTATTTCTTTTTTTCCGTTAACGTTGGGTTTAGTTTGATCTTTTGTTAGTTCTTTGCTAGGTATAAATTAGGTTGTTTATTTGAGATCTTTCTTTTTCTTTATGAAGGTGTTTATCACTCTAAATTTCATTTTTATTTTATTTAAAGATTTTATTTGTCAGAAAGAGAGAAAGAGAGTGAATGCACACAGGCAGGGGAGTGGCAGGCAGAGGAAGAAGCAGACTCCTCGCTCAGCAAGGAGCTAGATATGGAACTCAATCTCAGAACCCTGGGATCATGACCTGAGCTGAAGGCAGATGCTTAATCAACTGAGCCACCCACGCATCTCTCTAAATTTCATTTTTAGAACTGCTTTTGTTGCATCCCATAAGTTTTGGTGTATCACGTTTCCACTTTAATTTGTCTGAAAAAAATATTTTTTTAAATTTCTATTTTGATTTCTGTTTTGACTCATTGATTGTGCATGAATACATTGTTTAATCTTCATGTATTTGTGGATTATCCAGTTTTCTTATGATTCTTTTATTTCATACCATTGAGGTTAGAAAGAATGCTTGTTATTATTTCAATCTTCTTAAATTTATTAAGACTTGTTTCGGGGGCTAATATATGATCTATTCTGGAGAATGTCCCGTGCGTGCTTAAGAGGTATATGTATCCTGCCATTAGATGAAATATTCTTAAAATCTGTTAGGTCCATCTAATCTAACATATAGTTTGAGTCCAATATATCTTTCCTGTTTGGATGATCGATCCATTGTTGAAAGAGGGCTACTAAAGTCCCTTACTACCATTGTATTACATTGTGGTCTATTCTCCCTTCAGATTTGTTAATATTCATCTTATATATTGAGGTGCTCCTATTTGGGGTACATATTTATTAATTTTATAATCCCCTGATGGATTGGCCCCTTTATTATTATATAATGGTTTTTTTGGTCTCTTTTCATAGTCCTTGGTTTAAAGTTTATTTTGTTTGATATAAGTATAGCTATCCCTGCTTTCTTGAGATTCCCATAAGGATAGAATGTCTTATCCCATCCCTTCACTTTCAGTCTACACGTGTCCTTAAAGGGGAAATGTGTCTGTTGTAGGCAGCATCTAGTTAGGTCTTGCTTTTATACCCATTTTCCTACTCTGTGTCTTTGAGTGGATAGTTTAGTCTGTTTACATTTAAAGTAAATATTGATAAGCATAGACTTCCCATTGCCATTTCGTGAATTGCTTTCTTGTTGTTTTGCTATTTATTCCTTTTTTCCTCTCTTCTGTCTGCAAGCAGTTTGTCAGCAGAGCCACAGTTTCAGATGTAAAGTACTGGTCAGGCTCTCAGAGTCTAAAGCCAGATACACATGACTTTAAAACCTCAGTTGCCAATGACCTAGTTTTGAGATTTAAGATGGGTCCTTAACTTCTATAATGCCTTAGTTCTCTCACTTATAACATCAGAATATTAGCAGTACCACCTCAAAATGTTTTTCTGGATTTTAACTGAGAAAACTTGTGTAAAGCCCTCAGCAGTAAGTCAGTTACAGAACAAGTACTCTATAAAATTTAAGTATTGTGAAAACATAAGAAGCAGTGCATATTTAAATGTTCATTCCTTTTTGTAAGAATATGTCTAAGGTTCTAAGTAATGTGCATTTTGAGACGGTGATTTGGTGCACAAGATGTGGCATAAAAAACTTGGGTTTGTGTTTCAGTACATTTTTAAGTAAAATAGTTCCAATAATATCTGCTCTATTTATTATGATAATCTGATAAATAGTAATCTTATAGTAATCACCATAAAGGACTATGCAAATTAAATTCATCACTATTATTATTATTGAGCAAGTAGAACTTACGCAATAGCCTACAAAGGAGAAAAGTTTGGTTTTTGAGTATACTTGATTTGAAAAACTTCCTAGGTTAGGTAGGTACAGACAGAAAATATTCTTGCTTTCATAAAGAGGAGATCAAAGAGGACTAAACATGTCATAGGAAAGCCTAATACCAGCACTCTAGGAGATTCAAAAAGACTGTCTATAATTTCACAAAATCCTGAATATCAATGTGTTTCATACAGTGATGAAAAGCAAGGCTGCTATTTTTAATTTTCTTTGAAACATTTAAATCCAACTCAGTGCATTGAGTGTGGATCAAGATGACAATTCTCTGGTCTTTCATCAAATTTAGTGCAAAGAATAATTACTTTCAGCAAATATAAAGATCTTATGTTTCCTGTTGTTTTTGGAAGTACTTTTGTGGAAATTCTTTTGATGAATGCACATATTGTTTTCTTATTTCCAAACCTCATATAGAATTTTGTGATGGACACTTCCCCAGAGATAGAACACACAACAATATTTCATTAGAACAAATAAGTCTGAAACTAATAATCTCTAGTTTGTCCTCATAACAACTTTTGAGGAACATAGTATTATCTCCATGTTGCTGGTAAGAAATTGGTTAAAAATTTGCCTCTGTTACACAGCTGATTAGTAGCAGAGCACAAATTCAGATCCAGGCAGTTTGCCTTTAGAATCTATGCTCTTAAACACTAGCTATACTATATGCCCGATATTGTGCTATAAATTTAGCATTTATCCATTTTAGTTTATTAGGGTCATTGTTTTGTATTGGTAGCTCTGTTTCAAAAGGAATAATCACAGTCTCCAGTTTAATTTCTCAGTATCTCATATGTGCATTGAATAATTGGCAGAAGCCAGGATTTACAATCGATTTGTTGAATTCCAAATGCTGTGCTCTTAACACATGTTCGTGGAACTGAGTATCTAACATTTAGTTGCAGAGTCCAACAAAGATTTGCAGGACAGTGATGATAAAGGGAGAGTCCAGCATTATCAGAGCACCCACCTAAGGTAACTTGATAATGCCTAAAAAGGACCATGGGAAAGAAGCATAACCCTGTAACTGAAAAGCATTATTAGCTTCTCTCTACATGTACATAATACTATATAGACAGAATGGATTAGCATTTAACCCTATCTTTTAGAAGTTGGTTTTAATACATTGGAAATAAGTGAATGTTAGGTGATTTTAATCCCTTACTACATTTTATCGACAAATTTACATTTATTGGGATACAAATAAATTGCTAATTTTATTTTGGACTACTATTAATTTTAATTTATATCATCTTTGGCTATATTTTCTTTTCTAAATTCATTTTGCTATATTTTCTTTGAAGCAATACCTCATTTTATTGGATCTCATGTTTCCTAACTTCATCTCTCTTGAGATATTTTCTTTTCCCCCTAGGATTGGGGGAAAAAGTAGGGTACCAACGGGTGTGCTATGGAGGGAATTTAGAAATTGGAATTAGCGCAAATGATGGGTGTTCATCTTTTCTGATGGCTGGAAAAGATTCCACTGTATACATGTACAGCATCTTCTTTATCTCTTCATCTGTTGAGGGATATTGGGAAATAACTTGAGGGTTGAGTGGGGGGATGGAGTAACAGGGCAATGGATACTAAAGAGGGCACATGTTGTGATGAGCACTGGATGTTACATGTAACTCATGAATCATTGAACCCTACATCAAAAACTAATGATGTACTAAACAGTGGATAACTGAACATAATAATAAAAGAAAAAGAAAGAAATTGGAATTAGGGTATATGTGATAGGTATAGACAAGGTTTGCCAAGACATTTGCCTAGAGGGACAGGAAGCTTCCCCAGAGTCAGAAAGGGCCCAACTTTCACTGATGAACTAAAGGCCATTGGGTAGCATCCCCTTTGAACTGTCCTTCATCTACATCAAAATTTATCCATAACTTCCTTCACCTTAACCAACTTTTCTTCCACGTTGTTAGGTCCCTTCCTGTTCTCCACATTCAACCCTTCACCTAGTGATCATATTCATATCCCTTGGGGTTTCTTCTAGAATTCTGACTACTTAATATAGGTCTCTAAATTTTGTCTTCATTATCTTTATTCCTTCTCCCCTTTCTCTTTTACCAAAAATGTACTCAATCTCCTTCCATTCTGTAAAGGGGCTCCCCCATCCATTTGTCCACTTTCCTCCTCTTCACAACTTATTTAAAACAACCAACTCATTTTCTCATACTTCCACACAAATTCCTCCAATTTTTTTTATCCTTTGCATTTTTCAAATCCATCCCCTCCTCTCCTTTCCCACCACCATGGTCTCACCGTCTCTCCCCAAGAAGATACTTTTAATCTCTTAAAAATTTTGTTTGCTTGTATCATCTCGTCCTCCTAATCATTCTCTCTGTATTGCCTCGGGTGTACGTTGCTTTATTGCACTTAGCAGATACTGTGTTTTTTACAAATGGAGGTTTGTGGCAACCCCACATCAAGCAAGTCTCTCAGTGCCAATTTTCTGACAGTGTCTTCAAGTCTCTAAATATTCTCAAAATATTTCAAACCTTTTCGTAATTATTGCATTTGTAATGGTTATCTGTAGTCAGTGATTATGACTTGCTAAGAGCCCAGATAATGGCTAGCATGAGTTTTTTTTTTTTTTTTTTGATGGCTAGCATTTTTTAGTTATATATATATATATATATATGTATATATATATATATATATATTAAAGACTCTATTTAATTTGACAGACAGAGATCACAGGTAGGCAGAGAGGCAGGTAGAGAGAGAGGAAGGGAAGCAGGCTCGCAGCTGGGCAGAGAGCCCGATGTGGGACTCGATCCCAGGACCCTGGGATCATGACCTGAGCTGAAGGCAGAGGCTTTGACCCACTGAGCCACCCAGGCGCCCTTTAGTAATATTTTTATGTGGGTGGGCTTATTCAGAATATTTTGATGTGAATACTTGACAGAGTTTGCAGTTATTCAATATTTTTGCTTTCCAAAAAAATGCAAAGACCTTAAAATGTTTTAATTCTGACCACCCTCTCACTATTTACAAGCTACTATGACAGTGTTTTAGGCCAATAATGACCACTGATTTTTTTATTACATTAAAATCATTATAAGTACAGATTAATAGACTGAAAGTTGTTTTAGCTCAGCCTATTGAAGATCTTATTCTACTACTTTCTAGCTTCCATCACTGCTGTTGAAAAGTCCGGTGTTGGCCTAATTGTAATTACATTCTGGGTAATTATTATTCCATTTTTTATAATGTGTCTGCTTGCTTTTGAAGTTTTTTATCTTTTGATTATTTTTTGCAAAAGAGTATTTTTTAAATTAAGGTATATACTTTTTAAAGACATGATGCTATTACATATTTCATAGACTACAGTATAGTGTGAATATAAATTTTATATATGCTGGGAAACAAATGCGTTTGGCTCACTTTATTGCAGTGGTCTGGAACCACAGTCATAGTATCTCCGAGGTATGTCTGTACTGAAATTATCTTCCTAAAATTGTAATTTTTTCAGGTTTACCTTGCTTAAAAAATAAACAAACAAACTTTTAGTAGACTGCCAGTGGCTGCAAGATATAAGAATAATGAATGAATAATTCGTGGAGAGGAAAAGAAGCGCTATTAATGTAAAATGATCAAAACAAGTTGATTGAATTCCTTATATGCTTTTCTACTGCAAGGATAACAAGGAAATATCCCTTGCAGATGGAGTTTTTAGGATCAAGAATTATATTGCATCTAAAGAGAAAAGAAAAATTGGACAATAATTTCTCTCTCTCTTTTTTTTTTTAAAGATTTTATTTTTTATTTGACAGACAGAGATCACAAGTAGTCAGAGAGGCAGTCAGAGAGAGAGAGAGAGGAGGAAGCAGTCTCCCTGCCGAGCAGAGAGCCCGATGTGGGGCTCGATTCCCAGACCCTGAGATCATGACCTGAGCTGAAGGCAGAGGCTTTAACCCACTGAGCCACCCAGGCGCCCCTGGACAATAATTTCTAATGTCTAAAATAAAATGTCCCTTGCACTGATAATCAGTGGAGGGGATGGGACACTGAGGTAAGTCTTACCTATGAATAGCCAAGTGGTAACTAGAAGGTAATCTAAAATGCCTTTGAAATAACTCAGTCTCTGTTACATTGGAGGCACCATGAAAGTTATTGCTATTTGGTGGGTGTCTAAAAATGTTCACCAAAATACAGGAAAAGAAAATGGAACCAGTCTTACGGTTCTCCTCCTGTGGGTCCCAACAGCTTGTGTGGCAACACAGGGAGTGATAGCTTCATGAAGCTTCATGAAGCCTCTGCTCATGATATGGCCTCCAGCACGGGGCCCCTGCAGTCCCTGCCACCAGGAAGCACTGGAGGGTGGGCTCTGCCAAAGGGGCAGTGAAGTAGAAGCCCAGGGGGAGATGAGCAGGGGAGCTTGCAATCTAAATCTGCTCCTGCAAAAATGGAAAGGAAGCCAGAAAACGAGCAGGAAATAATTAATCTTCAGACAAAAGGGAAAAGAGGGGCAAAGGAAAAACAGGAGAAAATGCCTAACCCAGAAACTAAAGATAATTTACCTGCAGAAAATGGAGGAATTACAACCAAGGAGGGTCCAGCCTCTGATGAAGCAGGAGAGGAAAAAAAAACTGAGTCTGACTACATCGTAACCATGTCTTATGGATGGTGCCTGTCTCTCTTCTTATTTTTATCAACTATTTTGTAGATGTAAATCTTTTAGTAGCTCCAGAAACATTTTTAAGGAGAGAATCCTGCCTCATTCCATTTTTTAAGTCTAAATGGTTTTTTTTTTTTAAGAGGCAAAACCATTTGCTGGTTGTTTATTTTTGATATAATCAGAAAATAGTGGGATATTGAATATGGGAGGTTTTGATTGTCTTGATTATCATTCCACAGATGGGGAAGTAGTTTTATATCCTATAATACACAGCACACTGGATGGCAATTTGGAGCCACGGTCCTTTTTATTATGCCTTGAACATTTTAAATTACTTCTCTTCTCATCTTCCTTTTAGGAGAACTATTTTCTAAGGAAAACCATTCCTTGACCTTGGCTCTCCCTATCAGAATTTCACACACTCTGTAGCATCTTTCATCGTGGTAGTTCAGTTTACCTCATAACTTTGATCATGTGCTGAGTATGTGGTGTAGATGATTTTGTGAGTTAGGGGGATTTATGACACAACAGCTTATCAACATTTGAAAGTATTTGCCCTTGATAACCTCTTAAGAAAAACATTTGCCTCCAAATTTAAGCTGAAAAGTCACTGGAATAACTGCTTAGAAAAGAATCACAACCGCATACCTTCTAAATATTTTGGTACACCATTAATCGTGTACAAATTGAAACATCTGTGTATTGGTCCTCAAGACAACCAATAAAATCTTAATTATGAAAGAAAATAAAAATAAAATGGAACCTGCTAGCCATTCTTTTGTGACAAAGAAGATATTCAGTAGTGAGGTTTTCTCTGAATATTAACATGACTTCCTAGACTTACCTAAAATAACATTTCGACCAGTAATGTTTTGTTCCTATTTTAATTTTAGGATGATTGAATGAATTATGTCTTCCTGTTGTTAACAACTGTCTCTGGAAGAACTTTATAAAGATACTCAACTAGCCAATTTCTTTCTTAAGATTTTATTTATTCATTTGACAGACAGAGATCTCAAGTAGGCAGAGAGACAGGCAGAGAGAGAGAGGGGGAAGCAGGCTCCCCACTGAGCAGAGAGCCTGATGTGGGGCTCGATTCCAGGACCCTGGGATCATGACCTGAGCCAAAGGCAGAGGCTTAACCCACTGAGCCACCCAGGCACCCCTCAACTAGTCAATTTCTCTGAATAGTATTCTTATTATATAAGTATCAAGCATCAAGAATAAATGAAAGCTAATGAGAATTTGGTTTCAGACTATTCCAAGATACAAACCTGCACACCAGAACTAAAAAATATGCCTCAAAGGTTCCTTGTGGGTTCAACTTTCATATTTACCAGATCAAATATGTATCTTATACTTTTATAATATAATTTTACAAGGGGGCGCCTGGGTGGCTCAGTTGTTAAGCATCTTCCTTTGGCTCAGGTCATGATGATCCCAGGATCCTGGGATCGAGCCCTGCATTGGGCTCCCTGCTCAACGAGAAGACTGCTTCTCTCTCTCTCACTCCCCCTGCTTGTGTTCCCTCTCTCACTCTCTCTCTGTCAAATAGAATCTTAAAATATATATATATAATTTTACGAATATTATGTACATCTATATTATGTATATTCATAAAATAACATGTTATTTTAAACTGAATTTTTATTTTTAATAAAATATTTAAATTTTATTTGATTGATTATTCATTATTTTATTTTATTTTTAATTTCCAATTTAAATTTATTTTTAATTTTTAAATTAAATTACATTTTATTTTATTTATAATTTTATATAATATATATTAAATTTATATTATATTTATGAATTCAAATTAAATTAATTTAAATTTTAATATTTATTATTTATATTATTATTATTTAATAAAATAAAAATATTTTAAATATTTTTAACTGAAACTTAGCTTCATTGCCACATATATGCCATATCTGCTGCAAAGTAATCAAAGAAGCTCTTAAGACCTCCTAGGACCAAAAATGCAATCCAAACAAAATTCCTTAGTTGTAATGTTATATTTTATGAAAATTTTTAAACTTATGTGTTCATGTTTATCCTTACAATAATCCTGGATATAAAGATACAAAACATATTATGTAGCATGGAAGAATGCCAATAGTTGGTAGACATGAAAGACAGCCAAATAGTGAGCTAATGACAGATAACTGGTAGAAAACCAGATCTACCTAAAACCTCTGAGCTAGTTGAGAAATCTTCTCTTCTGTAGGGAAGTGGGGGAAAAGGGCAGGCTTAATTCTCAGACTCCTTTCCCATTCTTAGAGTAAGGATCTTAATAGTTCTCAACATTGAATATAAATTAGAATAATCCGGGAGTTTTGAATAATCCCCCAAACTAGCCTGCTCTTCAGGTGGATTGTATCAGAATTGTGAGTGTTACACTCCGGTGTGAGTGAAACCGGCAGGGATTAAAAATGCAGCCTAGGTTGAGACCTTTTGGTCTATGATGATTCCAGGTGCACTGCTTTGAGAGTTCCTGGAAATTGCATTGCAACAGATTTTTGGCAGAAGAGAGGGAAATACAAATCCACTTTGTTTTAAACAGCCAGGCACCAAGCAGAATGCAATTTTCGCTTGGATGCCTTTAAGCTCCTGAATAGGGTCACTGGTGACTGCTGCCCTAGAATGACTTTGACATTTTTAACAAACCAGAAAAAAAATAAAACAAAACATAAAAAACAAAACAAAACAAAAAACAAATCATCCTTGTCCAATTAAGTAGATACCACAGTTGTGACCTTTACCAGTGTAAACTAGAGCTAAATCCAAGACAGTGAGTTGCATGGAAAGAAAAAGAGAGAAGATAGAAAACGGTCACCGCCTGGGGTGAGGATGACATTCCGGATTTTCATAACACAATTTCTTCATTGTTTATCAGCATTACTTATCTGGATTGCTTTTCCTTTCTGCTGTCTTTCAGTGTTCTTTCCTTATGGCATTTACTATTGTGATCACTGACATTAAATGTACTGTGAGAATCCATCCATACTATTATGCTAAAAACTATAGTTATACTCACTTGGATGGATACATTGTATACTCACATATCAACAATAAAACAAGGTACACAGTTTTTGTTTTAATGTAATGTCTTATACTAAAAAGTCTTCTTTAAATCTTCTCAGTGTCATCCCAGTTTCTGGATATAATACTTATTTCCCATTTTTATTGTTTCTCAGTGTCAGACACTAATACATATAGTGAGTGCTGTATGTGGATTTTTTTTTTTTATTAATTCTTCACATGAGCTCTGTAGGGTTGGTGCTGTTATTGTCTCTATCATATATATACAGAAGATTAATCCCAGAGAAGTAATTTGATCCAGGTTTCAAAGTTAGAAAATTGCAGACAACAGATTTTTACTTGGTCAGTCTGACTTATGAATCTTAGTTTTCTCTTTCAAAAAACAATTTTCTGGGGTGCCTGGGTGGTTCAGTGGGTTAAGCCTCTGCCTCCGGCTCAGGTCATGATCCCCGGGTCCTGGGATCGTGCCCCACGTCAGGCTCTCTGCTCAGCGAGGAGCCTGCTTCCTCCTCTCTCTCTGCCTGTCTCTCTGCCTACTTGTGATCTGTCTGTCAAGTAAATGAATAAAATCTTTAAAAAATAAATAAATAAAATAACAATTTGCCTTATATTTATGTTCATTATACAAAGTTTTTTGGGTGTTGATGAAAGGTACAGCCTAATTACATAGGCAGAAGTCCCGCTGTGCCCTCAAGGGTCTTTAGAACACGTGGGCCAGAAACATAAGCGTTGGGATGCCTGGGTGGCTCAGTTGGTTAAGTGTCTGCTTTTGGCTCAGGTCATGATCCTAGAGTCCTGGGATGGAGTCCTGCATGGGGCTCCCTGCTCATCAGGGAGTCTGCTTCTCGCTCTCCCTCTGCCTGTTCCCCCTCCTGTTTGTACTTTCTCTCTCAAATAAATAAAGGGAAGAAAAAAAAAAAGGAAACATGAGCCTTTTCTCCTTTTGAAGGTCTCTGCCTGATGTGGTAACTGGCGGGTTTGGGACCAGGAAGGAAATGACCCTGTGGTGGGGAGGTGAGAACAACCCAGCAAGCCCCCTGAGGCACATGACCTTGGAGGCCTGGTGTTGGCAGCGCCGCCTATTCATCCCTGCCCAGCCCTATGGAGGTACCATGGCTGAGGGGAACCTGTCCTGTGGAGACATCGGCTCTGGGAAGGGAGGAGAGGGGAAGGGAGGAGGCTGGGAACTGTCTTTGGCTACTGTGCCCCCGCCAGAGTCTGGCCTATTTGCATCTTCTTTAACTTTCCCAGAAACACTCATAGGTAAATATCATCACCCTAATGTAAAGTGAATCTTAGCTCTTAAGCAGCATATCATGCAGCTGTAAACACCAATGACATTACTATATTAATAATTCATGTTTTTCACCTAAAAGTAGATCTCTGGGTAATAGGCCTCCTGTTCTTCCACCCACATTTATATATTTTCTAAATTATATAAAGTCACATCTAATATTTTATAGTAAAATGAATATAATTAAGGAAAACAGTATAATGGATATACAAAAATTGTCAGTTTTTTTCAGAACACGCCATTAATTAAGCAAGCAGTTTTTACAACTAATTGTTTTGCCTTTTCTCAGCACTTACTGTTCATCTAGCTCTACCACACAATCAGAAGACAAAAACCGATGAGTATGTTGATCACATATTGTTTGTATATCATGATGCTCAGTAAGCCGATCTTAAAGGTTTAACACACATACACACATGCCACACTCATACATACAGAGGGGTGTGCTATTCACTAACTTAGGGGGTTGGGAGGACCCTGATTTGTAGTGTTTGTCCGTTTCTATGGTATAAATACTAGCAATTTCAATCTATCAAGGTGATATTATTGAATACGAACTGTAAAGAGAGATCAGTAGCACCGCATCGCATAATATTTCCAGAGCTTGGGGCCAAAATATAGCATGATGTAGTAGTTTTGGTATTTACCACATTTGCTTTTAGTAAATTTTACTTGATTGTAAGTGTATGTAATTAATATTTAATAAGGGCTGTGTTTACCAGCCGACTCGTACAAATTCTGAAAACTTAATACTCAGGTTTTTTTTAAAAAGATTTATTTAGTTTAGAGAGAAAGAGAGAGGCAAGCAGGGGGAGGGGCAGAGGGAGAGGAAGAGAATCTCAAGCAGACTCCCCACTGAGCTCAGAGCTCCGCCTGGGGTTCGATCTCACAATCATGAGATCATGACCTGAGCCAAAACCAAGAAAAGGACGCCCAACCAACTGAACCACTCAGCCCCCCACCCGCACCTCCCCCGTCCAGTCAGCTTTTAAAAGCAGATACCAGCCATGGAGTATTCACCATTCTAAGTTTACACAATGTACATGCATATTCGGTTGTTTTATACTGGTAAAACAGCATGAAAAGGTCATGGTTCTCAGTCCAAATGTATAGCAAAGAGAGGATCTCAACAAAAGCCAAGAGACGCACTTTTACCATAAACATTCCATCAATTAGACCACACATAAAACCATACTGAATACCATATGGTATTTCTCTTCTCTGGGGTCCTTTGTGGCCCTCATCTCTTTTCACACTACACTGTCTTGTCACGTCTTTTAATCTACTTCCTAGATTTAATCACTAGCCATGGTGATGATGCCAAATCCTTTATCTCCACTTTATTTCCACTTTATCTCCGGGTGTCTCCCCTGAATTCCAGATTCAAATGCTTAATCACCTATGGGATATAGACCCTTGCGGTATGAGAGACCTCTGACACTTAGCATGTTGAAAAACAAACCAATCTTGGTTCTCCTCTTGCTTTCTGCATCACAGTGAATAAATGCAAGCACTGAGTATTCTTCTTCACTTCCTACCTTCATGCCTCCCACTTAACCACCACATCACAGTAGTGCTAAGCCCCCATGACATCTTGAACCCTGCTTCCATTTCTGTACCATAGATCGGATTACCATCATCCCTTACATGGTTCAGGGAAACAGACTGTCACTGGTTTGCTAGATTCCACTCTAGATAGGAAGTTATGCAAATGCAAATCAGAGTTCCTGGCTCCTACCTTTGCTCTTTACCTCTCTGTTGGAATGAAATTTTCTACATAATAAATCTATAATCTCATAACAAAGACATCATTTCATGTGCCCTTGGATCTAGGTCTCATTAGTCTTTATCTTTAATCAAAGCTATTTGGAATATGAAATTCCAAATACAAAAAAAAAAAAAAAAAGTTCTGATTTACCATACACCCCTTGCATTTTTTTCTCTTGTTCTCTTTTTATAGAGAATTCAGTCAGTGTCCAAAAGGTCGTGTGATTTCAAACTTGCATCCCCATTGATGAGCATGGTCCGGGCAATTTATTTGAATACTAAGTACTTAATGAGCATTCAATAATATATATTTTCTAACTTCTAACTTCTAAATAAGGAAAATATCCAAGAAGAGGGACAATGCTACGGATTGAGCATCTGTATCATCTAAAATTCCTATGTTAAAGCCCTGGCTCTCAGTATGATGCTATGAGGAGCTGGGCCTTCTGGAGGTAATTAGGCTTAGGTTAAGTCATGATGATGGGGCCATCATGGTGGGATTCATGCCCTCATAAAAAATATAAAGAGAGAGATCTCTTTCCAGTCACACATATCTAAAAAAGACCAGGTGAGCACTCAGCCAAAGGCTGTCCAGCTTCCAGGAAGAGGGCCCTCATCAAGAACTAAATCTGGGAGCACCCTGACCTTGGGTTTCACAGCCTCCAAACTGGGAGAAATGAGTGTCTGTTGTTTAAGTGGCCTAGTCTATGGCATTTTGTTATAACAGCCCAAAATGATGAAAACAGAAACACGGCAAGTGTCATTTCAAATGAATTCTGTAGAAACATCACTCTGGGCAGTGAGTCATGGGAGCAAACCATGCAGCTAAGCATAAACCCTCTCCTTTAAGGAGAGAGGAGCATGCAGCCATCATTGTATTCATGGTATGACCAGGAGCTGTGAGGGATAAACACTGTGCTGTCAGAGCCCTGAGAACAGAGAAAGAACTCAGAGGGTAGGAAAGAATTCACTCAAATTAGAAAGAAGCAACAGAACAACATGGAGAATACGATGAAGGAAAGGAGGCTGACGGACCTGACTGCGGGTCCTCAGCAGAAACTTCCGCTGTAGGACTCAAAGGTCATACAAAAGCATCTTCCAGAATTACTAAAAAAAGGTAGAGGTTCCTGGGGGCACCTGAGTGGCTCAGTCAGTTCAGTGACTCTTGATTTCAGCTCAGGTCATGATCTCAGGGACATGAGATGGAGTCCTGCATCCAGGCTCTGCACGCAGCAGGGGAGTCTGCTTGAGATTCTCTCTCTCTCTCTCTCTCCCTCTGCTCCTCTGCCTTCTCACACACACACTCTCTCTCTCAAATAAATAAATAAACCTTTTTTAAAAAGTAGAGGTTACCAATATATAAATTAAGTTTTTGTCAGTAGATTCTTATAGTGTTGAACTCCCCACCTAAGGAAAACTGTGGCTATTAAAATCCACAGTGAAATATGTACAAATGAGTGTGTTATATACATACGCACATATTTAATGTAATAATGCATATATGTATGTATGCATGCATGTATACGCATATACATATACACATATGAACAATGCAATGAAAATTTTGACTGCATTACCAAACCTTCTTTAGGAAAAATAGAATGACATTATGGGGGGCGGGTGGAGGATGGTATGTGGGTATTTTGTCTTTTTTCCAGATGTGAGTTGAAAATTGCTTACTTGGCTGTGTTTCAGGGATTTCAGGGAAGACCATTCAAGACTTGAAGATTTAAGGAACCAAATGAAGGGGTGCCTGAGTGGCTCAGTCATTAAGCGTCTGCCTATGGCTCAGGTCATGATCCCAGGGTCCTGGGATCGAGCCCTGCACTGGGCTCGCTGCTCAGTGGGGATCCTGCTTCTCCCTCTCCTTTTTCCCGTACTTGTGTTCCCTCTCTCGCTATTGTTTCTCTCTCTCTCTCAAATAAATGAATAAATAAAATCTTAAAAAAAAAAAAGAAACCAAATGAAAGTAGATGAGACCAACAGTAGTCCAATGAAAATGGGGAGTTATCAGTTGTAATGTTCACGCCACAACAACACTCTGACAGGGGCTTGAGGAAACTGAGGCACAGGGAGGGTAAGAGATGTGATCCCCTCACAGCTATGGGCAGGCATATCATGTCACTGCAGCTATAATTAGCCAACTCTGAAGGTGTACCCATTAAATGTTCTCATTTAAAAGTTCCTTTTTTCATGTACAGAGAAAAAAAAGATTCCGTGATGGAAGGGTCTCTCTTACTCACACCCCACATCACATCACATTATCAGGGATTTTAAAAATGTTTTCTGAAGTGCTGGCGTACAGCCGAAACCCCAAGTATACATAAAATACAATTTCCACCACTAATGAAAAGATAAAGAATGCAGGCAAATCATAAACACTAGAGAAGCTTTTAATGCTAATCCATAAAATAGAATGCTCTATAGTACATCAACTTAGATTTATTGAACTTTATCTTAAACAATTGGATTTTTCTGTTATTGCTTTCTGAGAAATGAGCAATTTCTAAACCAGCCTCACCTAAATGCTTCCTACATTTTTCTCTGATAAGTCAAGGGAAATAATAAATATTTATTATTTATTTCAAGGACAGGACATACATTTATTCATAGAAAATCCGTTAAAGTAACAATCAGTAATCCCTCCACACATTCAGGGTCATAAAGAGCCCAGTTTTAATTAGGCCTAAACAAACATATTTTGAGTTGGAGATAGGTGTCCTGTGTGCCCCTAGAATTACAAAGTGCTTTGCCCAAAGTCATCAGACTTAATAAGGCTGAACCTTTGCTCCTTTCTTGGACCAAAACTAAGGAGGCAGGGTGTGGCTTCCCGGGAGGTGCGTGACACTGTGTGAGAAGCTTGGCATTTTACCAGTGACCAGTGTCAACGGATTTCTTCATGACTCTCCTAAACATAACAAATACATTATTATGCAACTTTCTCCCCTGCCTTTGGTTAAGCAGACAAACCTTTTAGACCTAGAGTTTCCAAAGAGGCAGGAGGAAAAAATAAAGGAAAAAAATACTGGCCTAAACATTTCTAGAGATCTTGGGTACAGAGTAAAAAGAGAATAAGATCAAATGAAAATATATATATTTTAAATGACTTTTGACAGTAAAACATGAGATTATAAAGACTAAATCTGTGCAGTTCATACATTGATTAGTCATCAATAAAAATACATTGCATTTTTTTTTCCTCTTGGTTTTGACTCTGAAAATAGTATTTCTCTAAACTGCCATTTGTGCACAGATGCACAAATTTGTTTTATTCCAGCGTAGGGAATCAGAATAAGCAGTAAGGAAGCCCCACAGTAGTGCATCACTGGGTAGCTGCATCAGTGGTTCTCAGGTGCTTCTGGGCCCACCATTGTTAGCGTTTGCAGCAGACGTGGGACTGGCATCCGGAACACTCACATTAACAGCCAGTGGTCCTATGGCAAGAGAGCCAGCACTTTGAAATATACTGCCCGAAGCTACACTTTCTCCAGTAACTATTTCAGAGTGTCAGGACTTATTTAAACATAGAGCCAGTAAATGGAAGGTTCTGATGACTGAACCACAGAACGACAAAACTCTCCACTGCCCTGTCTAATGGAGAGGGGTGGTGGGAATTGAGGAAGTTTTGCTTGATTCACCTGTTCTCAGAATCTCTTAGGGAGCTTTTATTTTTTTTTAAGGATTTTATTTATTTATTTGACAGAGGTCACAAGTAGGCAGAGAGGCAGGCAGAGAGAGAGAGAGAGGAGGAAGCAGGCTCCCCGAAGAGCGGAGAACCCAATGTGGGGCTCGATCCCAGGACCCTGGGATCATGACCTGAGCCAAAAGCAGAGTCTTAACCCACTGAGCCTCCCAGGTGCCCCTCTTAGGGAGCTTTTAAAAACTACTAATGACTTAGAGCCCAATCAGAAAGAATTTAATAGGTTTGAGGCGAGTCCCAAGTGTCAGGATTTTCTTAAAGTATCCTGAGAGAGTCACATATGCAGGAAGTGTTGAAAACTGTGGCCTTAAATTTTTAAAAAAGTATCCACTTTTTTAAGGATTACCGGTATACATACCCTAGAAGAAAGTATTTTCTATATTAAACCTCTGGTATATACTGGTATGTGATATAAGATGCTTTCTTTAATTAATTATAAAACAAAGCTATCATTATTATTATTAAAATATGATTAGTAATATAATCATATTAAATTACATAATAAGATTCTATTATTAAGTCATGATGATTATAAATTGAAATAATACTATTAAAATGTTATTTTAGAATAATTTTAGATTATTTTAGAATAATAATTATTATTCTTGTAATTAGGCAATTCTGGTTAACATGCAGCTGGCTCTCTAAAACAAATGTTGGTTCAGTGGGTTAATCTTCTGCCTTCGGCTTGGGTCATGATCTCAGGGTCCTGGGATGGAGTCCCGCATTGGGCTCTCTGCTCAACAGGGAGCCTGTTTCCCTCTCTCTCTGCCTGCCTCTCTGCCTACTTGTGATCTCTCTCTCTCCATCAAATAAATAAACAAAATCTTTAAAAAAAATAAAAAACAAAACAAAAATAAAACCAACATTGTTTTCCAATGTTCTCTAAGTGACAACGGATGGATACTTTACAAAGGGTTACTGCCTTCCATTTACTTCCTAATCTTTCAATGAATTTGGTGTCTTACTCTGAATTTGGTATCTTACTCTGTCCACTCTGATGATCATGTAGAATAGAGTATAAAGACAGGGCTTTACTTGCTTATACTTTCAAAGCATGACTGAAGTGTACCTGGAATTTTGAACTTGCATCAGGAATCACAGGGCCAACTGTCCCAGGGAGAAGTGGCAGCTGAGTTGGACTTGGCCTCGTTAGACTCAAAGGAGGAGCCTGATTACGGAACACGGTGGACAGGCAGAGATGCACAGTCTCCTTCATTGCCTTCAGCTGTGAGTCCTGTGGAAAAAAGAGAGGAAAACTTTTACATGTGGTTCTGATCGATCTTTCTTTGATTTGATTCTCCCCATCCTCCCAGCCTACACTCATTTCCCCCACAAATACCTACCAGTTTTCAAATGTTAACTTCCTAACTTCTAAATTCCACTCTGACACACTCACTGTTTAAGGCACACTTAGTCTATTTTTAGGAGCTACTGTGTCTCATGATGTATTTTGAACACCGAAATTCAGAGACATATGTTACTTGACGTGATTTCAGTTGTGATAGTTTGTTGGCAAGGACATGTCCTCTAGGGTCACTTTGTAGACAATGTCTGTAGAAACCTGCCATCTTTCTCTCGGTGTCCATCTCTTTTATTACAAACCATTCCCCTGGCAATATAGGGCCCTGTGTTTCTCAGATTAGCCTGCAGCACCACTCAGTTTGCCCACAGACTGGAAAAAAAATCAACTTTGTTTCTAATAAAACACTTATTTCCTGTGGGCCTTGTTAAGGGGTAGGAGTTAATCCGATGTGGTTGTAAATTATAATATTTACACTTTCTTATATTTGCATAGGATTTCACAATATTTCAAGCTCTTTCACATGCAACAAATAATTTTATGCTAACATCTGTGGAACTGGCATCATTATTACTATTTTGCTCTGAAGAAAGGAAAGTTCAAGGTTTTCAGACTGCTTTTTTCCCCTGGTTTACAGTCACAAGGCAGACTGAACTAATGTAGACAACAACCATCTGTAACTCCCATCTTACCACCCGATGCCACTGCTAAAATATTTTTATTTTTTAATTTTTTTCAAAGGGAGGGTTTTTCTTTTAAAGATTTTATTTATTTATTTATTTTTGTTAGAGAGAGAGAGAGAGAGAGAGAATGAGCACAAGCAGGGGGAGTGGCAGGCAGAGGGCAAAGCAGACTCCCCATTGAGCAAGAAGCCCAATGTGGGACTCAGAGCTGAAGGTACATGGTTAACCAACTAAGCCACACAGACATCCCTAAAAATATTTTTAAATGCTGATAAAGAAAATAATAATAATAATAATAATAATAATAATAATACAAAGCTGAGTACAAACGACAGAGAGATCTCCAGTGCCAAAATGGAAAGACATATAAATTTTAGGAAAGCTTATGGTAACTCAGGGGTAATGAAGGGCATGGATGTAGACCCAAATAAGGAAATGTCACATAATCATCCATTTCAAGACATGAGATGTGGCCTTTGCAGCAACAGAGAGGAAGAGATTAGTTACAAGGGCCAAGATGCCCGGACAAGCTGGCACATGTGGAGCGTACCCTTTCAGGGTACCCATGGGTCAGTGAAGCAGCGAAGTCTGTTGTCCTTCTTTTGAGGGGGTATTCTTCCAACCAAACCACTATCTTTTATATTCTATGCCAGGAACACACCTTCATATAGCATCTGCTCCTATTTCCAGTCTCCCGAAGAGTAGTGTCTATGACGTGGCTCCTTCCCAAGGTCTACCTCTGAGCTTTCCACTCATATGTGAATGTGATAAGATTTATCTTTAAGATGTCTTTCTAGAAGAGCAGCAGTTTAAGAAATCTATTTGGTCCAGGCCAGAGATGAAAGAAACAAAACCAAACAGAAGCAGCGGGTAGAGCAGCAACTGGGATACGTAAGAAATAGAACTGACGTGTATTTCCTTCTCAATATTGTCCTGACAAGTTGTCTAAGACGACATAAACATCTGATAAGAACTAGGCTGGAGGAATGTCGCTAAGTGGGCAGGACAGGACCAAGCTGGGCCAAGCTGAATGATGACCTTTTATTCAACATGGTCCCTTTGATCGGCTTGTCTGAGCTCCTGAGTTTTTGTCCTTCCTCCACCCCATTACTTTCAATCCTATATGTGTGTCCTCTATAGAATCTGTCTCTAATTTTTAATTTATATGGATATATACACATGTGCAAGTTGTCTATTCTGTTCAGAACTGTGTATTTAGCACGTAACATGATCCCTGACACATTAGAAGGGACTTGCCAGAAAGGTTTCTGAATCAATGACTTAAACATGTGGGTGAAAATGCTGCTTCTACTTATTAGGGAAGGAAAGTGATAAGCTTTATCAATGATAAGAAATTAAATAATAGTTCAGATTTCTCTTCCTAATGGTGCTTTGTTATAATCGTGGTTAACTCTCCTCTCACCATGGAATAGAACATTGTGTGGTGGGCCAGGAGTGAAAGATTCCAGAGACCACTGAACAATTTAAATATATTTTCTGTCTCACATGTTATAGTGAGACAATGGAAATAGAGTTAATGCAACAGAGTCAGGCAAGTCTGGGCCCAGATTCAAAGATAATGTGGCTTTGAAATGTTGGCTATGAAATGAGACAATCATCTCAGATAATGCAGGAAGTTAAAATGGCTATTTTCTTCACTATATTTATATCTTGGTGTGTGTAAAAGTTGTATCTATAACATGATGATGTGTGTAAAATGTGTGTAAAAGTCGTATCTATAACATGATGTGTGTAAAAGTCGTATCTATAACAAGCTTACAGTATATATCGGCAAAATGAACAAATTTCTGAGTAATGCCTGAACTTGGATGTGACAATAAAGAAAGAACTGTATCAAGTTAATAGCTTCAAACATCGATTTTCAGGAAATGCTGTTCCGGGAAGACACATTTTCCAATGGAACAATACCTGAAGATGTGTATGTATGTGATACTTTAACTTATCTGAACTTGATCATCTCGTTTGTTCCCAGGGGTCTCCTGACATGGTCAGGATCATCTCAGGTAACGGAATCAACATCACTTAGACGTAACTTCCAACTCCCTGACGTTTCACAGCTACGGGGGTAAGCCATCTTTGCTCTTCTGTTCCAACTGATTCCTAACCTCTTAGCTCCTGATTTTATTTCTTTATTGGGCCACAAGCATATGACGTGGTCTCGTACCTTAGATTCTGCCTCCGTTCCTTGATTACACTGTAGACTTTTCCTGCCAGAGATCACAGATTGCTCTGAGCCACTTGCCCTACGTTGCTCAGCTTTCTACCACAAAAACAGCTCTCTACTTAGTCTCTCTGACTTAATAGCAACTTTTACTGACACCACTCAGACTTGGCTTGACCCAGTTCCATAAGCAGGACTCAGACGATGATTTTACACCGCGACATCATTATATTTTCACTTATACTGCTGGCTGTAGTTGTAGCCTGTTTCGAAAATGCAGGTTACTGTTCACTTTGAGGTTCACTGTAACTAGATGTCACCTAATGAAATACAGAATAAACTGTAGAGGATATACTTTGTCCAAAGTCTTACAACCTGGTCCATCCTCGGGTCAGTCTTGTTTTTGCCCTGCTTTTCTCCTTCTTGCCCAAAACCACTTTTTTCACTTGCTTTGCCACATAATAGTAAAATGCAAACATTTTTAGGAAGAACCTGATTAGCTCAACCTCTTTTTATTTGCAGCCCATCAAAGATTCCAAATGTATTTGCATCTTAGAGCCTTTAAACTTGCTGTTTCCTGTCCTATGAACTCCTTCTCCAAATATCTGTTAGAAAACTTCCACCTAAAATTTATCTCTCAGCTCACATCTTTTTTTAAAAAAAATTAAATTCAATTTAATTAATGTATACTGTATTATTAGTTTCAGGGGTAGAATTTAGTGATTCATCAGTTGCATATAACACCCAGTGTCAGATCACATCTTACCTTCTTGGAAAGACAGTCCCTCAAGGCCCTTTCAAGGAACACTCCTTCCTTAAAGTCTCTGTCACTTTTCTCACTTTAAGTCCTAGGTAGTCTTGTTGTTGCAAATTACCTTATTGTTTCTGTGTTCAGTATTTTATCTATTTCCATTACAATGTCATTTCTTTGAGGGCCAGTGCCTTTCTTTGTTTTTTTTTTTTTTTTTTTAAGATTTTATTTATTTATTTGAGAGAGAATGAATGAGAGAGAGCATGAGAGAGAAGGTCAGAGGGAGAAGCAGACTCCCCAAGGAGCTGGGAGCCCGATGTGGGACTTGATCCTGTAAGTCCGGGATCATGACCTGAGCCAAAGGCAGTCGCTCAACCAACTGATCCATCCAGGCGCCCCAAGGGCCAGTGCCTTTCTTGCAGCACCACCAGTTTCTAACTGTTTCAAACAAAAGGTTTCAAACAAATGTTTGTTGAATGAATAAATAAAACAAATCCTCCAGAGGACATAGGGTGGTGGTGTTTTACATGAGAAAATATGAAATATTTCTCATTTTATTCTGTATAATGCATAAATAAAGTATTATTTCAGACATTAAAACACTAGTGTTTGGAGCACCAGGGTGGCTCAGTTAAGTGGCCAATTCTTGGTTTTGGCTCAGGTCGTGGTCTCCTGAGTTGTGAGATTGAGCCCTGCATGGGGCTCTGTGCTCCGTGGGGAGTCTGCTTGAAGATTCTCTCTCTGTCCCTCCCCTCACTTGCTATGTCTCTCAAATAAATAAATAAATTTTTAAAAGATAAATAAATTACTAATGCTTTTGTTATATAATACATAAAGCTTATTAAAATTACTGTATACATATATGATCCTAACATGTGGGAGATTTTGAAGGTAATTTTTCATGTGTCTGTAGGTAAGTACTTTTCTCAGAAAAACGTGCTTCTTTCCTGGGAACAAGATATAGCTTGCAAAGACAACTGTGCCCCTACTTTCTCATCTCCTGACAGATATAAGTTCATATGATATTATTTGTCTCTTTCTCTGAATTCATTTCCATGAAGATGTGAGGTCATCAGAGAGATATGGGTGAACATCGGCTGCTGGCTTTGGAAAGACCATGAGGGACTGTGAATCGAAAGGCTTCCCCCTTAACTTTTATATCTGCCATGAAATCAGCTCTATGAATCCTGTATGGCCATTTTGACATCTTTTTAATTTTTTTAAAAGATTTTATTTATTTATTTGACAGAGAGAGAAAGAAAACAAGAAGGGGGAGCAGCAGAGGGAGAGGGAGAAGCAGGCTCCCTGCTGGGCAGAGAGCCTGATGTGGGGCTCGATCCCAAGACCCTGAGATCATGACCTGAGCTGAAGGCAGACGCTGCACTGACTGAGCCACCCAGGCACCCTTATTTTGATAGTTTTGATTCTTGGTTTAGGTTGTCTCCAGGTCCCTTGTATGCAGGATAAATGGCACATTCGTTAATGCATGAAGTTAGATCTTAATTTATGTATTCAATCAATAGCTACCTACAATGCTCCTGTTATGTGTCAGACACATATGGCAAAACAGGTTCTTGTTCTTTTTCTACGTAGTCCTGGGAGTCTGTGCAGGTTGACTAACATTTGTCCCTTTTTTTTTTTTTTTTTAAGATTTTACTTCTTTACTTATTTTTTGAGAAAAAGAACAAGCACACAGGAGCAGGGGGAGGAGCAGAGAGAGAGTGAGGGGGGAAAGATCTCAAGCAGACTCCAAGCAGAGCCGAATAGCACAACTTTTAGATCACGACTGAGCTGAGACCAAGAGTCAGATGCTTAACTGACTGACCCATCCAGGCGCCCCTCACACGTGTTATCCTTAATATAGATGTAAATAATGCATGCTTTCCTGGGCAAAATTTTGTGACAGTCAGATGTAACAGAATTTTTTTTTAATATGAAAGTTTGAGAGATAGATTTCCATACTATAAAGCTGTTTTTACATTTCAGCAGCTGAGGCTACCTATAATTCATAAGATATTGCCAAATAAATAATTGATTATTTGGAAAACCAAGGCTGATTCTTAGATCGTGAGATTATTTTTGTTTATGTTGTGATAGTAAACTGAAACTTCTTTCATTAAACATGTCACAAGAACCAAGTTAGAGTGTGAAGATGATTTCATAATATTTATGAGGTATTTGAGGTTATTTGAAGCCCTGATATAACATTCTTAGGAGCTAGACACCTGAAGAGAGTAAAAAAGTCTCATATAAAGATGATGGAGAGAGGTAGAAAGCAATTTCATTAAACTGTAGTTTTTATCTATTTTGAAGTGAGCTAGCATTTCTACCTGCCTTTATGACTACAGTTTATGAGCCTCATACATATGGTACAAGAGATTTGTTGAAACCGACCTCTAGTAATATGAAATGCTTTATAGTTTACTGTAGCAAAAGGAACGACAAGATCCTGAAGGTTAAAGAGAAAAATTGTTAACACTGACAGGCAGTCTCTACAATCTCATTCATTGATGTTAATAATCACTGCTTCCCGAGAGCTTTCCCTGTGCCAAGAGATCTTAGTACTTTACTTTTTTGGATGCACACAGTTTTCTCATCACCCTTATAAAGTAAGTTTTGTTAGTATTCCATTTTGCAGTGATGCATAAAGAGTTTGAGGAATTCGAACATGGTCATTCAGTGGAAGAGTGATTGAAGAAAGGCAGACTGATTCTGGAAACGCCGCCACATAGGGCCTCTCATGCTAAATCCAGACTGTAGCTGGTGCGGGCTAGGCACACCTAGGTGGGGAGTGAATAGAGATGGAGTGGAAAAAAGCACAGAATGGGTAAGACAAAGGAGGAGAAAACTATGTTAACCTGGAGTTCTGTGATTCAGACCAAATTATAATTTGCCCATTTAGTATTATGCGACTACACCAGTTTGTACAACCCACAAGTACATAAAATGCATTCATTCTCTGTGGTTCTGGAACCTTCTGGCTCCACAAGCAATTATTTCATAATTTTGGGTGCCCAACAAAATGTGAGAGGTGTGGATCTCCAGACCGTGTATCATGCATGTGTTCTGTTTCCCAGAGATCCTACCACATGGTGATCACATGAATGGCATTTCGAACCTAGTTAGCCATTTTGAACCTGACTAAGTGGATTATCTGAAGTCAGATGAGGGAAAAGATTAAATGCAAGGAAGAAAATTCCACAGTCAGAGCTGCTAAAAAAATCAGAGGAGACTGGGCTGCCTCGGGATCACAGGAATCCCATTCTTTCTAGGATTTAAAGCATCTTGTAGAGATTGTGGTAGGAGTATTAGAGAAAGGATTTAAAAAACAAAACAAAACAAAACAAAGAACGATGGTCTCGTTGAATTTTAGGATTTATATGTATCTTTGATTTTCTAATTCTCCCAACTCTATAGAGTCTTGTCTCTTTTTAAAAAGTCATATTATGTAGTATGAGTTGGATATAGTCAGAGAGTAACATAAATTAGTATAAACTTCTTTTTTTATAAGTTAAAAAATCTTATAAAGCTGGAATCTTGGTAAGATGAATTATTCTTGGCCTACTCTACCAAACGGCAAGCAGGCTTCCTTAAAACTACCTTCAATAGTTGGAAAAATATAAAATAAGACAATCACAATGGAACAGAGTTCTTAAAATATCTAGTTGTTCATTCAAAACATTTGTCTCAAAGATCTAAACCTTAAGAAAGAATATCATCAGAATTCACAAAATGACCTTACTAATTAGTTATTGCAACACTTTCTAGATATCCTGTTTGAAAAGTTATTTATGTTAGCTATGAAGAGGTTTTGATCATATGTCGTAATGAAAATGCCTATGTGAGACCCAAGTCTCTGGAAAGTAGAATTTTAGCCTGGTCCTTCACAACTACCGTATAGCAAGGAGATACCATAAGAACTCCAAAATGAATCAACCTGAAATATCCCATCTCCTCTTTCCTGTATCAAAACAACCAGGGGTGCCTGGATGGCTCAGTGGGTTAAGCCTCTGCCTTCAGCTCAGGTCATGATCCCAGGGTCCTGGGATTGAGCCCCGCGTTGGGCTGTCTGCTCTCCAGGGAGCTTGCTTCCCCCTCTCTCTCTGCCTGCTTCTCTGCCTACTTGAGAGCTCTCTCTCTCTGTCAAATAAATAAATAAAATCTTAAAAAAAAAAAAAAACCCAAAACACCCATAGTTTAATCTGGTGGTTAGGAAGCAACTTCTTTTCTTTACATATCTGCTATATGTATACAGTAAAGTATTGCAAAGCAAGTCTATAATCATATTACTTGCTTATTTTTTTTTAAATAAAATGGTTGCTATGCTGTGATCACAAAAATGGAAAACTCTTAACAGCAGACAGCACACTTTCTTCATTTTCTAAAATAACATTTTGAAAAATATAGGGCAGATAGAGAAGAAAATAACAATTATTAAAAATATCAGGTAAATATCAATCTGAATTAAATGTTAAAAAGCATCATGTTTATTACATATTATATATTTGTTATACATGATATTTATTATACTTTTATAAAATACATGATAACATGCATATATTGGTAATATACACACATAGTATATATACCTAATGTATATATACAATGTGTATACTATATGATGCATGTAGCTAATGTATACAAAATATCTATATGTGTGTGTATAAATTAAAGACTATCTGTGTCTATACAACTATTGGAAAATTAAACACTTAGGAAACAGTAGAACTAATTTTAAGCATGCTTAGTGTGATTTTACTCCATGTTTCCCCGAAGTCAACTAGGTCCTTGAATTTGATATATTTTTCTACTTCATCTATTTATATTACATATAATCCGAAACAAATGTGATTTGTATACTTGAACAATTGTTAAATATCATATATATAATTCTGAATTTTTTATTCAACAGTATATATTATAGATGTATTAATATTGATATAAATGTCTATATTTATTCATTAATATTAAATTTTGATTACTATTTGAAAATATGAGTATGGAACATACATGAAATATATATGCTAATTCTAATGGTAAGCATTTAAGTTATTTCAATTTGGTATTAACACAAACATTGTTGTATTTCACATCCTTATGCATGTGTCCAAGCACATAGGGGTAAGTGCAAATTCTATGATACACACATTTAAAAACTTATTTAATAATTACACTACCACCCCTAGTGTATTGGAATATGGGATCATTAGACTTTTTAATTTGTATCAATCTGATGGTGTTGAGATGACATCTCTTTGTTTTTATTCACATTTTCATTTTTCTTAATTAGGTATCTGTTGTTAATAAATTGTAGTGAAATATAGCAGAATGAAGAAAGTGCATACGTCTCAATTGTACTTTCAAAAATTTATATACAATTTTAAGGAACATTGCTGTATACATACTGATTTAAGATTATGCTATCCGTCTCTTGGAATGATCTATAATTATCCATTTAGAAAATTTTAAGTCAGTATCTCTACAAATATTGCTTCTGTTTGTTATTCCTTTTGGAACAAGTATAAATACTTCAAAATTTTAAAAATTGATATACATTTCTCATTCTCTGTTTATTTTCCATTTATTTGTACTTTTTCTATGTTAGTCTAAGTAATTGATATCAATTTTCTGTACATTTTACTTGTCTTTAGTGCTATTATGTCCACTCACCCAATCTGCAACTTAGCAAAGTTAAAGTCTCAAGTACATGCATCATTTTGTTCTAATTCTACAATGTCTACTTGATGTTTTTAATAGATTCCAAGTCCAGTGAAAAATTTTATCCTTTTACCTCTTTGTCTACTTTCTCTACTCACACACACACACACACACACACACACTCATCTTCATGAAATCTTTGTTTTCTCATTCCAGTGTCTGAATCAGTTTCAGTTACGCTTTCCTCGGTTTCTTTTTGTACTCTGATCAGATTGTATTCCCTCTCCACATGTCTAGAAATACTTTTATTACATGTCAAACATTGTGTAGAAAGGAACCAAAAATTCCCCAGAGGTTATCTTCCACAGGAGAGGGTCTGCCTTTCCAGTGTTAGGCAGGATGATGGCTGCTAACGCCAACCTAATCAAGAACGGATCACAGTCAGGTGATGCACTGAAGGCTTACTAAAATGCAGATTACTCCTGGATGGCCCTGTTCCTTTGGCACAGACTTTCCATGCGTCTGATTGAGAATAATGTGGTGTTTGTCTTCTCAAGTCTGATATACTGTGATTGATTTCTCAGATTCAGTTTCCTGTATTAGTATGTGCTACATACATGTTCTCAGTATTACAGAAAATGACACTGGATGTTTGATAAATAGGTCTGAGTAAACAAAGAGATTATTTTAAAGTCACTCTACCTTTTGTTCTGAGTGAACTAAAGAAAAGAGAAATGTTTATTTCCTATTATTTCATAGAGGTGATTTAAAAAAAAAAAAGAATGAGAGGCATTACAAAATTTTGCCGCATTCCGTCATGATTAAGCAGAACAGTAATTCTAATTATAGAATCAATTAATCCCTTTCTATCTCCCTTTCCATATGCCAATTGCCTATTCTCCACGTATGTCTCATATGAAGAACACTGAAGGGCAAAGGTTGGCATCAAGCAGGAGTTGGGGTTTATCCAGAGCATGCACATTTGAAACACAATGAGACATTAATAAAATGAAAATGAAATAGAGGAGGTAAAAAGCGTTGAAGAAAATCTTTTGGAATTAGTGGTGATGGTAGCACAACTTTGTGAATTTTAAAAATGTGACTTTTATACAATGTGAATTATACTTAAGGAAAGCTGTTATAAAGAGGGATTTATGTCATTCTCTCCTACGTTATCTTTATCTGAACAGAACTGGTTAGGAGGGCTACCTCCTTCTTCTCTGATTCTCCCTCCAGAACTCTGATTTACGATTTCCAAAATTAAAAGTGTCAATGACTACTTCGATTTGTTCCCTAACTCATTCACCCAGAGTTAATACATGGCATCTTTGCTGGTGCTTTAAAACATGTTTATTCATGGTGTTAGAGAACAAATGTAGCGGTAAGGTGGAAAATGAAAAGTCACGAACTCACAAGGCTGAACCTTGAGTCAATTTACTGTAGCAGCAAAAGAGAGGAAAGATTTGGGTTCCAAAGGGAGTGTCAAACACTCATGAATTCTACACCCACCTTCCAGGTACAGCATCTGGAAATGCATCAGTAAATCAAGGGAAGCAATGGGTCTACCCTAGCTTTGTGTGCTAAAACTGCAATTAGGAGGATTCAGAGATGTTAACTTACCCGGTCAAGAGCCGCTTTCTCCAGCTCATTTTTGGCCACAGCTAATTTTTGTTCCAGATCAGTAAGTTGTTGGGCCTATAAAATGAAAGAAAGGCCAATCTTTTTAGTAAATTCTGTAACATCCTTTTTCACTTTAAGCATCATTCATTCATTGTAGAGAACAACAACAACTTTGTGAAATCTATTTAGAATTCAAGTTAAAAATACTGCATGACCTTTGGTTAAGCTTCAGAAATAGTGTGTTCTGCAAAGTTCCAGCTCCAGTCCCTGAATATACTTTGACATAATAAATCAGTTATGTTTCTAGTTGTTCCAAATTGAACTGTATTTCCCCAAAATTCCTATGTTGAAGCTCTAATCAACACCCTCCCACTTTGTGGCTATATTTGGAGACAAGGCCTTTAGGAAGGTAATTAAGGTAAAATGAGATTGTAAATGTAGGGCCCTAACCCCATACAATAGGTGTCCTGATAAGAAGAAGAAATATCAGATCTCTCTCTCTTTCTCTCTCTCTCTGCATGCTCGCACACAGTAAAGGTCATACGAGGATCCATGGAGATGAACACCATCTGCAAACCAGGAAGACACCCTCACGAGAAACCAAGTCTCCCAGCACCTTAATCTCAGACTTCTTGCCCTCAGAATGGTACGAAAATACATTTCTGTTGTTTAAGCCACCCAGTCTGTGGCTTACCCTATGGCAGTCTCTTGTTACGGCAGCCTCAGCAGACTAACATAATAGCATTCATTTTTTCTACTATTTAGTTTTAATCCAACACACACCTCTATCCCACCATATCCTAGTACCTTTGCAAATGCCGTAACTCTTCTGTTAAAAGAGCAAAGGTCTCAGATTTGGAAGATGTATTTTAAAATCCTGTATCTACCAATTCCTATCTACATACTATAGCTATCCTTACAAGAAGATGCTTAGCAGCCTCACAAAGGACCCAGAGAAGAACCTGCCTCCCCTCATGGCTCAGAACCTCTCTATACCTCTGGACTTACCCTGTCTCCTACAATTACCCAGTGAAAAGAACCTCAAGCTGGAAGGAACAGAGGATCCTTCTGATGTTCTTATTGGGGAAGGGGATTGAATTTGCCAGGAAAAGCTGACAGCAGAAGGCTTATCAATTAACTACCTAATTAGCTACCTAACCCATATACATAAAATACATCATATATGCACTTAAAAATGTATGTGTGTGTGTGTGTGTTTGTATGCTTAAAAATAAAATTTTGAATTAAAAAAAGAGTGAGCTGGGGGCACCTGGGTGGCTCAGTGGGTTAAGCCTGCCTTCGGCTCAGGTCGTGATCCCAGAGTCCTGGGATGGAGCCCCGCATCGGGCTCTCTGCTCAGCAGGGAGCCTGCTTCTCCCTTCCTATCTGCCTGCCTCTCTGCCTACTTGTGATTTCTCTCTCTGTCAAATAAAAAATTAAATAATTAAAAAAAAAAAAAAAAGAGTGAGCTGGTGAAGAAAGTAGCTTCCAATATGAAGGTACCTGTAAGTGGTAGAAAACCAACAAGCTCTGAGCCCCAGGCCCCTCCCTGCACTCGCCTTTGTCCTGTTTGTCTCTATCCTTCCTACCTTCCCACTGCCCGACCCCACAATGTGAGGACCTTGGACCACAGACCTCAGTCTCATATTCTTGACCTGGGGCTCAGGCCACCCTGCCTATTCCACATCGCTGCTGTCCTGGGGCCATCTACCTTTCTCAAACACTGAGCAATCAAGACTTAAACGGCGACTGTCCTTGGCTACCACAGGCCCTGCCTAACCCAATGTCTGTCCACAGAACGGAGCCTCAATGGAAGGAAGGAAAAGAAGGTCTCTTTTATTTCTCCTTGTGTCCTCAGTCAAGGATAGGAGTTAGGGACAATAGAGAGGGATGGGTGGGTCTCAGTGAGACAGTGGTCAGCTTATACTCCCACTAGTTATGGGCGAGGTCCTTAGAAATTGGGGGGAGGCTGTCCGTGCCAGCGTCAGTGCCACTCAACATTTTAGTCACCATCTGGAAGGAATGCCCACGCTGCCCAGCAATCCCCCATGTCTTGCTCACTCCCCTGCCCCCTCCCCTCCATCCCAGCCCAGGTTCATCCTCCCCTCCACCCCAGCCCAGGTTCATATGCTATCTTCTTTCTTAGGCTCTCTTTCGTAGGCAGACACTCTCCTCAAGATGCTGTCATCAGTCACCTGCAGTCCAGAGGGGTCTGCATAGGCACAGGACCTTCTGCCTTAGCCTGTTTTCCTCCTTGTAAGGGTTTTTCAACCCAAATCCTGTGATTCATACTAGAAGATCTCCACTAAAGAATGACACAGAATGTTCAGTAATACAGCAATCCAGGAAGCTTGTATTAGGGCAGATAGAATGGATTCCATCAGAAATAGCAAATATGCCTTTGAAAGCTATAATGCCAGCAATTCCCAGGATTTCAAGTATTTATCTCTTCTAGGAACTCACTGAACCTGGTAAAATCTAGCCAAGAGATTTTGGAGGACAGAAGGTTACAAGAAGAGTAAGGGAAAATAATCAAAGGAATTGCAGATACTAACACATATTACCAAATGTTGGTGCTAGTTTTGGAAGGATGAGCCACTGGGTTGACTTGTATATAGTAGTTATAAAATTACATAAAACAGTAAGAATTCTGTGAGTATTAAACTATCAGAAGACATATAAAAGACTGAGGACTTTACCATATGGTAAATTTTATTTAAGTCAAGTCAAATTTATTTGTTTTCTCAATTTAACTCCTGCAAAATAACAGATAGGGCTACTTATGAAGAGCTAGTTGTGATTCTGAGGAGCTTTCATTCACATCCAATTACAGAACAAATATCTATGAAGTGACTGATTTTCTCAGGCCAGGAAACGTCATCTGTCTACATAGGCTCAAAATATACATGGAGAGGCAAGCATGTAAAGTGAAAATCACAATAAGAAATTCTAACTGCTAAACACAAAATACGTGGTCTAAAAAGTCAGAGTGCCTTCTTCTTTAATAAAGGAAACAGCAAATAACTGTAACATTTAATTTTCATACCTGTACATCTTCTCATTTGAGCTTTCTAGTCCAGAAGCTAGAGTCCATACCATAAATCTTATTTTACTTAAAAAAAAAAAGAAAATGCTGCTTCTGACCTTTAAGTTTTTACAGACCACAAAACATTGGAACCTGGGGTTTGGCTGCACCATCCAGGCTTGCTTCTGGAGCTGTTCCTTTCTGTTTTTCTCTGGAGTTCAACTTAAATTAAGCTGAATTATGAAGGATGACATTAATGCCATATATAACATAAAAGTGTCTTTTTTTTTTCCTTCTAAGAAACATGAATCTATGCCATGATGAATGCTAACAAAAGTCTTGGCTATTTCATCTTCTGATAGAGCACAA
Organism: Martes martes; assembly: GCF_963455335.1. Lineage (NCBI taxonomy): Eukaryota > Metazoa > Chordata > Mammalia > Carnivora > Mustelidae > Martes > Martes martes. The sequence goes on from NC_137898.1 coordinate 37,808,997, forward strand.
GAAAAGGAAGTGCTACAGGGATATCAGCATAGTATCTAGCCAGAGTGTTTTCTGGCATGGCTTTCTGGTTGGAAACACTAACCAGATTCATCTAGGGCCAGATCAGGAAAGGATCAATATAGACTTTGAGTAGAGAATTCACAACAGAGCCTCCTCTTAATGTTCTGGCCATTGTGAAGTTATAATAAAAAACTTGGAGGGGACTACTGTGACTCATTTACAGGGCACATAGGTTGGTGAAAGACTACAATAGCTTGGTTTTTAAGGGGCATGGATATAACGGCCCACATTACAGTAAGTTTGACATCAGCAAAACAAGGTCAGAAATCTTTAGAAGTTTCCCAACAATGACTGTGCTATTTTGTTATTAAAAAGATGGCAATTGTTCTACAACCAATAAGACCATGCAGGTGTGTTCCAGCAAATAATGCAGAAATAATGGATAGCAAATACAAGAGAAGTTCCATTAGAGTGTGGCATGAGCATATTAGAAATTCTACATTTTAATTCCAGAGTTTAACATTATAAAATAGGTGTTATTACAAAATAATCTGTATTCTATGTTTTCTACACTAAAATATCTTACGGTTGTAGTATAAAAAATATTAGAACTTGTATTTAGGCATTTTCTAAATCTCATCTATGTTATTTATGCTTATAATGTACATGACATGGTAGTAAAAGAATAATATGATAACAATGATAACAATGATGATAATGAGCCTAAATTCTCTCTCTATATATTCATTCCATATGCATAACAACTCTGTCTGGCACATAGTATTGTTTCTATCCTTTTTAAATGAGAAACTGAGATAGAGATTTATGAAATACCTTGCTCAAAATCACACAGCTGGGCAATAACAGATCTAGAATTCAAATCTAGGCAGCTTGTATCCATAGCTGGTCCTCCTTACCACTAAAGATACGAATGTATGTGTTCTATTTATAACTAAAAATTTACATATATTAAATAACATGTGCTCAAAATTTACTGATGACCTTTAGACTAAAAATGTTTGGAATTAACTCAGAACCTTGGAGAAATTTTGCATGCTTAAGATTTTTCTCCCAATGAGGATGATAAAGTCATAAAAGAAATGCTCTCAAGTACTCAGTAGGATGTACTTGGTGGTTGGTGAAAAGGTAATGACAGGATTGAATTTTTTATCTATGATTCAATGTATCTATTACTACATAAGAAACACATGCTCCCTGCTCAGCAGCCCTAACCTAAAAGATGGGGATCATAGTCAAGAGAGACAACACAGACAACCCCACCATCATCACCGTCATCTCTACATTCCACTTTACTGTAGAGTTAGGAGACAGAAAATCAATAATTCTTATTTGCATCTACTCAACCCTCAAAAAAGTAGGAAGTTGCAGTACCAAGATTATCTCTGGCCATCAGATTCTTGGATGCTGTGTCTGCTCGTTTCAACATTAATAATTTGGGAGTGACACTGACAGACATGGGATTGAATGACTAAAACATGTACAAGGACCAAATTAAGACCCAAATTACACAGAAATATAACTTAGCATAACATCTGCTTATAAGTGCTATTAAAGGTTTTAATTAACTAAAGTTATGAAGTTCAGTAAGCCTTTCCATTGGGAAATAAGAGCAAGCGTATATAATTTTCCTCAAAATTTGAGTTTTTATTAGTCTCATATTACCATCATGTGTATATGTATATGCATGTAACACTCATGGCCATTTAAAGAAAATCTATCCTGAAATACTTTTTTCATTATGTCTTTGAAGTTGATTCCCTTTCTCTCCTCAAGAACACTGACACTTTGGAGGAAAGCGGTTTATAACCTTTCTCTGTCATGCATTTTAGGAGAGGTTATCTCAACACTCAGTTCCAGGGATGTGGATGTAATTTCTTACAGCAATTCCTCTATCTCTACTCCATAGTCAAATGACTGTGATTGGGTTTAGGCATCTAATTAACATCAGGCCAGAGACTAGAAGATATATACTGGTGGTTTCTGGAAGGAAAGTGGTCTTTCTTCATCTGATGAATAGACGGTATGTTTTGTTCTTTCTCTTGGTAGTAGAGTATAAGGATGTTTACGTCTCAGTGCTAATAGCCTTATCTCCAGAATAAAAAAGAACATCATGAGGCAAAAACTCTACTAGAGAAGAAAGCAGAGCATAGAAAAGAGCAAATAAATATATTACAGGATCTGGTGACTTTGAAAACATTTCAATCAAACCACACCTGAAATGAAAGGAACCTCGCATTTTCACTACTGTGAGTAAATAAATTCATTGTTCATGAACTAAATTCTTCTTAGATATTTATATTTTCCATTATTTGAAAAGAAAAGATACCAGTCTTCTGCTTACTATAACTGATATTGGTCTAGTCCTTCTCCATAAACAACCATGAGCTAATTATGTCAGGCTGTGAACGATGAAATATGGAGAGCTCACTAGGTGGGACCTGTCACTGTACCAGCTTTCTGGCTGAGGGCCATTTCCTACCCAGCTGCAAGGACTGGGGCCCCAGCGGCTCACTGCAGTTGCACTGAGCTCTGAAGGCAGAGATCGGAGTTTGGAGCAGATTAAATACCTGCAGTATAAAAGGGAAGGGAAGCAGAGAAAAAGAGAGATGAGCAAGGGCAGAGCTTCCAAAAGTCAGTTTGTGAGGATGTTCCTACAAATCTTTGACTGAGAACTGGGCTGCACATAAATAGGACAATATATCACACAAGGCTAATCATGAAGTAACTGTTAAATGGCTGAGAGCAGAACAGAGACAACAGAGTTTGAGCATGGCAGAAGGATGTTAGCATTCCAGACACATTCATAAGCCTTATTAACACCACAGGCAACAAAGTAACAGCCTTTCGATTAATAGCCATGCATGAGAGTAGCGGTTGGCAAATTATCATCTCAAAGGCCAAATGTGGCTCATTGCCTGTTTTTGTAAATAAAATTTTATTGGAACACAGCCACCTTTATTTATATATTGTCTAGTTACTTTTGTGTCACCATAGTGGAATTGGGTAGCTGCAAGAGGGACCATATAGCTTGCCAAGACTAAAGTACTTATTATGTGATCTCTTGTAGAAAATGTTTGGTGAGTCCTGCTCTAATACGAAGTCTACTTTGGGCCGACCTTAAGAATATCTACATCAAAATCTAGATTAAGATTCTGGGAGGTCGAGTTGGGGGCAGAGTTTTGGAGGTTTATCTCAGTCAAGTGAGAAGAACTTGGATATCTTCTTGGACTTTCACGTATCTACACTTGAAAAGTATAAAGCCAACTCTACATTAAGGTGAATATGGGCATTTCAACTGCATCATTGGACAAAAATTAACTATCTTCAAAAGAATATAAAATCCAGAATCACTCTAGCATATGAATGGCAATGCCCAGCACAAAATAAAATCTTACTAGGTATTCAGAGAAATGAAATGTATGACCCAAAGTTAAACAAAAGAGTAGACAATGGTAGCTGTAGACAAATCATCTTTAATGCCAAAACATTTCCTTATAGACTTTTGTTCTTTATATTAGCCTTGAGAATCATGACAGCACTTTCTAGCTGCCTCCCTGGTACTCTACTTAGCTTTTTGGATCTTAACTAATGAATCTTAGACTCTAACCCACACATCCAGAAATTGCAAAAATTCCTGTAAAATGTCTGTAAGTTTTATTCACTATGACTATCACTAAAAATAAAGCCATTTTTTGTCTTCATGAAAGATGGATATCAGATGACTCCTTTTATACTATGCATTGGGTAGTTTCTGTGATTTGTAGAAACCTGGATTGAATATACTGCTTAGAAATATGATCTTGAAGTACCTAGTTTTTCTTTACTGTTATATTTATCTACTACATGAAGGTAAAAACCTTTCCTTAGTTACTATGAATCTATTTTGTCTTTGTCTATCATAAATTTTCTGAGGCAATAACTTGTAGGAGTAATGATTCGAGATCATAATATAATATGTAATTATTAATTTGAGAGAGATTGAGAAGAAATGTAGGTTATCTGACCTGTACCTTTCTCAGGCAGGTATCATCAGCTCAATATACACTATCTTCTAAAATCCTGGATGACAAGTGGTCCTTCAAACTACATAATTAGCTTGCTGCTTAATCTTAGAAATTAATACTACTTCAAATAATTGTATCAATAAATAAATACTTTGTGAGTATAAATGAAGTAGTTACTGCTTCTGTGTTATTGTATTCATAGATATTTTTCATATTTATATATATTCTCTTATCTGATATTGATCTATATTTTCATTTTATTCTCTCTCCTTGCTATTACATAATAATAAATACCATTTAATAATCATAAATACAATTTTTAATTTCCACAGGTGGCAGGTACATGACCATTCCTGTATATTACCTCCCACATTTGATCATTTACCCTAAGAGGTATATAGTATTACCATGTTTGACTAATGAGGAAAAAAGGATCAGAGAGAATAACACAGAAGTAGAATGAAGTTTTGCTACCAAATCTGCCTGTCTCCAGACATATCACACTGGGCTACTTTTACTCTAATGATTTCAAAGCTAAATTGGACAACACAGGCCCTAGGTGTATCTACTAAGCCTCTTCAGTCATGGCTCAGTCTCAAATTCTTTCCATTTCTCTGTTTCCTATTCCAAGAAACAACTTTTTTTTTTTCCATTCTTGCAGAACGTTATTATTACTTTATAAAAATGTTTGTGTTTGTATTCTAATTTTTTCATTATTATTATTCTACCAACGGATAAGTACTTTAATCGTGCTCACCACAGGTCTCTGTGATGGGAACATTCTGTATTACGCGAATAGTCAATTATCTCCTTTCTTGGAAAACTGCCCACCACAACCTCTCAAAAAGCTCCCATCCTTCTTTCATTTATTACAACTCTGTTTATATTTATTTATTTATCTATTTACTTATTTTGCTATTTCTCTGCCTTATATTCTGGTTTTTCTTCCTCTTATCTCTACCTAAAGATGAGAATTCATGGAAAACTGTGGTTTCTAGTACACCTATGGCTCATCAAACAGTCCTATTCTTATACCCTTCCACAAATTTTTAAATTTCTTGAAAGGTCAAATGATCACATTCTTCTGATTCCTCAAAATCAGTCTGCAGAGAATGAAAGTCATAACGTTCTCTCTTGTTTCTATTATTGTCAAGGGCACATTGCATTGGTTTCCTATTGCTGCTATAAACAAATCATCACAAGCTTAGTGGCTTAACACAAATGTATTCTCTTAAAGTTCTAGAGGTCAGAAATCCAAAGCAAATCTCACTGGGTAACGTCAAGGCAATGACAAGCCTGGTTTCTCCTCGAAGCTTTAGGGTAAAATCTGCTCCTTATCTCTCCTAGGTTCCAGAGACTGCCTGGACTCCTTGGCTTGTGGCCGCTTTCACGGACATATTATCCTCCCTGACTAACCCTCCTGCCTCTTTTTTAAAAAGACTTTTGTGATCCCATTGTTAGCAAAAAATCCAGGAGGACTTGTCCCAGTCATGATTCTTACCTTATGTACCTCTGCAAATGATCTACTACTGCCATGTAAGATAACATATTCACAGGCTCTGTGGATTAGGATGGAGATACCATCACAGGGTTATTAATTACCCCGTGTCCCAAACACATCATCTCGGCCCCACTCTCAAAACGAGCCTTCTTCCCACGCCCATTCAGTGTCACAAATTCCATTTGTTCCATCTCTACCGCTTTCAGTAGAACTACCAAAGTGGGTCCTCACTTCTACTCTTGATCGATTGCTGCAACTGGTTTTTCCTGTTCTCTGCCTTTGTGTCTACTTTTCTCCCCTTTCTCCTCCAGGAAGTCACCCTGCATATTCCACCATGTTTATTTTTCATGAACATTTCTTTTAATCTGTTTCTCCTTGATTCAAAAAAAAGAGAGAGAGAGAGAGAAAACAACAACAACAAAACTGTAGTTTTTCCTTATAGTTTTATGATAAATGCAAACTCCTTCATATTCAGGTGGAAGCCTGCCGTAGTTTATCCTACGCGATCTTTAGGGGCAATTACTTTTATTTGACAAGACAATCTACCCCACCCAAGCCAGGCCAAAAATAGTATTGCCCACTACCTTTGGTAATGGGTATAGTCTAGAACGGGTCCATCGTCTTCACTTAATTTGCCTTGAATAAGCCGACAAGCAGGAGTTCTTCGGGATGTCTATGTGAAGTTGCACTACAAGTCTATGCTGCTAATTTGGAATTTATGTATTTTCAGGTTATCTCAGATTCTAATGTCTTCATTTTATTTTTTTATTTATGTATGTCATTATATGAAATTTCTTCATTATATCTTTCTTCTTTTCCATTCTATTTACTGCACGCATCATAAATCCCCAGCATCTTATACGTTTACATCCCATTTTTCCTCCTTCCCTCCCTCCCTCCTTCCTTTCTCTTTCCTTCCCTCCCTCCTTCCCCTCACTCCTTGCTTCCTTCCTTCCTTTTCTCACATTTTCATTTATCAGATATTATTTTCAACATCCCGGTATGAGGTCAGTCACAAATAAATACAACATAATATAAAGGCAATACCTTTATATTATGAAGCTTGGAGCCTAAGGGCTTCTTAAACACTTCTGTATTCACCACTAGAACTGTCAATGTGTCTTTTACATAGTAAGACAACAAAATTATATTGGTGTCCTCTTTGAAGTCACAGGTACTTTAACTTTACTGGTAGAATTACAAGTGTTTTACTAGGCTCTCAGAAGAGACAAAGAGGTATTTTGACCTGAGAGCATTGTATAATAACTCAATGGCCTTCTTTATACTTTACTTAACACCTTAACCACCTCAGGGTCTACCCATGTACCTGCTCTTTCTGCTTAGAATCATGGAAAAGTCCCTGCTATCCTGTTTTCCCTGGTCAATTCCTATTCATCCTTTACACAGCAGTTGAAATGCTAATTCTCATAGAGATCTATTTCTGAGCTGCAAATATAATTTTAGCATTCTTGTCATACTCTCTTGTGAAATGTTATATTTTTTCTTCCTATTACTTTTACCAGTTGTGATTTTTAAAATAGAAAGTGATTGGAATGATATGGACACCAACCAATAAAATCTGAGTCTGCCCTGAATGCCAGAACAAGGTCTTGAGAGTTCTCTGCTTGACAGGTGTCAAGCAGTCAATCTGTCTGTAAACAGTAGCACCGTGGCAGCTCCTAAGCAGGCCTGCCATACCCACATAGACTCAGCCAGGAAAGAGACATGAGGCCAAATCAATTTGGACAGTTTATTACTCACACTGAAAACATAAGGAAGATCAGCATGGTGTTGTCACTCCATGTCTCTTAATATCACTGGATGACATCAAATCAGGGTGCCATATCAAAGGCAACATATGTGGTGGCTCTTTTTCTGCCATTGTGGATCCAACTCCCAACTACAGCAGAGCCAACAGCTATACCCAAAGGAAGGGCAGAAGTGTAATAGGGAAGTCTCATGCTTTACTGACATTAGGAAGGCCGATAAGAAATTGCTACCTGGCAACCTCCTGAAAGATAAGGAAGCAGATGAGAAACAGTCTTGTAACAGCTACAAATATGACTACCTGACTACCTATCCTTGTATGTTCCGTGGAGGATCACAGGACATTAACCCAAGACTTGGGTTAAATGACATGTTAGCCTTGCCTAAGCGATCTAAGCAAAGATATGCATGGTTATCAGGGTGCTACGGCCGAGCCACTGTGCTATAACAGGTGTTAGCCATTTATTGCTGAATGACAACTAAGTGCCAGGAGACACGGATGAAGGAGGCAATGGCTATTTCACAGTTGGTACAGAAGTACTTCAATAGTTGGAACAATCTGCGTGTCTATATTAATGTATATTAGTTATTAAGGTTGTCATCTACCCATTTATCTATCTGATTGTTAATGCCTCATTCCCTCGCTAGGCAACAGGCTCACAACACAAATTGCTTCTGTTTTGCTAACCCTTGAATCAATAATTCATAAATCAGTGATGGGTACCTAGAGTTGCTTAATAAGTACTGGATGAACAAATGAACAAATGAGTAAATTTGATGGAACGTACTAAGAAAACACGTATCGTAATCTTCCTCCTTAATTTGTTTTGTCCTCATTTGTGTCTGTCAAGCCCCAGTGTTTACAAGAACTCTCTACCTAGTTGAACATTTTGAAGATTTTTGGGTCCTTACTTTTCCAGCCCAAAGAATGCTTTTCTGAGAGCCTTTTCAGTCCATCATGGAAATCTCCTTTCTGGCAGTTAATTGGCATGAAAGACAATGGCTGCACTTCCTTCTAACAGGCACAGGAAGTGATGGTTTTACAACACTGACAAGAGCGTTGAAGGGATAGCAGATAAGATTTGGCATAAAATTTTGTAGGTGTCAGGATTAAGTCAGGGGTAAATATTTTGAATAGGTGTTTTTTTTTTTTTTTTTCTATGTCAATCTGCCTAAAAGTCATGGTCCCCTCTATTTGTGCAAATCCTCCTGCACTCGAAGGCTGGATGAAGCCAATTGCTACAATTTTCTTATTGCTGAAGTATAGCAGCTACTTTGGATGCTTATCTCAAACATCCTTTCAAAATTTTCATTTCACTAAGTGAATTTTGTGAAAGCAGCAGGTACTGAAGCATCTACACACCAGCTTGTCAAATTCCCTACTACTGTCAATCTGTATTTTTTCCCTTATATATTCATTTTAATGCATTTTAGCAGAGACTTTTAATACATTTCCATGTCCTATTTCCTACCAGACTTATTTTGTTCTTTTCACTCGAATTTAAAAGTGGAGCATTTGGCAATTAGAGAGTGAGCTAAACTCTAGGGAATACCTGAAGCCCTAGAAATGTGGCATTCCCCCAGAGATGGAACAAAGACCTTGCAAGCTATGTCAGTATCTCACCTCCCATGGAATTGTATAGAACATGAGCTACCTTTTTCAACACACTGTATTTTTTAACGTATTAAATCATGCTTAGCATCTGCAAGTCAAGTTCTATACAATTTCCACATATACTTAATTGTCAAGCATCCGGGCCAAGCCAACAGTATCTTTCTGGTTTTATTAGATGTACAAACAGAAGTTTATAGAGTTCTAGCAAGCTATAGATGATATGCAGAAGAAACAGATTCAAAGTTAATTCCTGATGACTCCAAAGCCTAACTTTATCTTTCTCAAATTCCTTATCTCTTAATTCTTGCTGAAGTATCACCCGCTTAATGAGCCCATTCTAGGCTCTTAACATTGTGAGCTGCCTTAATTCCCACCTGGAATTTCCAATCCTCTATATTCTCTACTTTTTTTTTCTTTTTTTAAAAATAGCACTTAACTTTCTAATATACTGCATAAATTATTTTTCTGATTATTGAGTATTGCCTATCACACCTACTTGAAGGAAACTTTTGTTCACGGATGAATCGTTTAAGTGCCCGGAAAGGTGTGCGGCAGCATTAGTCTCTGACCACCCTATCCGCCTCAAACTTGTTGATTGAATGGATTTTCTTTACATTAGAAACATTTTTAAATGTGATCAGGACACCCAGGTGGTGTTCAACAAAAGATAATGATAATGACTATGCTAATAATCATTTGCACAAGTGTAATAACTTATATTAGTAATAATAATTTATATTATGATTAAAGGGAGATTTCTCATTTTTTTAATCAGGCTATTACTACATCCTTTAATATTTATTCATCTCATTACCAGTTCTAAAATTCTGCCCTGGCTCACTTGCCAGTCAATTCAGGTTGATTCCACAAATAATTATCGGTCATCTACCATGTACTAATCATCTACCATGTACTAATCAATAGGCAAACAAACTGTAAGGATTACAAAGATACATAAAATATAGACTCCAAGAATGTGCACTAGAGTGAATGATATGATGCATGAACTAAAAATTATTGCCTATTTTAAATAGTGAATATGCTCCAAAGGATGGTATAAAGTTCTGGTTTAAATTTTGACTTACTTTTATTATTTTTAGAGTGGCAAGAGGAATGTAGGTTTTCTTTCCGTTCTATGGAAAACTAATTCCCACATTGTACTACCAGAAAGGAAAAGCTGATTGAAGATCCTCTGATATCGAATAGCATACATTATATATTTTTTTAATATTTAAATATATTTTACTTGAACTAAGTAGCATAATGACTCAAGTCAGCAATAAGGATAAAATATAACTGGCTCCTGAGCATAAATCTAAACGAAGAGTCACGTGAACGTTGACCTTTTTTTTTTTTTCAAACAAATCTTTATTGTTAAATGTTTCTAATGTAGGGGTATTGGAACGAGTCCTGAATTATATCCTAAAAGACATATATTTGGACCATATCTTCTTTGTCCATTCGTCTGTTGAAGAGGATCTCAGCTCTTTCTACAGTTTGGCGACTGTGGCCATTGCTGCTATGAACATTGGGGTACATATGGCCCTTCTTTTCACTACATGTGTATCTTTGGGGTAAATACCCAGTAGTGCAATTGCCAGGTCATAGGATAGCTCTATTTTTAATTTTTTTGAGGAATCTCCACAACGGATTATTATTCAGTCATCAGAAAGGATGAACACCCAGCTTTTGCATCAACATGGATGAGACTGGAGGAGATTATGCTAGTGAAATAAATCAAGCATGAAAGTCAATTACCATATGGCTTCATTTACTTGTGGAACATAAGGAATAACATGGAGGACTTTAGGAGAAGGAAAGGAAAAGTGAAGGGGAGGAAATCGGACGGGGAGATGAACCATGAGAGACTGTGGACTCTGAGAAACAAACTGAGGGTTTTAGAGGGGGTGGGGAGATGGGTGAGCCTGGTGGTGGGTATTAAGGAGGGCACATATTGCATGGAGCACTGGGTGTTGTACATAAGCAATGAACCTTGGAACACTGCATCAAAAACTAATTATGCTTTGTATGGTGACTAACATAACACAATAAAAAATATAATAAAAAATAAGAAAAGAGTACACTTATCATGATGAGCATTGAGTAACGTATAGAATCGTTCCATCACCATACTGTACACCTGAAACTAATATAACAATGTACATGAAATACACTGAAATTGAAAATAAAATAAAAGTAAGTAAATTAAAAAAAAATATGTGTTTGCTCTTTCCTTTACCATTTGCTAGCTTAAATTATTGACAAGACACTTACTTTCTCAAATCTTCGGCTTTCTCATTTGTCAAATGGTAATAACAATACCAATGACAATTTACGGATTACTTACCATTTGCTAAGAACTGTGATGATCTTTAAGTATGTTATTTTATTTAAGTTATTTTATTTAAGTATGTTATGTTATTTTTTTAAAGTTTTGTAAAACTAAGCGTTATTGTTACACTTAGCAAAGGGGGCGAGAAAACCTTTGAGAGGCCACACTTGTAATGGCTCAAGAGTACCTTCCCGGAATTTGATGATTAATACTCATATTTCCGATTCTAAAACTTTTATCTAGTTAAGATTATTTGTCTGACAGTGTACAATACAACATACGTTTTTGTTTCCAATTATTACATTGTTTTGAATTCCATTGTTTCCCAAAGGATAGTAAACTGCCATGGAACATGAAATATGCTCCCTCCATTTGATCAAGAACAACAATGCTGAAATATGAACTAAAGTTTTCATGGGAAAAATATTTCATGAAACCCCTATAGACAATACAGAAAGAACACCAGAAATTTTGAAATCACTTTCTTAATTAATTAATTTTTCATGTGAAAAATGTGTCATAAAAACTTAAAGCTACAAATAACTTTGGGAAGATAATTAACCTAAACTTTCAGTGGGATTTCCTCAGTAAAATAGCACTAAAATGTTTAGCTACATCAAAGGGCTGTTCTAAGGCTTACCTGAAGTAATAAATGCAAAAAAGTCGATTGACAACTGGATTTTTGTTTTGATTTTTTTTTTCAGGGTGTGTTTGGAAAAATTATTTAGAAGTTAAGAGCTATCAGTTTGGTTTGAGCAAAAAAATTGTCTTTATAACCTAATTCACTAGCTCTATTTCTCCTCCAAAGATAACAACAACAACAACAACAGCTTAATTTCTGCTGTCCTTTGTCACATGTCACTGGTCTATCCTCACAGTTAGAGAGGGTACATGTCTTGTCATTGTAGCTGTCAAAATGGGGGCCAGATATTTATTTCGCCTGTTTGCAACTGTCACTTTGTTTTTTCTCCTTAGCCTCCACGGGACCTAGTGTGTTCCTGTGTCAGTGATCATCATCTGAGTTACTCACACCTGTATAATTAATGAATGATAAATCTGTTCCTCTCAGTAACACATTTTTGTATTGAACATGGTAAAATTACAGTCACCCCCCCCCCCGCCGCCCCCGGGATATTTGATAAATTAAACATTGCTAGGGAGTGTTGTAAAGTTTACCGCTCCTCATCCTTATGTGTTCTCTCTTCCCTCATTCATTCGTCCATTGACAGATGAATTCATTTTCTCATTCATCAATTGGCTACTAGTAAACTCATTCACCTGTGATTTATCCTTCCACTCACTCTCTATCCTATTATCCACGCCTTTCTCCATTTGCCTCCTCACACATTCATCCACTTCTCCATCTCTCCATCCATCCATCTCTCTGTTCATCTATTTACTCGTTATGCATCCACCCATTGACATACTCAATCCAGTAACTTATTCACACAGCCCAGAGCATTTAAAATGGAAAAAAAAAGGGGTGGTGGTAGTGGTTATGCTAAACTTATGTCAGACAAGGAGGAGAAACTTGATTTCATTCAGTTATCGAATTCAAAAGTTTCAAATTATTTCCAAAGATTCTGATCATTTCTCACCTGTACATCTCTACACATTTACATCATGCATCCTTAGATCAATGTCCCTGCATATGGAAAAAACCACTCTCCAACCCAAACGAACTGAGGCAGGATCATACCTGGCTTAGCACGGACTTCAGTGTTTTGAAATATGTGCACATAAAATTGATGCAAATCCAGCATAAGAACCACCTCCTCAGTGGAAACACTTAGTGTGGTTTTTAACTGAAGGTCATGACCCCTGGTATGCTTCACTAGAACATGCACATCCTACGTGTGCTTAATGATAGTATAAAAAGACACAGACGGGGTAACCTCAACATTAGTACACTCAAAATGTTTCCTTTGGGAATGGAGTAAAGTGGGGGGGGGGTGGCACGACTGATGTCTAATGGTACAAATATGCAACAAGTGCTAAATAAACCATAGAGATCCAACATGCAGTGCAATGAATGCAGACAATGGTATTGTACTGCAAACTTGCTGAGAGATTAAAACTTAATTATCCCCACCACTGAAAAGAAAGGAATAATTATGTAATGTGATAGAGGTACTAAACAGCGCTACAGCCACAATCATGTTACAATATATAAATATACCACATTAACGTATTGTACACCTTAAAATTACACAACGTTCTGTGTTAAATATATCCAATTTAAAAAATCACCACAAAAGATGTTTTATAAATGCAGCTGTTTAAATTAAACAGGTACAATCACCAGTGTTCATGAAGAGAAAACAATATAATCCAGAACTGCTTTAGCTTATGTTTGTCGGTAGGAAAGAAATCAGTTCTCTTTCTTATTCTCCCACTCTCTCTCTCTCTCTCTCTCTCCCTCTCTCTCCCTCTCCCTCTTCCTTTCCCCCAGTTCAAATCTGGTATGCACTAAAATACATGAATAAGAATGAAACACACACATATGTATATATGTAATATTTACACAGACTATATATACACACATTTTTGCCAGATAACCTTATTATGAGAAAACTGTGTGTATAGTTTCAAGAGGAAACTTTGTCTTCACTCAAGAGCCAGCAACACGGAAGAAATACCTCTGGATCTTAGCTCTACTGTTTCTCACTCAGGGAGGGGTTTCTTCCAAGTTTCTAAAAACCTATAAATTCCACCCCCCCCATAGTTAGCAGGGTTAAGATCTGTTTCCTAGTGTCTTTATTCACAGTCTTTCTAAAAAACAAAAAACAAAAACAAACTTTTGGAAGATGTATTTATTTTTGAGAGATATTACAAGCAGGGGGAGAGGCAGAGGGCGAGGGAGAGAGGGACAGAGATTCTCAAGCAGACTCCACACTGAGCATAGAGACCAACGCGGGGCTTGAGCTCACGACCCTGAGACTATAACCGGAGTTAACCAACTAAGCCACCCAGGTGCCCCCAATACAAACAAACTTTTAACCTGTGAATGGTATGTGTTAGGTCGTTTAGGGCCCAGGGCATGCCCCTCAGAAGCAGCTATGGCGCCAACCCTGTCCTGCTGTCAGGACTCTGCACATGAAGACATGGTTTGTGTTATAACTAGTCTAATACATGCCTCACACACTGTTCCTCTGCCTAACTCTGGATTCAAGGAGTAGCCTGGCGTGAGTGAGGGCAGGGGTTCAGGGCCCAGATCTGGATGCTGCTCGTCACAGTCCCACCCTCTAATCTAGGGATAAACCCAACATGAGATTTCCACCCTTCCGAAAGCAAGGCTATTTTTCAACTGGTTCAGACATAACAGTGAAAAGTGTCATTTTAATTGTATCTTTAGAGAAACCCCCAAGTGATATCTGCATGGGTATATATATCTATCCACATCTCTATATGCAGACAGATACACATATTCCAAAAGAAATACACATGAAACAGCAGTGCTTCCATAAGGTGAGATTGCCGAATTAAGCAGCTGAAACACTTCCTGCATCATCTCAGCTCATTTTCCATCTGGAATCACTATGTAAATTTAGAGTACTTCAGTTTACCAACATTTACTGAGAAGCCAGACTCCTGCATTCTCCTTTCCCTTACCCTGCACCTACCATATCCAGTTCATAGCTAAATTGTGTATACATCGCCTTTGAAATGTCTTTCAACTCTGCGCACTTTTCTGCATTTACGCTTGGCCAACGCTGTCCAAGTTACTACCATTTTCATGCAGACTGCTGCAATGACCTCACGCACAGAAAAGAGTTCAAACAGCAGGACCGAAACTACTGTCCTTACAAAGTCCTGCTTGCCAACTGGGGCCTTTGCTTGTACCTGGGAACTTGGATCTTGATGAGGTTCCCACCATTCACTTAGAAGAGGGGCTTCACTGTTGCCAAACCCTTTCGACAAACAACATGGATTCTGCTGTGAACCTCCTTTCCAGCAGGGAGTTTAGAATTATGGCACAGGCTAGACAGACAGAGTTTACATGTCCAGTCCCCAGTAAAACCCTGGATTCCCAGTTCAGGCAAACAAATCTCTCCAGTAAAGAATATGTCACAGGGTACTGTCAGAAGTGGTGATAAAGGAATAAAGCACATCTGTGAGATTTCACTGAGCGAGGAGTCTTGGTTTCTAGTGCTTTGTACCCTCTGGATTTTGCCCCATGACCTTTTTCTCTTTGCCGATTTTGCTTCATATCTTTTTGCTGTAACAAGATCACAGCCGTGAGGAACTAGATGCCGAGTCGCATGAGTCCTCCAGGCAAAGCATGCAAGCTGACCCACCTTCTACCCACTTTGTCTTCCTCTCAGTTGCCCTCGCTCCAAAACCAAAGCATGGCTATGTGATTAGGTGCCCTTTAAATGTGTTGATGAAAACTTGTCAGTATCCTCCATTACTACAGAACTAGTGTTCTTGTTTCTGTCAAGTGCCAGAGAGTGTTGATAGTCATACGGTCTCTATTACGACTTAACTCTGTCCCCATAGCACAAAAGTGGCAAGGACGGTACATAATCGAATGTGTATAGCTGTGTTCCAATATTCCAATACCAGTTTTTTTTTTGTTTTTTTTTTGTTTGTTTGTTTGTTTTTGACATTGTAATTGAATTTCATACAATGTTCACACATCTTGACATAGTCGCACATCCTGAAATTTCTGTTCATTAAAAAAAAAAACCATCATTTAAAGATGCAAAACCCATTTCTAGCACACAGGTAGTGGATTCTAGCACAAAAACGGGTAATGGATTAGAATTGGATATAGTTTGCTGACCAGTCTTCTGAAATAAAAGCCATACTTCTGAACACACCGTACAAGCCCTACATCATCTGACTACTACCTGCCCTTCTAACTATAGTCTTCAATGCACCCTCCTTCATGCTGGGTGTTGCAGGCCCAGCACGTTCCCAGATCCTGCCATGTGGCTCAGTCTACCAATGGCTGCTTGATAAGCATAACCCTGTGCTTTGAAGTCTGACCCACTGATCCTCTCTACCTAGATAAATAGTGTTTGCCTTTTTGTTTCATCTCAGCCATCCCTTCCTCCTCACAACTCCAAGTACATCCATGGACATTATTAACTCCTTGAACATTAGGTGCAAGTTCATCTCAGTACTTCTCTCTCTCTCTTTTAATCTACTCATGTAAGTCTGCTATTTCATCTACTAAGTCATATATGCTCCGTGAGAGCAGGCATGGCATCTGTTACTGCATACCTTCCTATTTCCGATTGTTTGTACTGTATTTGGCACACAGTTTCCCCTCAATACACACATGGTGGATTAACCTGTAAGTATTTGCTCTGTGTCTGGTGCTGGCCTAGAGACTAGAGATACTAAGGAAATAAAATGTAGTCGAGAAGTTTACTGACACTAGTGATCTGAAACACTAATAATAATAACTAATAAATATGATATTTAAACAAATAATTTAAATATCATATAGTAACCACAAAATAGAGGTATGGGGTGCTCAGGGAACATAGAGGAGTGTCCCTAGGAGAGTGGAGATGCTGGAGACAGTGCTAATGAGGATGGATCTTAGTTGCTTTTTGAAGACTAAGTAAGGGCTGATGACATAAATGGCTAGAGAAGAACTTCAGGAATTAGAATGAGGAAAAGCAGATGGCCCCATACTTTAACCTGGGGGACTGGGAAAGGTTTCTGGGAGGAGATTAACATCTGAGCTCAAATTTTAACATTGAGTAAGAATTGGGCAAGATTTCCAGAATAGAAACTCCAGGACAGTAAAGCAAGAAAATAGGGTTCCTGCCCTCTAAGGTCTGACTATGGCTATGGTTTCACCCTGTCAGGGGCAAGCAAACAGTGTTTCTCATTCCCCCAAAGACTGTGGTAGAAGCTCTATCTTAAATATGACAAGCTGGGGCCTGTTTACCTCCCAACCCCCAATCCCATCATAAGGCAGATGTTCTACCCAGGGAGGAGCAAGCTAAGAAGACCAGATGCCACCATTTCAGCCCGCTGACTTGTAGCTGGGGCACCACTCAGGAAGAAACAGGAAGTTGTCCTCTGTACCAGTCCTCCAGCCCAGGTGTAGTGACACACAGGTTCTGCCCAAGGAGAGAGCAGGCCTTGAGGGTGATGAGCTCTGCCAATGTGCCCAAAAGCACAGACTTTGGGAACAGAAGTAAATGAATTTCATGCCTAAAGGCATTGTAGAAAACAATGGAGCTACTGGTATAGAGGTTTAAAGAGGAATTGGTAGCCTCATTATACACCTAAGATAAAGGGAAACAGAGCAGCCAGTTTTACAAAGAAAACCAGGAAAAGAGTCTGGAAGAGCCCTCCTGCACTCAGATGCAATTCTGAGTGTCAAAAAATTACATGCATGTGCTAGGCTATACACAATTAGGAGCAACCAAGCTGGGATAAGACACTGTTAGCGTTCCCCAAGCCACACACAGATTCATCAGCAAAGGGCTGGGGCCTCACTGACACAGTGGCTTCAGGCATGAACTCTGAGCAAATATTAGTCAAATAAACTACTACTCTGACCCAGAGACAACTCCTAGGAAGTGACATTTATGAATAAATAATTCATCCCTGATGATCTGGAAGACTGGGAGACTGTGTCCAGGCAAAAATCGTGCCCTCTCTGAAGCAAGTGGAGAGGAAACTTCTAAGGTAGTAGGTCCAGGATTAACATGAGACAAACTGTAAATTCCCTGGAGTATGGGACCTTTGTGTGCACAGGTCTGACAATAAAAGGTGCAAATTTTCAACCAGGAAGTCCCTTATGCTATTACAGTAGTGGCCCCTGGTCATCAGTCTGAAAGAAGAAAATAAGGGAAAAACTCTAAGCAGGAATGTCCAAGGCTGCACAATGAGCGAAAGGCAGGCTTTATAGATTTAGTTTAGCAAAATCACTATACAAAGAAGTAAATGAACAAGGAAATGACAATAATAGCAAGCCTCAGGAGAGGGAGGGAATCAGTAGGGAGGTTCAGTACAATATATTATTTAAAATGTCCAGTTTTCAACAATAAAACTATGAGACATGCAACAAAACAAGAATATAAGACGCATCTGCAGGTACAAACAGTCAATAGAAATGACCTGTGGGTCCGCCCAGATGGTGGACACAGTGGACAAAGAACTGAAAGGAGCTACTATAAATATGCTCAAAGAACTAAAGAAAACAATGCTTAAATAATCAAATGAAGGAATGAAGACAATGTCTTATCAAAGAGAGAATAGCAGTAAAAAGATTTGAATTATTGAAAAGAACAAAAGGGAAATTTGGAGTTAAACATACAATAACAACAACAACAAAATTATCAATTTGCTGAACACTATACTTGTGTGGAGGAAGAAGAAATCAGCAAAAAGTGATGGCAGACTGACAGAAATTATATAGTTGAAAAACAGAGAAGAATAAATAAAAATGAACAGAACCTCAAGGACATTTGGGACACTTAAGCACACTGGCATATGTATAAATGAACTACCAGAAGGAGAGGACAGAACTAAAGGAGAAAAAAAAATATTTGAAGAAATAATAGCTGAAAATTTTCCAAATTTGAAGAAAAAAAAAATTAACACATCCAACAAGCTCAACAAACGCCATTCACTATAAACTCAAAAAGATCCAGGGGCTCCTGGGTGGCTCAGGGAAGCATCTGACTTCTGCTCAGATCAGGATCTGCTCAGTGGGGAGTCCGCTTGTGCCTCTGCCCCTCTCCTGGCCCCTCCACCTGCTCATACTATCTCTCTTTCTCTCTCTCTCAAATAAATAAATAAAATCTTCAACAACAACAACAAACCTCAGAGAGTGTCAGGCTCAGATTTGTCACTGTGAAGTGACATGAACATGTTGAAAGCATCAAGAGAACAGCTCATCCTGTGTAAGAGACCACCCTATTAAGACTAATGAGGCTTCTCCTAAGTAAGGCCAGAAAGCAATTTGAGGACACATTCAAAAGAGTAAAGGAAAAAAATTCACTCAAGTATTTGGAAAATCTATCTTTCAAAAATGGATGCAAAATCAACAGTCCCAGGTGAACAAAACAGAGACTTTGTTACAGCATGTCTGCCTCACAAGAAACACTGAAGGAAGGTTTCTAGACTGAAACAAGTGATGACATAAAGTAATTTGACTACACATGGGGGGGAAAAAAAACACTGGTAAAGATACTTAAGTAATTTTAAAAGTATATTTGCATCTCTTTTCTTCTTTTAACTAATTATAAACAATTGCAGAAGACTATTTATACATGCATGTATATTTTCACATAAATGTATATTTGTATAATATACATATAATAGATATTTACATATTTACATTTTACATATATGTATTTACAAACTACTGTCTTATTTTTCCCATAACACATAGAGATAAAATCTATTTGATAATAATAATGTAAACAAGAGGGATAGAAACAGGTGAACTGGAGTAAGAAATTGACAGTTTTTGATAACTTGAATTTACGGGACGAAATAAAGAAAGTATAGCAAAAATCATAAATAAGAAGTCTAATAAAACACATCCTAACATTAGCTAATTTCTTCACAACTTCTTTAAAAGATGAAAGATAACACATATGGCCATGATATGAATAAAAATAATAGAAAATAAAACGATGTGTGTGGAGGGAATAGAACTAAAAAGGTATAAAATTTACATCCCTCACCAGAAATAAGTTACTATAAATCTAAAGTAGATACTGATAATTTGATATGTGTCATAAGCCCTAGAAGAAATAGTAAAAGCAGAGCTCCAAAAAAGATAGTTAAATAATTAAAAGGAATTAAAATATTACATTAGAAAACAATGAATTATACAAAAGACGGCAATAAAATAGCAATAGCACCAGATTTACAAAGTCATCATGAGACACACAGAAAACAAAAGAAGATGACACAGTTAAATCCAACTATATAAATAATAACATTAAAGGTGAACGGATTAAACAATACAATCAGAATGCACAGATTGTCAGACTGGGTCAAAAGCAAGAACCAAATCTATTTTGCTTCAGCATTATTCATAATATCCCAAAAGCGAAAGGAACCTAATGTCTATAATTTGAGGAACAGATAGGCTGTAACATGAATGAGCCTTGAAAACATTATGCTAAGTGAAAGAAGCCAGTCACAAAATACCAAGCATTATGCTTCTATTTATATAAAATGTTTAAAATGTGAAACACAGAGAGACAAAAATGAGACTAGCAGTAGCTAAGGGTTTAGGGGACAAGGAGAAGAGGCAATGACTGCTAATAGACATGGGTATCTTTTCACAGTAATGAAAATGTCCTAAAATTGGATTCTGGTGATGGTTGCAGAAGTCTGTGAATATAATAAAATGACTGAATTTTACACTGTAAATGGGTGAATTTATTTTATATGAAGTATACCTCAACTAATACTATTTTTAAAATTATGAAGAATTAGCCAAGTGAAGAAAGTCTGGAAAGACACGTCAGGCAAAGAAAACAAAGAGAAGAAAAACAGAAGTAAGAAATGGAAAGCTACAAGAAATGCTTGACTTCTCTGGTTCAGTGTTTGATGTTGATAGAGACTGCCGAGGTGGGTGGGGAGGGAGGATGAGCCTTGCAAGCCATACCAAGGAGGTTGCACTTAATCCTGTAAGAACTGGACAGATAATGATGGATTTCTAAGTGGAATTATGGCCAACTTTAAAATTTGAGCAGACAAGCCTTCTTTTGACAGGAGGGAAGATAGCTGGGAGGAGGAAAAGATGGTCAGGGAGCTCTGCCAGTGATTCAGGAGAGGTGGAGAGAGTCTGAACTTACACAAAGAATGGGAGGATGTAGAGAAATATTTAGAAGGAAATTGCTCAATTACTTTTCTGTGTGGTTATAAATAAATGTGCACTTATGTTGGAAACATCTCTCTGCCTCTTTTTGGAAACATCTCTCTGCCTCTTATTGTAGGCTTCTGAGATCCAGAATTAGACAAGCAAGATCACCTGCTTCATTCCTTTCAGGTTTTCTTATTATGAAAACAGCAGGGAGGAGTGGAGGAAGATGTAGGAAGGATGCATTGTGACATCCAATTATATTGCTAATCTCTGGAACTGGCAAATAGGAGTCTATTCAGGGAAATGTGCCTCTTGCCAGTGGCATCTGGCAATTAATGTTGAAATGTGGTTTCCAGCCTGCAAATAACTTAGGATTTCACTGCAGAGTTTCAAGAGAAGAATTGGCACTCACTGCTTTCCACAGCAGTGTACTCAAAATCAAAACCTTGGGGCACCTGGGTGGCTCAGTGGGTTAAAGCCTCTGCCTTCGGCTCAGGTCATGATCCCAGGGTCCTGGGATCGAGCCCCACATCGGGCTCTCTGCTCAGCGGGGAGCCTGCTTCTCCCTCTCTCTCTGCCTGCTTGTGATCTCTGTCTGTCAAATAAACAAATAAATAAATAATCTAAAAAAAAATATCAAAACCTTGCATAAATGTAAATATGAGCATATAATGTGCGTTAAAGGTGAATTTACCCGTATTAGTCTTCAATTAAACTCAGCAAAGCTAAGAAATAGTAATGTTTAAAGCACTTATCCCGGAACACAAGACACTATAAAACCTGACGTGGGCACGTCTTTGAGCTTTGACTCCGGGTCTCCGTTTCCGCCCGGGTCACCATTAGCTCCACCCACTATCTGCCAAATGCGCAAACCTTCTCAGTTCTCAGGCCTCTGACCATGCTGCTCCATCTGCCCCCAAAGAAACTTCCCCAGTTTTTTGTTTGTTTGTTTGTTCCTTTTTATTTATTTATTTATTTATCTGCATAACTACTTTTTCCAAACTCAGGTGACACCTCAACTTCTCTTCAAAATGTTTCTTCAATGTTCTGGCCACAAGGCTACACCTTCAACCCACTCCCATAAGAGACATTAGGTTTTCCAAATTTCCAATTCTCTACACCAATTCTTACACACTTCTTTCACTTTTTTCATTCTTTCACTTAATTGAATTTTATAAATTGAATTTTATAAAAACGGGATGTTTGGGTGCCTGGGTCCTGAAATAAAAGTGCCTTAATCTCTCAGACACAATTACCTCATCTAAAATCTGTGGTTAATAATAGCAGGACTGACCTTAAAACTGGTTCACAGCATGTCTGCATTGAAATTAACTAGGAAGCTTCAAAAAAATACTTATGCCTTTGTCCCATCTCCATTTTATTTAATTGGTCTAGGATGTCAGCTGGGTTTCTGAAATGTAAAAAAAAAAAAAAAAATCTCCACCTAATATTACTGTGCAGACAAGTTTGGAAATCACTGCTTTAAGGAGTTGTGAGGATTATATGGGATCATGTGTGTGTGAGTTAGCAACACATTGCCTGGTCAATATTACACATTTAAAATAATAGCTGTGATTATTTGTGGATTTTTAAAGATTTTATTTATTTATTTTAGAGAGAAAGAGAGAGCAAGTGAGCAGGGGGAGGAGCAGAGGGAGAGGAAGAGAGAATCTCATCAAAAGTAGGCACCACACTGACTGTAGAGCCCGATGTGGGGCTCGATCTCACGACCCTGAGATCATGACCTGAGCCAAAACCAAAAGTCCAAATGCTTAACCAATGGAGCCACCCAGGTGCTCCTGGACTTTTTAAATGGAAAAACCATATTTCACTTACTTATTTTTTTGACTATGGCATATATGTGAAATATGTAATACAGGGATGGTGGCACTCAGCATATTTTTTATTAAATAAAATAAGTAAGTCAGTATTAGATGAATGTCCCTCCAAACAAGATCTTTCAGTCTTATAGGAAAAAGGGGCAGAAACACAGAGAACTCCAGAAAAACGTAGCAGGGAGCAGTTGAGTTCCGAGCACTACGGCAGTAGAGAGGAGAATGGGGCAAGCATACTCGTCCTAATTGAAACAAGGAGCTAACAAAAAAGATGAAGGAGGAAGAAGAGGAGGAGGAGAATAGGACCTACCATTTATAAAGCATTGGAGTATCTGCTAGGCATTGCACAAAGCTATGAAGTTCCCCAATTTTACACATGAAGTTAAAACTCAGAAATTAAAAAAAAACCGACTCTTGTCGGTGGGAAAGCCAGGATTTTTTGAGTTCTTTACATTCTAGATTCAGATATTTAACTGCTGTGCTGAACTGTAAGAACAAAGAATCACCACACACTTCTGATCAAAAGAGTTTTATATGGATTTCTTAGGTAAGGGTCCATGAATTGAATGGCATAAGAATCCGTGCCCTACTCAGGGTGTTTCTATACCCATCAGTTGGTCAATTATCAGATCAGTCATTACTCTGCTAAAAAATTATGCTGAACCCAAAACAACTGAACGTCAATAAAGAAAAAAAACTTCTTAATCCATGAACTCATACCTTACACATGACTCAGTCTGAGATGGATCTTAGATCTAGTTATAAGGGCCACAAAGTAGAAAACATCTAAAGGAAAACACAGAGGCAAACCTTTATGACCTTGGGTTCGGCAAATATTTCTTAGCTCTAATAGCAGAGAAACGTAACTGACTTCATCAAAAATAAAACATTTTTTCTCTTTGAAAGTCACAGTTAAGAAAATGAAAAGCTAAGCCACATACTGGGAGACAACATTTGCAAAAATATGTATTTCATAAAGAACTTATTTCTAAAATACATGAAGAACCATTATAACTCAATTATTAGAAAACAATCCAATACAAAACAATTTTTTTCAAAAAAAAAAGCAAAACATTTGAACATTCAACAAAGAAAACATATAAATGTAAAAGAACCAGATGAAAAGTATTTACCATTATTAATCTTAGGGAAAAGCAAATTATAACCATATGTCCTACACTATGCATGTACTAGAAAGGGTAAAATTTAAAAGACCAACCAAACCAAATTTTGGCAGGAAGAGCACATAACTCTCCTATACCTGCTGTTCTATATTGCTTGGAATGCAATGGTACATCCAATTTAGAAATGATTTGGCAATTTCTTATAAAAGTAAATATACCATATGACCAAACTATTTTGCTCCAAGGTTTACCCCTGAAAAATGAAAATAAATGTCCATACAAAGACCTCTATGTGAAGGTTCATAGCAGCATTATTCATAACAGTCCCAATCTAGAAACAACCAAAGTATCAGTTTGCTGGTAAATGGAGAAAAAAAAAAAAAGTGGTTTATCCATCTATGGAAATAGATGAAGTGAAATTAAAAAGAAGCAAATGATTGACAGATACAACATGAATAAATTCAAAAGTATTATACTGAGTGTTTCTATTTTATAAAATGCTAAAAAAAAAAAAAAAGGCACAGCAATAGCTTTGGAATGAGTAGTGGGTGAGGGGACTGGTTGCAAAGGGGCCCAAGACAAATTTTTTTGAGATTTCAGCGATGCGGTAGATCTTGATTGTGTTGACAGTTATATTGTGTGTGTGTGTATGG
Source organism: Martes martes (assembly GCF_963455335.1). Classification (NCBI taxonomy): domain Eukaryota; kingdom Metazoa; phylum Chordata; class Mammalia; order Carnivora; family Mustelidae; genus Martes; species Martes martes. Next base: position 37,833,648 of record NC_137898.1, read on the forward strand.
GTGTGTATGTATGTCCAAATTCAATAAAATATACAATTAAAATGTTGAATCTAATTTAATGCAAAGTATACCTCAATAGAACTGATTTGAAAAGAATTCACAGAAGGAAAAGTAGGGAGGAAGGATTCCCCCTCGTTCTGGTGGGTGTAAAGAGTACGTGAGAGGTTAGACCACGAAAACTGTAAATGATGATACTTTTGAAGTCAGGCATTACCCAAAGTCTACACTAATGTGAAATAGACATACACTCCCTGTAGAAAGTGTTTTATTTAGATTATTTTCTGCTACAGCAACTGCATTTAACACTGTGTGGCACAGAGAACTTGTTTGAGAAACATCTATTGAATGCATTAATTTCTGCTTTACCCTAGAAGATTAGCTCTGATTTACAGACTAGCTTTTCTCTTTCATATCTGTGCAATTAGAGTTTGTGATTAATATTCCTTTTTCTCAACAGAGAGACCACAGAGATGAAACTTCAAAATAAGAAATGATACTATAATTTATTGTATAAAATGGTGACTACATTTTTACAAAATTATAATTAGTATTAAAGAAAGAAAACCCCAACTGTGATATGAAAGAAATCCTGGTAGGGTTATGAAATGTAATGTACTGATAGCCAACACCTCAGGCGCCATAGCACCTTCATATACGGACACCGGAAAGAAACTGACTTTCCACATATCCCTTGAGGTAATGAGAGGATTCAGGATGCTGTGCCCAATATGATATCCTGTGGATTCCATTTATGTCCCTCCTATCTAAATACAACAACACATCTCAATCCTCTCTCAGCCTTGCCTGTGAGCAACATGAAAAAAGGGGGAAGAGTTTATCATTCTGTTTCTGTCAGCATATGTTCAAAGAACAAACCAGAAGGCAAGATGAAGGGAACCGGGTTTTGCTGAGTGCCTACTAGGCTGCCAATTCACACACTCTATCAGTACATGCACCATTTCTATAGTGTAGTGACAATTTCCATTTTGCAGCTGGGAAAACAGCTCAGGGAGATTATGCAACTCACTGAAGAGCAGGAAGAGCACGTATTTTAACAAGCTTCTGCTAGAACCCATTATTATGATTGAAATAGTAAAATTTCACTTCCTGTTTTTGAACAACAATCACTAGTAGTTGTGTAATTCATATATGCCAGACATTATTACAAATTGATAATTTACTTGTATATACTCTTTAGAGTCTCAAAATAACTGCCTGATATAGAAGCTATAATTAATATCATTTTACGGATGAGAAATAAAGAGATATATGCTTATTTATCTTGTTCAAATCCATACTGAAATTGATAGTATTAAAACAGAGGCCTGGGTTCGCTGTCTGCTTTTTTTTTTTTTTTTAAGATTTTATTTATTTATTTGACAGAGAGAGATCACAAGTAGGCAGAGAGGCAGGCAGAGAGAGAGGGGGAAGCAGGCCCCTTGCCGAACAGAGAGCCTGATGAGGGGCTCGATCCCAGGACCCCGGGATCACGACCTGAGCCAAAGGCAGAGGCTTTAATCCACTGAGCCACCCAGGCACCTCCCACTCTCTGCTTTTAATTGCTGCACTACCCTGCCTTTTCCAAGGGTTGGACATAAAGACAGTGAACTCAGTTGTGAATAAAACACAGGCTCAATGAATGTCTAAAATAGGGGAGACCAATCCAAGTGCTCTCATTTTTTACCTTATTACTCAGAATATTTGAATCTACTTCTCCTTTCACAGACTAGTAGATAACTTTAAATGAGAAAAATTGCTTACTCCATTAAGTAGCAATGCAGTTTCCATTCTCATTAAATTGCATATTAAAAAGAAATATGAAAGTATTAAACTGTGGGTTTTTTGTGTTTGTTTTTGACCTATTTTCTGAGCATAATGCTTCTATATCATCAGCCTCCTTTCCTCTCTTCTTTTTTCCTATATTCACTTTAAAGACAAAAGACATTTAAGTTGGTTAAGTAGTAAAAGGAAAACATACACACATACACACACACACACACACACACACAGAACTAGAACTAGAACCTGTGTGCCCGCTGACCAATCAGAAGCACGTACATTGTTATCAAGTTGTGGCGGGCACATGCTTGCTAGCTGCAGTGACAAGATGCAACCAGGTCCCATCCGGGGGAGGAGAAGAGTGAGTCAGAGAGGGAAGCTAGTTGCCATATATAAGCCAGGAGAACTTGAAACTTTCCCCACCAACAAAGAAAATCAATGTTTACAAAATTATTACACTTTTCTGTAATAATTATTAATATCGCCATTTATGCTCCTCATGATTTGGCACCATTTGGCACCATTCTGTCTTCCCAGTCTCTCTTCTCTTGCCTCTCTCCCTGTGTACCATGCATTTCAAAGGTCCTATGATGATTTATTTAATACTAACACATGTTCAAGAAGACTGCATTTCTCACTTACTCATTTAACTCCTTTTTTTTCTTCATTTATACACATGTTTACTGAGTACTCACCAAGCATAGGTTTGGTATGGTGCCTTCAAGGTCTAATCCTTTGTCACTCTTCCAGGAAATTTATCCCAACCTAGTAGTAACAGGTTAACTGACCTTTGACTCTCCCTCGTTGACTCCCTCCTCCCAAGAACAATAAATAAACTGCTTATAAAACACCATATTGTATTGCAATTAACTGTAAACTAGCCCATCACCCTTGTGAGACCGAGGGCAGGACAGCCTTCATCCAAGTCTGATTTCCCCATGTCTGCTATAAAATGTCAGCTGTGATGACTGAGAAAAAAAAGGGGGGGTGTTAAATAATCAATACAAACATCCTCTTTCAGAGCGCTGTGTACTAAAGAAATACTAGTACATTAAGTGAAAAGGCTGAAGGGAAATTCTAATTACCTGACTTCAAATGCTGGTTCTTTCCACTACCCCAATGTTTATAGAATTTTAAAATTAAGAAGAAAAACGGAGGTGCCTGTGATGATAATAAATTTATAATAAAATGTGTATAAAATAATTTGTAAAATTCATTTGCATACATAATCTCATGTGATCCTGTTGAAGTGTATGTATTAATCTTATCCATAATTTACTGACAGAGGAACTGATACCCAGTAAGGCCAAGTGACTACTTAAGCTCAGTTTCCAGGTAAGTGAAAGACCCAATAAAGAACCCAGATGCCCTGACTGAAATCATACATATTTTTAAACTATCTCAATGTACATTTACTGAGGAAGAAGAAATAGACAAAATTTTCAGTAGATGATGCTTAGCTGATACAGATAGTAGTCAAAGTCTTCTGTGAAAGCGTTTGTCTTTCTCTTGGACCGTGTAATGTGCTCCCACAGCCCACAGCAGGGGCTTCTTAATGGTGCTGTGTGGTTTGCCTGATTTGTCACAAGCAGCACTGATTACAAAAAAAGATTTTACCCAAAACACGTTCATAGAGTTTCTATATATCATTGAATATAACCCACATGGATATTTTTAGCCTCGGGGAATAAGAGATAAGAACATTCTCCATTTTAAAGGTGGAGTAGCAATGGTTGGGGGCCAGGATGGTAGGATATGTCAGTTGCGACTTTGATGGAAGAGATTATACAGTTGAGAAAAAACTGAGAAGTGTATGTTGGTGACTGTAAACTTTGGCTTCTGGCTAAGTAGGGTGGGTTCAGGGCACTGATTGATTTTCTTTGCTACTCCAATAATACACCCCACTCACCTTCCCTGCATATTTTACTATTAGCGATACATTGAATTCAATGCTAGCCACAAATGTTCCTACGGCCGAAAAACAATTACATCATGAACTTAAATTCTCCTTTTGAAGGAGTCTTACAAGAGTGGGCACAGGGACTGGAAAGTGCAAATAGAGACAAAGAATAAAGAAGGAACCAAACCAAGAAGACTGTGGAGGAAAGCACATTACTGTATAGATACGAGCCTGGCATCTCTGTGGGAATCAGATAGCATATTAAAAAAAACAACTACATATTTTTTATTTGAGCGCAGTTAACATATGGTGTCAATTTAAAAATTAAAAAAGTAAAAATAAAATGAATTCATTAAAAAAACAAATCTCTGATCAATCTTTAAAAAAAATTAACTATAATTGGAAGTGAGAAAGGAATTCTCCAACAGTCAGAATTTCGTAAGAAGGAAAAAAATCTGCCTTGGAATGTTGAGAACCTTAATCACTAAACAGTTAGAATGAGAGGCAATGCTGTCAGGAAGATGAGCCACTATTCATGCAAGGGACTGGAATGGAAGGTGTTACAGGACTCATAATGTGAAGTTCTTCCATGGGTGAAGACTCATGTACTAAGTTGATCTGACTTGTTTTTTTCTTTCTTTCTTTCTTTCTTTCTTTCTTTCTTTCTTTCTTTCTTTCTTTCTTTCTTTTTTTTTTAATATTTTATTTATTTATTTGACAGACAGAGATCACAAGTAGGCAAAGAGGCAGGCAGATAGAGAGGGGAGGCAGGCTCCCCGCTGAGCAGAGAGCCCGATGTGGGGCTCAATCCCAGGACCCTGAGATCATGACCTGAGCCAAAGGCAGAGGCTTCAACCCACTGAGCCACCTAGGCGCCCCGATCTGACTTGTTTCTAAAATGGGGTTTGTTACGGCTAAATGACAGTGGTTGAGGCTAAGATATCTGGAATCTCTCTTTAAGTGAAATGAGAGAAAGACAATTATCATATGATCTCAGTCATATGTTAAGAAACAAGACAGGACAACAGGGGAAGGGAGGGAAAAATAAAACAAGACAAAATCAGAAAGGGAGAGAAACAGTAAGAGACTCTGAATCATAGGAAACAAAGTGAGGGTTGTTGGAGGGCAATGGTGGATGGGATAACTGGGTGATGGGCATTAAGGAGGGCACATGTTGCAATGAGCACTGGGTGTTATATACAACTGATGAATCACAGAACTCTGAAACTAATAATACACTATATGTTAATTTAACTTAAATTAAAAAAATAAAAAATTGTTACCAATATGTTAAAAAAAAAAATGAGATAGACCAGGGCCAATGAGTGAAGTGGTAGCATTTTTGGAGTGAAAGACTTCAGTGGGTACTACTCAGGCATTCTTCTCATGGCTTCAGAAGCTGTACATTCCTTATTAAATAACTATGGAATTGATGGAGAACTCTCCTTTTTAAAATTCCTCTAAATTGTGTCTGTTGCAACAGCTTTCTATGCAATTACCTTCAGAGGTAATTGGCTTCTTCTCTGTTATTATGAGTAGGTTAACAAACACCCTAGTAACTGAGTAACAGCAATTTAATGACATAAAATAAATAAAGTCACAAATATACTTCCGAAATGTCTCCTGCCATGAGAAAGGGGGACATCTAAATGTGTCGCCAAAAGTATTCTCTCAAAGATGAATAACTTGTTCTTGTTTTCTGAAATTATATTTGGCACTGCCATGAAGATAAAGGATATGGAAAACAAGGCATTTTTTAAAAAAAATTGCATAAAGAGTGAAATTACTGTATGTTTTCTTCACTGTTCTTTTTATTTTACATTAAAAATAATAGAGGGGGTGCCTGGGTGGCTCAGTGGGTTAAGCCTCTGCCTTCGGCTCATGTCATGATCCCAGGGTCCTGGGATCGAGCCCTACATCGGGCTCTCTGCTCAGTGGGGAGCCTACTTCCCTCCCTCTCTCTGCCTGCCTCTCTGCCTGCCTCTCTGCCTACTTGTGATCCCCCTCTCTCTGTCAAATAAATAAATGAAATATTTTAAAAATGAAATGAAATAAAATAAAATAAAAAAGTATGTATTTAGAACAGAGATAACACTGTGATTGTTGTATATTTTAAAGATGAAAAAATATTTGAGGATGTTTTATATCCCTGAGCCATACTTCTATGGGGTACTCAAGTTTGACTACAAAAGGCCATAATTTCTAATCTATAAATTAGAACCTAAGATGACCTCTGATCAGCAACATGTATTAAATGTTCAATGTGCTCAGAAGAAATAGAAGGTGCCTCACAATGAAATATAATCAATGTTTATATTTAAACAAACTGAAAATGAAACCACTTAGGACCTAAAGAAATCAGTGCTTGAGCTGGCACATGCGTTTGGGTCTGAAATGGTGGTATGCTGAGCACATCCTAGGAGAGTGATTTTCCCTAAAGGTCTCATGATGGTGCCACTGCTCTACATATTCTCTAAGCAAGGGAATGTGCAGCCAGCTGCAACTAATAAAGAAAAGATCGGGGCCCCTCTGTCAGTGGGGGGCAGGAGGCACCTTGTTAGGCCAAGATGCACATGCGACATGATAAATAGGAAGAGAATGGGGAAGGGAAGTCAGTCCAAGGATCACCCCACTCTCTCAGAACAAGGGAAAAATGTTCTAGGGCTGATCTAAAGTTTACTTCTTCATTTTGATTTTCTACACAAGGATTCCCACTTGTGCCTTGTTCTCTAACATTCCTTAGTGCAAAGACCACTTCTCTTTGAAATGTATGTAACAATTCTTATTTCCTGGGACAGTAAGACAATGGTGTGGAAATCTTGCAGAGTAGCTCTGTAGAAACTGAAGACTGGCTGTAGGCCAAATATTTAGAGCTCATTCGGGAACGGCGAACAGCTTTACCTTGAGTATGGCCTTTAGGATCTGTGACTGGCCTTTAGGATCTGCTTCACATCTTGGAAGGAGAATGATTTTGAAGCCAGATCCAAGCTCAGTGGGAAAGAGCACCGTGACACATTAGCAAGTCATGGAACAGACACAGGGTGTGGGGCAGGGCTACACAAAGATATACACATTTTAGAATGTATTCACAAGTGCACTTAAAATATTTTGTCTTCCTAAGTGATAGGGCATAACATTTTTTTCAAATCCTGAGCTTATGATAAAACTGGGTTAAAATGGTAAAATTTAAAACCATTATTTAAAGTTATAAACACTCTCTAAAAATCATTTCTAACATAGGCATCAGCCTGGCAGAGACTACCTCTCAGTTTTCTAATAAGTAAATAGATTGAGAGAGAGAGAGAGAGAGAGAGAGAGAGAGAGAAACTTGGAACAAACATGGTTTATGCCCAGTAACAGCTCAGGATGGTAGAAGGTAAGAGCCAGTATGTAAAGCAACGGTTCTTAAACTGTTAAACTTCGGATGTTTATAGAACATTTGAGAATCTGATAGTTTACACAACCTTCATTCTGAGAGTAATGGCTTATGAAAACCCATAAAAATTATGAGCAAATTCTGAGGAGCCAATACCTTCCTGAAATGCATCCATTGACTTCAAATCCCTCACTGAAGCATGAAGGCATCTTACTCAAATGGAAAGAACTTTGCTCAGTGCCTGACAGATAACACACGCTCCATCAATAATCTTGAACAAATGAGTGGACATGAAGTTGGGGAACTCAGACTGAAGTTGTGTCATCATAGATATATCCCTTTAAAACTCTGGGCTTCTTTTCTTGAAAAAAGTCCTGCACTTTTGGTGATTTTCACCAAAATTAGATTTTGGAGAACTCCAATATTTTTGGAGAAAATCTAATGTTTACCGAATTTCAGTTTGTTACAATGTCCATCTGTGTCCTTCTATAACCTGCATGTCTACTCCGTTATCAGATAAGTAATGACAAAAATAAATGAGGCTTGTTGGCTTTCGTGTGTTAAGCATAGACCCAATAAGGCTGAAAAGTTGTTTTGACTGGGAGGTCCATTTTCTCTTGTGTCCTACCCATAGAACACACCCTATCCCGTAGTTTTAAAAGCACATGAGGTGGATCACAAGAACATAGGAAGTCAGAAAGGAAACCTTTGTCCCAAGCAACTGCCAATTCTAAACTGAAAGCAGCATATTTTTGTGCTGAAAAATGCTTACGTTTTTAAGGAAATGCATTGAATTTTAGTTGCCAACACAGGTTATGCGTTGTTGTTGTTGTTGTTTTTTGTCATCAAGTTCTACTTCCAGCTATACAGGTTTGCCCTTTAGATCTCTGCATGCATTAGAAAAGATTTCTTGAGAGTATCATCTACAAATAACCCTAAGAAACAAAATAGAATATAACCGGGATAAACGTAAGACAGTGGGATCAAAGACCGAGTTAGAATAAAAACTCTGCCACTTAGTAGTTTTGTGATTTCGGACAAGTCCTTGTTTTTCTGATGCATGATAATGTGACATTATTACTTGCCCCGACTGACTCGCAGAATTATCTTGAGTCCTAAATGAATGCGTTTTGAAAACCTTAAAGTTTGTCAAATCAAGTCAGAAAGTAAAATCAGCAACCCTTCTCACCTTTTCTCTAGGAGGCCTACATGTTAGGGCCAAAGCTCACTTAACTGGAGATAATTTGACACTTGTCACAAATGATTGGCACCAAAAATGTTTTGCTCATTAAAAAATGGTTTAACACATAAATGAGATAAATGTAAGATAATGAGAAGCAGATGCAAAAAATTACCTTAAATTACACAGGGGTTTAAAAATTACGGGGCAACTGCTTACAGAAGATTCAAATCATCAAAAAAATAATATGACATTTGTTGGTATTCATACAAGGAAACTCATGTGGCAATGTTCCTGCTTTCAGGAGCAAATGACAGCAGGGATATCAAGTTGAGCACGTCTGGTTTCCATAGAAAATACCAAAGAGAACACATGCCCTGTTGATGTCTGAGTTTCGGAGAGAATGTGTGTATCTGGTCTGTCACCAAATATGCTGGAAAAATTATCGGAATGTTGATACAATGATATAAATACATACTGTGAAGTAGTTACCAAAGTAATAACTATAAATCTTTGTAAAATATACTTGACATGAGCCTGGTGGTGGGTATTATGGAGGGCATGTATTGCATGGAGCACTGGGTGTGGTGCATAAACAATGAATTTTGGAACACTGAAAAAAATTAAATTAAATTAAAAATATATATATACTCGGGATGCCTGGGTGGCTCAGTGGGTTAAAGCCTCTGCCTTCAGCTCAGGTCATGATCCCAGGGTCCTAGGATTGAGCCCTGTATCAGGCTCTCTGCTCAGTGGGGAGCCTGCTTCCCCCTCTCTCTCTGCCTGCCTCTCTGCCTACTTGTGATCTCTGTCTGTCAAATAAATAAGTAAAATCTTAAAAAAAAAAGAAAAAAAACATATAATTGACATGATACTCCAACAAGTCAGCTCAATTTTAAATTAGTGAATGAGCGAATCTACTATGATAGTTTCATTTGCTTTTTAAATAAATAGCTTGGTGGTGTTCATTGTCAAACTTCTGAAGGTCTCAATTCCCCCATTGTTAGCTGGAGTCCCACAACTTCTCCTCTCTCTCATAGGGGTTGAGATGAGGATGCAATAATGTTCATAACAACACTGGGTATGGAACAAAATATTTCAGTAGACAGAAGGCATAGTGATTCTCAACTTGTTTCCTATTTTTGTGAAGTAAAATGAAAGGCCATCTTGTCTCCTTCCGTGGTGAAAAATCATAACATGAACTTAAGTGTGTAAATCTAAGTGAACAGCTAAAATCTTAGCAACTTTTATTAGCCAACAATTGTGATCTTTAAAAGTTACAATAGCAAAGATGTGCACACACACATACACATACACCCACACAGACACAGACACACACATACATACAGGCAATGGAATATCACACAGCCATAAAAAGAACGAGATCAGCAAAATAGGGGTCCCAACACTTTCTCTCCCACAAAAAAAATACATAAACAACTACAAACAGATGAAAATAGGTCAGGGAAAGCTGTGAACTACAATGAAGCAGCAGCCAAAACACTGTGGAAATAAAAAAAAAACTGAGGATGGCCACATAAGCAAACCACAGAAAGCATGTTATTTATGTCACCCCATTCCCCAGTCCAGGGTAGCTCAGTGCCAGGAGGAATCCCCACAGAAAAATTCCACCCCACAGGAAAAGGGAGAACAAAGAACCCCAGCAAGCCTCACCACTGTGGAAGTCTGCAGAGCCTTTGCTACCAAGGATTTGCACAATTTTCTCCAATGCCGATCCCAGCTGATGGAGCCTTTCAGAGTCCCTGCTGTTGTATCTCCTCCCCAGGGCTGGAGCTATTGTTGCAATGAGACCTACCCCTAGGGCCTCCACACCCCACTTTCTGGGACTGGGATGCCTCAGTGCTTTACCATAAAGGTAACTGAAGCTGCCACTGCTCTCAGCCCTGCCCTCCAAGCTACCAGGTCCTGGCTCTGACCTGTCATTGTTGAGGACCACCTTGTTGATGTTCCGAGCCCTGCCCCTGGGTCACAGGTCATGGTTCTAGCCTGTCAGTGCCAGGACAGTGCTGCTGCTGCTCTGAAAACCACTTTAAATATATATGATTGCATTTGTCAATAAAGTAAAAAAAAAAAAATCTAAACTCAAAAATGTGTCCTAGGTATCAATAACATCACAATTTCTCAATAATTTCAGTGAATTGCTTTATAGCTTTATATATATATGTTTAGTAAAAATTATATCTCAAGTTGGAAATAACACATTTTTCATCACAGTATAAGTTAAAATCACAACACACACATATCCAAATAGACGGCTACACAAATATTTATAAGGTTAAATTTGAGATACATATGAAAAATTATTCATTTAGATTTTTACAAAGAAATTATTATAGGATGCTTTATGTTTTAAAATTATATGAAAAAGCAGAATATATAATCTACATTAACATATATATAGTAATCAAAAGGCAGATTATGCTTAGTATAAAAGGAACTAAACGGAAATACAAAATTATATTTCAAAACAGTGTGTGTTTCGAGTGATGGGATTTTAAGTGGATTTTTTAGTTGTTTTTTTTTTTTTAAGATTTTACTTATTTATCTGAGAGAGAGAAAAGTGATTGAGGGTGAGAGGGGGAGGAGCAGAGGGAGAGGGACAAGCAGACTTTGACTGAGCACTGAGCCCCATGAGGGGCTCAGCCCCAAGACCTAAGGTCATGACCTGAGCCAAAATCAAGAGTCAGACACTTAACCAACTGAGACACCCAGGTACCCTGGATATTTTTTGAGCTTTTTAAAAATATTTTTCTATAATGATAAAATAATACTTCTAGAATTAAACAAGTGCATATATAAAAGTAAAATAGAGCCGCAAAATAGGGAGTGGATATCCTATCCAAGTGGAATCAAAGAGGATAAAAAAGTAACACGAGTCTTGGGTAACTAACAGGAGGGCCTCACTTCTTCCTTTAGTAGAGAATGTTTACTACTGTTGGCAGCCTTCCCAGTCAAAAGCCAGCTCTCCACATTAATAAGGATACCGAATTTATCAACATGTCTGGCAATTGTCAGCATATACCATTATTTTTAAAAAATAACTGAAGTGCTTCAGCAGCACACCTTCCTCCTTCAAAGTCTATCTTTACTACAAACTATCAAATCTATTCAAAATTGAACACACTTTCAGGGAAACTACTTGAAACAGAATCCTCTAGTACTCATCTCAGAGTTCAGCAAAATACTACCGAAGACATTCTGAGGGTTCATTTTCAAAGGTGCGTGAGTGAATTTCCATAGTCACATGCCCCTTGGGGCAAAGTACGTGAGTTTCTACCACGTACCACTACCACGCATCTACTTGTGTATGCACGTATGCATATGCACGTACCCGTGTATATGTATTCATTATTCATTCAACATGTTTTCATAAAATTTAAAATGTATGCTGTTGACAGAGTCATAGGCAAATCAGATGAGCGAATGCCATCAAGATGAATGAATAATTACATCATAGCAGAAAGCATTTTCACAATGGAAGCCGTTAAAATAGTAAGGCCTCACTTCTTTTCCACGGATACATGACCAAAGTTGGGGAAACACCTTAAAAAATTCTCCTCCTTTACAAAAATTACGACACCGAAACACGAGTGCCCTTTCCTTTTCTTCTCTGATTTTGTACGAAGTTAGACAAAGACAGCCTACAAATCTTTACCCCCTATCATGTACAGTGGGGAACCAAAACTTAATAAGTTGAGGATCATGATATGGAAAGGTAGGAAAACCAAAAAACTTGGTCTTTTGATATTGTTTAGCTACTGAATAAGCTAAAAAATTGTTGTGTGTTTATAGACACCTTCTTACCTTATTTAATAAAAATCTTGCTGTTAAACAGCTTTTTTGGAAGTGCGTATGCTAAAGGCATCCTAATTTATGCACCTTCATGGTCTACTCAAACACAATTCACCTGATTTCATATACAAATGCTCCTTTCAAAGTGGCACGGAATAACAAGGCTTACAAATAATGTCTCATTTTCAAATCATAAACAGTTTCAGCAAATCCTGATTTGGGTAATTCCTGAAAGTTGATAAATTACTAATGTATATTCAACAACTGGCTTATTAAGAAGAAGTAAATCACTGAAAATTATTGGATCTCCTCGTTCTCTTCTCCCAAATTTTCCTTCACTAACTCTTCAATTTGGGAAATGAAATTCAAAAGATTTAAAAAGGCTCACATGATCTATCTTCATATAAATTTCTCAGCCTACGACCTAAAACTTACCAGCTCTAGGGAGCTCAGATTTGTTTTATTACATTCTTGATATTACTAAGTTAAACTAATTCATAGAGAACTAGAAATTTCTCTACAAATGAAAATACACACAAACACAAACAGGCATGGCCCTTCTTTTCCAATTTCGGTGATTTATGGTTGATGACTGCAAAGAGCTAAGGACAACCTGAATATAAAAGTTAAGATACCCTGAGCTCAAGTCTCAGTATGAAAGACTAAAGGTAGACAGACAAATGCCTTCAGTTTTGCACTTTTATCTACTTATCACATACAATGAACAGAGTGTTGAGAGGCAGGGGTCTGTCAGCATTAACAAGAAATAATTCACAGTTTTATTGGTGTGCTGGGGAATATCTTCTTGTAAATAAGGTAAACGAAATGGCAAGAAGCATATTTATGGAAGAGTAAATGGCAAGATAACATCAAAGATTCATTTATCACATGGAACGAATATTTAATACATACTGGTTGACGTAATAGGAACACCTTCCCCTGACTCTGAGCCAAAAGTAAAGGGGCTGAAGAAGAGAAATGTGTCATTTCTTATTGTTTTCACTGGAAAAATTACAGGATTTTCCAACTATTAAATAAAATGAGGAATTATCCATCTTTAATTTAAACCTTGCACTTGTAAATTGAACTGATCATTGTAATGGAGACATTTTTTTTAAAAAAATTACACACAACGTAATTCATATTTATTATTTGTTAAGCAAATAATCACTCCTACTCCTAAGAGCCTAATATTCTATCACTTTACTGCATTTGGAAATGCACATGGACCATAAGCACAACAATTAAAGACACCTACCTCTTACCTCCCCCTGCTCAAGGGAGATAAAAGAAAGTATCTAAGTTTCATCTTGCTGCTAATAACAAACTACCATGAACTAAGTGGTTTAAAAAACAAACAAAAACCCCACTTCTATTCTCTTACAGTTCTGAAAGTCTAAAGTCTGAAATAAATGTTATGGGACTAAGATCAAGGGCTTGGTAGGGCTGGTTCTTTCTGCAGGTTACATTGTCTTTCCTCCTCCAGCTTCTGTGATCACACAATCTTCTTATTTAGGCCTTTTTGTCTCACTCCTATATGGACTTGTATATTACATTTAGGTTTCACCTGGATATTTTGGAATATCCTTCCTATCTGAAGATCCTTAACTTAATGACATCTGTATAGTCTCCTTTGCCATAAGGTGTAAGATTCACAGGTTCCAGGAATTAGCAAGTGGATATCTTTGGGAGGCCATAGTTATTCCACAGTTTGTGGTAAATGTCTACCTCTACATAGATCTTGACTTGACAGTCTTGTAAAGAAAAATCTCAATAACTAAAATCAATCAACAATTATACTCTTAGTAATAAAGAGATTTATGCAGGGATCTCTGGAGGTCAAGAATGTGGATCACCAGTGGATCTCACCTCTGGAAATTCACTCAATCTATGCCTTAACGTAAATATTCTGAAAGACGACACTCCTCAATATTGAATTAAAGTAACTGAAGGTTACAAGGGGACTTTAAACACTTTGGAATGATACCTGCCTTTGATTAAGAGTATACCCAGGAAAACATATCTGCATTTGTCTCCATTAATTAAAAAGGCAAGAAAATGAAAGCATCTTCAATGCGGTCAAATACAGCTTTAATCCTTACAAAAATTCAGAAATGAAATTTAAGGTAAATGATACTATAGTTTATGCACTGGGAGGGTGGTGGGGAAGGGAAAAAGATGCTCACCTTAAATAATAAATCCTTCTTCCCATAACGAAGCTCCTTCAGCTGGGCTTGGATTTTTTTTGACTGCAAGAATAGAAACCTAGATTAGTGCCTCAGTTTCATTGATATTTTCAAACTTGAATATTACAATTATTTTAAACTGTATAAGAATGAATTTTGCAGTTAAGCAAAAGCTTAATCTCTGCTTTAGAAGCTGGACATCCAGTTGGTCTAGGCAGTAGGACAAAGCCAAAGCCTGTGCAAAGGAACCATATTGTTAATTTTTTTTGTAGAAATTTTACTTTTTAACCTCTAATTTTTTAATTTGAGTATAGCTAACACAATAGGAATCATACTGTTTAAAAGGCAATATTTAAAGAAAATAGTTTATTGCTTCTGTCCCAGCATTCCCCACCCCCCCACACAAAAAGAATACATACACACACACACACACAGAAAATTTTAGTCACCAAAGCATGTCCAACAATCCAATTTTAGGTGCTAAATATACCTATGTATATGTATGCCTCAGTTTTCAAATTGCTTATTTGCAATTACTTCTTTTTTAAGAATAAGATTATTCTTTCTTTTCAATTTCTTGATTCAATAGATCACAGAATGCAGTCGGTTCATGATAGGGATGTCTGTAAAAACTCTTCCTAATATTAGAGCTCTTGAGAATAAAAACTCTCACTTGAAACCCCCCACGACCCCCCCCCCCCCCGACACACCCAGCCTCCTGAATTTATACTTCTATTACAGGATTCTACATTTATTACAACTCTGTTCTCCTGGCACAAAATTCCCCAAGTAACCCCAAATAATGATATTTCAGGCATAGATCTCTCTCTTGTTACATTAATTTCATCTCCAAGACATTTGCTGGTTTTCGTGGCTATCCTTTATTTTGTGCTATTGATTTCAGGAAAGAATCATTTCTGTTCTCTTCTCCAACTTCAAATGCACAGTTGATTGGCATTGTCTCCCTGCTGTTTCAATCTGTTGCCCAGGGCTCATTTATAGGCAAGACAGTCCCTTAGGTAAACAGACTTTATTTACTTATTTTTCCAAATGAATGTTGACCAATATCAATGGGGAATAAGAGATTACCACTACATATGGTGTGCCTGATTTGCCCAAGTTCACTTCTACTCTTTCAAATAATTAATGCTCTATTTTTTTAAGTGTCAGAAAGGACTAATTTTAACCATTTTGGGTGTTAATTTTAATGCAGATTTATGCTGAATGCACAGAATATAATTGAAACTTCTATTCATAACTTGAATTAATTATTAAAACATCAATTTTTGTGTTATGCAGTGATTCATCTGGGAACTATAATAAAAGGCTACACATTTTTGTTCTGCACTAAGTGAGCAAGAACAGTTAGATTTCCTGAGCTTAGTTAAGGTTATTTAGAAATTTTTTTTTTTTTTTTTAGAAATTTTCATCACAGTCACTCATCACTTCTCTGCATTGTATATTCCCGCCATCTTCTAATGTTCAGTGAGTGAAAAAGCAACATCCTATCCAAAGATCATATGAGAGTATACAAATTAAGAATAAATGCATTTTGAGTTGAGTGCATTTTGTAATGCACATTGATCTAAAACCCTATTGACATTTTGTTTTCTTTTAGCTTCCTAGAGCATCATTTTGGAAAATTTGAAATTGTCAGAGGGGTAATCTTCAAACCATTAAGTTACTACTATATTGAGGTCTTAGTAATTTTTAAAATTAATGATATTAAATGTAATTTTACATGTTGGTGCCTATGAGTCATGAAGTTTTTGTGTCTATGGTAAAATTAAGTTTGTGATAATGATGATGATGATTGTAAGTATAGTAAAAAGGTGGAGAAGGTAAAGACAAAAAAGGTGGCCACGATAGAACACATTATTTTATTTTTCATTTAATTTTATTTTTATAAGATTTTATTTATTTATTTATTTTTTATTTATTTATTTGAAACACACAGAGAGAGAGAGAGAACATGCAGGGGCAGCCACAGGCAGAGGGAGAGGAAGAAGCAGGCTCCCCACTGAGCAGGGAGCCTGATGTGGGGCTCAATCCCAGGACTCTGGGATCATGACCTGAGCTGAAGGCAGACACTTAACCACTGAGCCACCCAGGTGCCTATGATAGAACATTTTTTAGCTAGTCCCTGAGGTTTTTCATTTCTACAGTTCACGTGCAAGTAGCATTTCCTTCATGAAATAATAGTGAAGATGACCATAGCAGTATTTGTACTAGACTATTGTTTTCAGTATTTTGCCTTGGCAAATGAAAACACTGGCAATCCATTAGGTGTCAATGAGATCTGGATATTTATTTATCTATGAATAGTTTAGGTCATTGATTTAGAAGACAGCTCCTTTTTAGCCCTAAACTAAAAGAGGACATTACTATTTTGTTTGGTGGTAGTAGTGGGGTTAAGACAAATAATTACATTTATTACCATATTCTTGGGAAGTGTTTTTGTGACAGGAAAAAAAAATATATATATATACACACACACATATACATATATATATATATATATATACACAAACACACTCACACACACATATATATAAATATATATATGCCTCCATTATTGCCCAGGATGTTAAACTCTAAATTTTTTCCATAAATGAATAAAGAGATAGGTCAAGTGAATAAACTGATTTCAACATTATGCAGTATTAATATACGAAGCATCTAGGAATTCATAAATTAAAATGTAGAAATAATATATCTTTTAAGGAATTGAGATGAATTTATAAAAATGAATCATTCATGAACTAGGGGACTAAAAAATATAGATCGACCCAGATTGTTGTTATTGCTTATTTATTCACTTGTTTGTTTGTTTCTAAACAGCACAGGCAACTTTGCCTGGGGGCCATCTCTCTCCCCTGAGTGCTCTGGGGACTCTGGGAACATGGCAACCCCCCTCAGAATACAGCTTCAGTCCAAATAGTATTTATTCAAAAATTGGTTCCACTTGCTTACCCTCTCGTAAGTGACATCCAGAAACTGCACACTACCCATGTAATATTTCTAGAAGCCTAGCAAATCAACGTAAGTGTCTATGTCTATTCAGATAGAAAAGTATAATGATAGACCACGCAGGTTCATATCCATAGGCTATTCAGTTTGATTATTCATTTATGACACATCAACCTTTAGTTTCCATGTATTGAAAATTTCTATTCGTTCCATGCACAATATTACAGCGAAGGCATTATAAACAGGATATTATATTTCCCGTTAGACTCTAACTTCAGTGTTGAATGGCAAAGACTTCTACATGTCCATCAGGGATTATTCTTGTTTACTTATTATTGTTTACTTAAAAAAAAAAATCCCAAGATCTGGATAGGCGCATGACCACCAACCTAATGACCTTTTCCAGACTTCATTCAACTTGGCTAGGCATGTGACTGACGTCAGGCAAAAAGGATGCAATGAGACATGTGTCACTACTTCCTAGTTGGACTTATTAAAAGCAATGCTTGTGAGTCACCACGTAATCTTCCCTGGCCTTTCTGCTGGAAGGTGATGATAACAGGGGATGGTCCTTGGAACAGAAGGTGGCTCCACCATTAGGAGATGATAGCAGTATTTCACGAGCTCTGGGCCTTACTTGTAACTACTGTGGGAAAGGGGTTAAACTTTTAAGTTGCGTGAGCCACTGTTCTTGTTCTGTCTATGCCATTTTCTTCCCCCTTCCTTCACAGATATCAGATCTATTTGTGGAATGAGGACTCTTATGCCTGCTCTTTGTCATTCACAGGTTTTTCCATTAATAAACACTTTTCCATTAATAAACACAAAGAGCCTCATCTTCGGTGTGCTTGTTGGAGGATCCAGCTAACATAGTGACTGTGGTCGCCTCTCCGGGTATAAAGAATCACTTACTATGACACTCTCTCCACTATCACATTACTTACTATCACAAAGAATTATGTGAGCTACATTAATCTATAGCATTAAATAGGGGATCATAAAACAGAGAAGGATTGGGAGATCAGAAGTATAGGAAATTGATTTTAGTAAAATCTGGATTCACCAGAATGACTCCCCCACTCCCCACTAAGAAAAGCATGAAACAATTTTCCTGCCTAGCAAGTAGAACCAATGACTGTATTTGTTTCTTAAAGTTTATGGTCGACCCCAGAATCCGGATTCTGACATTTCACTGTCATTGGAAAACTTTGTAGACACCACATAGATGGTTCAAAAAATTAAAATTTCATGGACCTCCAAGTTTATTAAGAAAATCCTGATAATCCAGTTAAGGAAGGAATCCATAAAATCACTTTAGGGAAGCAACACTTAACTGGCTTAATTTCTTTTTTTGGTTATGCAATTTTAAGACACCCCCAAATACCTAAAAGTTTAAAATCTGTTTTCATTTTCCTATTCCAGTGCTTTCATTTACGTTAGTGATGGCCAAAGTCTCCAGGCTTCTGGGTTAAGGAAGAACACTCTGGCACTAATATTTTGGTACTCTCTAATCCACTGAAGCCAGAAAACGTACTCACCTCCTCTGCATGGATGCCACACAGCTTGCTTCCTGACAAGAGTTTGTTCTTCAAGCTTTTGTTCTGGTGGAAGAAACACAGTATATTGCTAAGAAATTATAAACCTTTAACAATTTCTTAAATATGTCAGGCGCATTTCTGTTTTGTTCACCGATAAGTCCCCTTCAGGAGAGGACATGTAATGGATTTGTACAAAGTGAGCAGAGTCTGTCAATGTTAAATAATGTTTCATTCAATTAACATTTTGATACCTTCACATTAACACACTCATTCTAAAACATGGAACTTTATTTGGCTTTACATTTAATGCTGTTTTATTAGATCTGCATATTTTATGTTCTAAAATAATTTTAGTTTCTAATCTGCAATTGATGCTGGTTTTTGAAAGCACTCCTCTAAATAGAAGGCATTGTTTTATTATTATTATTACATTCAATTAGCCAACATATAGTACATCATTGATTTTTGACGTAGTGTTCAATGACTCATTAGGATGCTGGTTGCCTTGGATCCTAGTACAATGTAGTCACAGACCCAGGAGGCTCTGTATTCCCTTCAAAGATTATAGTTTTTGAGTCCTCTTACATTCTGGGGGCCTGTGACTTATACTCAAAAGTCTTCTTGATGATCAGAAGCCATTTCTTTTCTGCTGGGCTGGAGTCTGGACAGATAATGATAATCCTTTGAATTCACCATAATTGACCTTGATTCATAGATGAGTGTTTGTTACTTCTGACATAGAAGCCATGTGTTCTTAGCCGTCTGAATCTAAACCCTTACAGCTATTCAATTGTATCTGCCTCATTATGCTCAGGCTTTCCTGTCTTTGTCCCGGTAACGCAGGTCCTCCTACACAGGCGGGTTAAAGTAGAACAGAAAACTTGGTGAAACCCACGGGATTCAGACTTTGTACTGTCTCTGCAGGAGCAAACCATGTAGTGGTAAAGTACATCTCATGCATAATGACTCTAAAGACAGTCGATCTGATGAGTACTACGAGCAAACTGAACACACTTTATGCAGAATGAATGAGTAACCGAATGAATGAATACATCAAATTCGAGAGTTCTTCACTTACAATTCCCACCTTTTGAACATCATTTCCTATTTTATTTTCCTGTCATGCAGAGAGGGGATACAGCTGCCTCAGTTTGAAAGAAAACTTTGACTAATTTTTCGTCTTTAGCAAAGACTTGAAATTCTAAAAAGCTCATTTCTTAGAATTTTAGTACTATGAAATGATTTACACAAATGAGGAGTTACCTTGATTCTACTCAAGTAATTTTTTTGCAAATATTCATATTCATCATACAACAAAACACGAGATTAGAGTTTTTAAAGAGAATTTAATATATATTATTCTTATATTGAAAAAATTATAACCTATAACAAGGGGATGAATACTGATGTTCTAACTCTGTAGTGTTGTTCAGATTGTACATTAAAAAATACCCTAGTTTCCTTCTATTTGTGTCTATTTATGATATTTTGACATATGTAACCTTAATTTTTTCTCATAAATGGTCTGTTTCTCTCTTTCCGATTCCTCCTACCATCTTTGTACACAGAAACACTTCATTATCTCTAGAGATTTAATATTCACTTAGAGTTTTCATCTTTTTTTTTTTTTTTTTTCAGAGACAGAGGGAGAGAGCGTGTGTGCATGTAATTGGGGGGCAGTGGGGCAGAAGGAGAGAGAAACTCTCAAGCAGGCTCCATTGCCCAGTGAGAAACCTGATGCACAGCTTGATCTCAAAACCCTGAGATCATGACCTGAATTGAAATCAAGAGTTGGACACTGAACCCACTTGAGTCACTCAGGTGCTCCAGATTTTCCATCTTTTTGAGGGTTATCATATTTTGGTGGAAAGCCATGGAATTTAAATAAGGTCTATAGTTTGTTTAATAGTATTATATTAATGTTAATTTTCTGCTATAATAATTGTTTTATCACTCTGTATGATATTATATGAGAGTTTGGGGGCAAAGATACACGAGAACATTCTATACTAATTTGGCGTGCCATTTTCTATGTCAAAATTAATTTCAAAAAAGTTAAATTATCTAGAGATGCTAGGTAGCTCAGTTGGTTGGGTGTCCAACTATTGATTTTTGGCTCAAGTCACGATCTCAGGGTCCTGGGATCGAGCCCCATGTCAGTCTCCATACTCAATGTGGAGTCTCCTTGGGATTGCCTCTCTCCCTTTCCCTCCCAAGAATCCCTCAAGCCGAGTGAATATGTGATCCTGAGGAATGACAGCAACATGTCTCCAAATCAGTGGTGTTTCTCTTCTCAGGGACAAAACCACAACCAGAAGTATCCTTTGCTTATTCTGCCACCAACTGCAGCTTGAATTGTTCGTATGCTTATGGATCAGTACCCGGAGTCCTAGGGGAGGACCCCTTCCATTCAGTCTGGCCAACTGTGGCATTTCCCCTCCTTAGCCAGTTCCAGCTTTCCAGAGCCTGACTATCCACCCTCACACCTACTCCACTGGATACATGGTTCTAGAGCCTCATCTTAATGAGAAATATAAACCCTTCCTAAGTCTCCTCCAGCATGACAGATACCTAGCCCATCCTCAGGAACTGGCTGTGTAGGACTGCAATTCTGCCCAGACAGGCAGAACCATGGGATTGTTCTTCAACCTGCCTCCCAGATGAACCCACACATTAAGAAAATGTATTCCACCCTCCCCATTTCCCCGAGATCGCAGACATGCCAGTATCAGCCTTGCAAGTTAAAAAAAAAAAAAAGAAAAAAAAAAAAAAAGCCAGTCTTCAGAGAGAAGAAATCCGTTCTTTTATTAAACTTCACTTTGAAGAAGAGAATTTTTTTTCAAATCTGCTCATGATTTGCCTTCCACAGCAACCCCCCACCCCCGACTCCCATAAACAATGTAACCATTCCTTTAGTTCTTTCACTGTTAGTTTCACTGTTAGTTAGCTTTTTTTTTTTTTTTTTTTTTTTTTCAGCACAAAACCACTGGGGCCATCCATGTAGATCCTCACAGCATTTTGAGACAAATTGGAGGTAAAAGATAAGGCTTGGTCTATGATATGGCAGCAAGACCTCCCTGCAAATCAGTCCAGATAAAATAATACATGTCTCCAGTATCATTCATCTCTCTAATCCGGTAGACAGCTTTGTGTTCAGTCTGAGTATGGCCTTTAGCGCGTGAGAACTCGGGAAGTCCCTGCTGCCAGTGTTCCCCATCCACACACACCCTACTTGCCTCTGTGGAACAGCTCAGAGGGTGGAAATTAAATGACTGAAGATTAAAAAATAATAGTAAAATAAATAAAAATTTAAAAAAAATTAAGATAAATAAAATTGAGCCAAGATAGGTGAAGTGTATTGGATAGAAGATTTACGTTCCAACACAAACTATCCACATCTGAGTAACTTGATTAGAAATGATATTGCAGTTAATAATATATTTAAAATTTAGTATATGTGGCCTATACTATTTAAATTTTACACCTTCACTTAAAGCTTTTTTTCCTTTTTTTCTCTTTCCTCCTTCTTTCCCTTCCTTTTTTTTTTTTTTTTCCTATTCTGTTCAATTCTAAGATGATAGGTAAAGCAATGAATAGGACGTTATTTCACTGGAAATGCTTATGATGGACTTGGACAATGCTCCTGGAACTGCATAGGGAAGACTACCTCTCCCAACATGGGTAGCCTGGTGACCACCCCCAAGTGAGCAGTGTTTCCATTATGTGTCCACTGTCTGTGCGGACAGTTGGTAACTCTGGGCAACTGTGTATACTATGTAAAGCAATATGTTTCCATTAAGCTAAATGTCATTTCTAAAGCTTAAGAATTAGAGGATTAAATATTGAAATATACTCAGAACTGGGGATAATAATTATAATCACCCACACGGGGGCCAGTTGTAGAACACAAGGGAGACTTGTCAGGCCCATCCAAAGACTGTTCTCAGATGGCATGTTCTTCAGAAACATATGATGACACAGAGCACTGAGGAGGGAATACTCCAGACAACTCTCTCATTTAACATTTCTACTTATGGTTAGTGAGCACACTTCCTTAATTCCAGAAGGAGTTGTGGCTGGATAACACTTAGGCCCTAAGAACACAGTTTTGTTTTTGTTTTTTTGTATTTTGTTTTTTACAGTTTTGTAAGCAGACTTACAAAATGAAATGACATCTACCCTCTAAACAATGGATCTCATCCCTATCAAACCTAATGATGCTTTTACAAGACTTAAAACAACTTATACATATAATTATACACAAGATGCCAGGATCCAATTATGATTATGCCTCACTTGAGGGAATATGAAGAAAAGTAGATTAAGAGAGTCATCAAATGTTTAAATGTCTGTTCTTCCTGTCTGTCACACTTCTGCTATCCCTTACTCTAATAACAGTACTCTGATTTTTCTTATGAGAAATATTTTTCTACGCTAATTCCATGTGGCTGGTGTTGACTCTAACTCCACCAACCCTATCTAGGAAAAGGATAAAACTCAAGCCCAGCCAATCAGTCTTGGTCCAGATTTAGTAAAATAACATAAACGCTGCTGATGAAAAGTTAATATGAATTTTTTTCTTTTCAAGAATGGTAAGGAAAAGGTGCTGAGAGTCATCATTCAGTCGGAGCCTCTCTGAGACAAAATCACAAGGGAAAAGAACACCTGGGTGTGGAGAGAGAAATGCTGAACCCTGGTGATCGTGTTGGCCCTTTTTCCCTGCTTCATACTTGCCTGAAGCTTGTATACTCCTGCGTGTTTCAATTACACGCTTCCAGCACCAGCCCTTCGGCTCTCTTGACACCTTACATAAATCTTTTTGTCCACCCTATCTTACATAATTGTGTAATTCTATCACATCCTTAGGATTCAGAGTAGCAAAGAACATTTAAATAACCATGCTTATATCTAATGCATAACGCCATAACGTATCAGGATGCAGGCCATTTATTTTTCCTTTTCTAAATGGGAAGCAGACCTTGATTCCTAACTATTTAGGGAATGCTTCCCAGCAGATGCCGTACAAATCTGGGGTAGCATGAAACAAATATCCCTATGGCCTTCTTGGGAACCCAACTTACACATGTCAGCTCTGCCTAAAAATGTCATTTAATATTTCTCATTGTCTATAGGATAAATAGGATAAATCTCAAACTCATATCTGATAGCAACATAGTATCTTTTTTTTTCCAGTAAAACTTTATTTACAAAAATCAGCAGGCACATAGTATCTTTCTTAATAAATAGATCCACTTAATCCAGTTCTGGTTTTTACCTGAGAACTTAAAATATCACATTTTCAGTAGCATTTACATGGTAGCTCAAACCTGCCAAATGTTCTAGGTTACAAAACAGAAAGATATAAGTCCAGTATAGCTCTATAATCTTTCTATATGTCAATGTAAAGATTCCAAAATTGCTGGGTCTAGATTTTACATAGTGTTTTCAAATGAAATTAGGTATAAGAGGTATTATTGTTTGCAAATAATAAAAACCAACAATAGCCAAATCAAGCAAAACATGAATTGATTGTGAATATCTCCGTCAGAATAAAGTCTGGGTATAAGGCTCAGAAAGTAGACAGGAACCAAGTAAGACAAGGTATCTATGACTGTAAGACAGAATAAAGTTCTTATGACAACTATAAACCACTATACCTATTTACAAGGTGGAATGGTGAGGTCTCAATGAATTTTCATGGTAAAAGTCATTATCTGCGGCCACTTAGGATTGTCAAATACAATAAATTATGTATATGCAATTATAATATTATTTTCTAGATTAAAAATATACATAAACCAATGCTCCCAGGAAAGTCAAAAACATGTGTTAATATCTCCAAAGTGCAATTAAATGTAAACCAAAAGTAAAAACACCTGCAGTGGTATTCAGACTAAAACTAGAGATGACTGGGTCTAACTGTGGAAAGTAGCTCCTATTTTCGAATTTCCTAAAACTGATTGTTCAGAAACCACTATTTATGTGTTTTAAATTTAAATGTGTTTTTAAAATGCCTAGAGAATGGGCATGCTCTTTCAAATAAGTCATTTTATAATTGGAAATCTTATATTCCATATTAAGGACAACAATAAGTTTAGGTGTAATATGTAACATAAATACTTTGCTTTTAAAATATTAGCAGATTTTACATTTTGTAAATTTTCTAAGAGTCCTTATTGAGGACATCTCAGGAAAGGGATGGGATAATGGACTGAAATTTAAATCATGACTGTTTGTTTTATTAGTTCTTAGATGTACTTTTTTTTTTTTTAACTTCTTACTGTTTCTGAAATCAGGATGTGGTCTACAATATTATGCATCTTTCATTTAGTATTTACTGTTCACCCACCTTAGGAAAGTTAACTCACTTTACAATAGATACTCCTTAAAATTTAAAGACTGTTATTCTGCAATTTTTGTTTCAAAATAAGAGGTAAAGAGGTCAATGAAGGGAAGAATTCTTTTCCTCCCATTTAGAAAAGCTTACCTATAGAGAAAGTAGGGAAAATAAGAAATGTGCATTTGGACTTTTTATTTGTTCTAAGACACAGAGAAGACAAAAGTATACTTTCAAAATAGAGAGAGATAAAACTGTCTATGAAATAGCTTCAAACTGATAATGGAGAAATAGGCCAAAGGCTTATTTATATCATAATATAAATACAGATCTTTAGCAACTGAAATATCTTTTGTCGAAAAGACAAAGCTGTTCTCTTGAATTATGCAAAAATATAATGTAGGTATCAAGAGAGACATTTACTTGCAACTAAATAATTTCATTAATACCTTTTTTCTGAATCACCCTGTTTAAATATAATGCTATATTTCATCTATATGTATACTAATTGCTACCTTAATAAAGATTTGTATTTTTACGGAAAGATTTAAAATTGAGAAGTGATTGAAATGATCATTCTATAAACATTTAAAGAAAACCACCCAACAACCTTGCTATCATCCAAGTGATGGCAGATACCCCACTTGAGGGTTGTTGGCCTTGCCAACGTCAATTCTAAATTGGTTGCAGGTGTAACAGAAGTTTTACAAGTGCTGATAGATTTCCTCATTGAGATTAACTCAGGAAGAGGATGGGATATTGAAGTTGGCTCTAATTCATTAGAAAATGTGAGAGTGCTTCATGAGAATTTTATTCTTAGCTTAGCACCAAACTAGTTCTAGTATCTAGTAAAAGTCATTTAACCCTCTAGACATACGTGTCAACATACATTGAAATAATGGAGAATATCTAGGTCATCTCTTAGATTTCTTGCATCTTAAGGACTGTTGTCCTACTATTGAGGAAGGACACGAGGGATATGAGCTGATGACTTTCTCTGGTATCAAGTAAGAGATAATTGCATGACCTTCCAATTTACTGAGTAAATTAATTAGATATTCTGAGTGCTGCATAGCTGCATCTCAGACCCACAAGATCACTTTTCAAATAGTATGGATATAATACAGCACAGTTCCTGGGTTCTTAGGCAGAACAACTGTACTTGAATTCCACTTTTTATAAGCTCTATAATTTTGGATGCATCTTGCAACCTCTGCTAATTTATCTGTTTTTGCCTCCATACAATTAGGCAACTATCCTAACCAGCTTAACGGGGTAATTGCATTAAACGAGATCATATAAGCAAAACACTTATGACAGTCACACATAGTGAGCACTCAAAAATATTACATCTAATTATTTCAATAAAACTCACTTCCTTCTTTTATAGATAAAGAGGGAAAGCCTTTTTTAATGACTACAACAGCAGTCCAGAACTTTCAGGATTTCAGCATTACAAATAAAATATAAATATATAAAACATAAATATCTGTATTATATAAAATATCAATATATATCAATATGTATGTTGTAGAAGATGGCAGATAAATTTCTAGCTAATGAGCTCTAGTTTATCAATAAGTAAAAGTTTGTTGTGGAAGTCACTGCATTCAATGGTATTTCTTTCTACATCTGACTTGTTTTATTAAATAGACAATTCTCTTGCAGATGGAAGCTGCTTCTGTTATCATTAATAACTTCCTTCCCTTATCAGAGAGCTCTCATTCTGATGGGTTAAAATTTGTTGTTAGCAATATGAAATGTCATTCACTCCAGAAGAAACTTTCTGAAAAAAAGCATTAATATTCTTGTCAACATTTATAAAAACCTTTTATGTACGAGGAATGGGGCTCAAACAATCCCTCTTTTCAAGGAGTTTGCAGTCCATGAAGGAGGCTGAAAGTAGCACTCAGAGGCTCTGGAGAGGCAGCGACTCAGGGCGTTGACATTGAGCTCTTTAGCTGTGTTAAAGGAGTCTGCTAAGTCACAGCAAGAGGCAAGAGAGAGGGGAGAGCCGGTGCCTTAGAACTACAAGATGCTCAATGGCATCGTGCATAAGGTTGCACAGGAGAGTAGAAAGATGAGACTGAAGAGGTGCATTGGGGTTAGGTCCAGAGGGCCCTGCATGCCACTGAAGCTGTAGAAATGAATGTGCAGCATGGAAGTCATGTGATCAGATTTACTTTTTAGAAAAATAAAATAGGAAAAATTAATTTTGGATTTCAAGTTCAGTAACATTATCTAAAGTTTGCCTCCATTAGGTTTTATCAGCAGTTACAGTGTAGGCAGTATTCTATGGGGAGGATAAAAATGTCATAGAACTCAGTAACAACAACAAAATCTGATTAAAACATGGCAGAGGAACTGAACAGACATTTTTCCAAAGAAGACAAACAAATGGTTAACGGGTACATGAAAAGGTGTTCGACATCACTAGCTATCAGAAGAACAAAAGCAAAACCACAGTGTCACACCACTCCTGTTAGAATGGTTATCATCAAAAAGATAAGAAGAGAAAACAAGCGATCGTTGGCAAGGATGTAGAGGAAAGAGAACCCCCGGGCACTGTCAGGGGGGATGTAAATTTGTACAGCCATGGTGGAAAACAGTATGGAAGTTCCTCAAGACATTAAAAACAGAATTATGCTACGATCCAGCAATCCTACTTCTGGATATTTAGCCAAAGGAAATGAAAACAGGATATTGAAAAGATGTCTGCATTCCCATGTCTATTGTACCATTATTCACAATATGCAAGACATAGAAACAACATAAGTGTCTGTTAGTGAATGTATGGATAAAGAAGATGTGATACACACACACATACACACACACACACACATGCACGCACGCACGCACGCACCAGGAATGCTATTCACCCATGAGAAAGAAGAAAATCCTACCATTTGCGACAACATAGATGGACACTGAAGGCATTATGCTATGTGTGATAAGTCAGAGAAAGACAAACACTCTTATGGCATCTCCTATATGTGGAATCTGAAAAAGCTAAAGTTACAGAATCAGAGAATAGAATACTGGTTACCAAGACCTGGGGGCTGGGAGAAATGGGGAGATGCTGGTTAAAGGGTACAAATTTCCAGTTAGAAGATGAGTAAGTTCTAGGGATCTAATGACAACACTGTGACTATAGTTAGTAATACTATATCGTATCCTTGAAAGTTGCTAAAGAAAGATCTTAAATGTTCTAGCCACCAAAGAAACGGCAATTATATGATAAGACGGAGGTATTAGCTAAAGCTATGATAGTAATTACACTGCAATTCATAAATATATCACATCAACATGGAATACACCTTAAACTTAGACAATGTTATATGTCAATTATACCTCAATAAATCTGCAAAAATAATTGGGTGCTGAGTATATGTATGTTTAAGCTATCATTTGTTGAATGCTTATTTTGTGTCAGCTATTATACAAAGTACTTTATATAAGTTATTTCATTGAATCCTCATAGCAGCCCTATAGGCAAAAAGTCTTAATTCTCTCCATTTAATTAATTAATTAATTCTCTTTGAGAGAGAGCAAGACAGAGAAAACATGATCAGGAGCAGGACGGAGGATTGGTGGGGAGAGGCAGAGGGAGAAGGAGGGAGAGAACCTTAAGCAGGCTCCATGCTTGGTGCACAGCCCGACTCTGGAGCTCCTTCTCACAACCCTGAGATCATGACATGAACCAAGATTGAGTCAGACATTAAACTGCCTGAGCCCCGATGCCCCTAATTATCTCCATTTTAGAAATGACAAAGCTGGGATTAGTCCAGGTCTAACACTCGCCACAAATTATATTCTCCTCCAGTGTGCTGTATAGTTTTTACAAATTCTCTTTTGCTTATAAAAAGAAAGAAGGGTGGGGGGAGGGGAGTAAGGCAGGAAGGCAGGCAGGCAGGAAGGAAGATAGAGAAAATAAGTCTTGGATTTCTACTGAGTAATAGACAACAACCAAAATGAACATAAACATGGATGGAATTTTTCTTTGAAATTTTAATTCCAGATACATGCATTTTTGCCAATCTATCCAACCCCAAAATGTAATACGATAAAACATGGTTTATAAAATAACTTTACCCCTAGAGCAGTAGGGCAAAGTAAATTTGTTGTGAAATCATTAGGAAAGATCAGTTAATTCACTTGTAATTACTTCTGAGAATATCCTCAGCTCTGCCCAGTTAAGACTTGAACACCTGCCACCCTCTCTTTGCAGTCCTGCTGGGAATTCCCAGCCCAATAAAGTCATTCTATCCTAAGAACACAGTTGAGTAACTACAACAACTGAGAGAAGATCTCCTTTTTTCTTGTCTTTAACTTGCTGGGAGAACTGAATTCTTTTCTTGCTTTTTTCCCCCCAGAATGTTACCAACATTTCCTCAGGCCCAGAATTTTTTTTAAAAAAGTGTTAGAACATACTTACATTGAAATAAAAATGGTATGACTACATAAGACATTATCAACACTGTTATTTAAAGCCAATGCCATTAACTTTAAAAATTGTTTTGTTCAGTCACTGAACAAAATTGGACATTGGACAAATGATGACTAAAGGTCATTAATGATTGCTTATAAGAATAAATTTGGACCTAGTTTATTATTTATGATTTAATTGAAGCTTGCCAAATATTGACTGCTGTCAGCAATTCCTTTTTAACATAGTATTAGTGAGGCTCTAATGTTGTAGTTCAAGCCAGACAATAAAGTTTAACTCATAAATTTCAAAGGAAGATGATTTATTTAATACTTGGGGTTTCTTTTTTCCTCCCAAGATTCCTGAAAAATACCCACCAGGTATATGGCAAGAAGAAAAGGCTTATCATTTGCTTTTGTGCTCCAAGCTTACATAAATTAGCTGTTGATGTTTTTATATGTTGAACTGACTTTTTTAAAACAATACCGTAAATTTGACTTTACTAGTAAGGGATGTGTCTTGTTGCAAAAGATCTAGTTTTCTTCAATGCCCACAGCCTAAATTTGATCT
This sequence comes from Martes martes, assembly GCF_963455335.1. Classification (NCBI taxonomy): domain Eukaryota; kingdom Metazoa; phylum Chordata; class Mammalia; order Carnivora; family Mustelidae; genus Martes; species Martes martes. The sequence goes on from NC_137898.1 coordinate 37,863,723, forward strand.
ATAATTCCATGTGTGTACATATCCATAAAAAATGAATGCGCTTTTAGAAAATGTGTGCTAACTTTGTGTAATGATCTTGTTGCTGCTAAATCCATGGGACAATCCATAGGACAATTCTTGTTTTTCTTGTGTCATCACAAGCATTTGACAGTCGATCATTCCCTCTCCTTGAAATAGTTGCGATTGTTTTCCACCTTTTTAATTAAATGCCTCACTTTTGCGCTTTTTTTTTTTCTCTTCCTTTCTAAAATTCTCCCTCAGTGGCCTTTTGCCAATCCGTACTGCTTCTCTGACATCTCAATTCTGAAGTAACTCATGGCTGAGTTCTGACATTTTCTCTTTGTTCTCATTACCTCGGCAATCTCATTCATGATCATAGCTTTAACAGTCTTCGGCAAGGTTTACCAAATTTTTATCTCCTGACTTGACTCCTCTTCTCAATACCCACTGCTACCTCATCCACCACGAATCTCAGGTATCCAAAATTAGTGCCATCTTTTTACCCACCCTCCTTTACCTATAGTCTTCCCCTTCTTAGTTAAGGGCAATGTCATTTTTCTGACTGTTCACTCTAAGAAACTTGGAGCCTTCTTGACTCTTCCCATTCTGTCACAATGTATGTTAAGTTACTCAATACATATAGTTGTCTTCAGTATAAAATATATGTTCAGACTTAGGGTGCCTGGGTGGCTCAGTGGGTTAAAGCCTCTGCCTTCGGCTCAGGTCATGATCCCAGGGACCTGGGATCGAGCCCCACATCGGGCTCTCTGTTCCATGGAGAGCCTGCTTCCTCCTCTCTCTCTGCCTGCCTCTCTGTCTACTTGTGATCTCTGTCTGTCAAATAAATAAATAAAAATCTTAAAAAAATATATATATGTTCAGACTTAAATGTAGCATCTGCATCACTCTATTATGTTTTTCAAGAACTCCTATTCGACATATATTTCAGACTGCCGATCTTTTATCCATGTCTCTTAACCACATCATACACTCTTTCACACTCTCTCTCTCACACACATTCACTCACACCTTTTTATGTGTATGAATTTCTAAGTTAAATCCTCAAATTATGCTGAGGTATACTTTGTCCTGACAAGTTTCTCCCCCAGAGTAGCTTTATTTTATTTTCAATTATTTCAGTGCCTATAAATACATAATTTTTCTTTTCAATCTTTGGAGGCTTCAAAGTGACTGAGGGTTTTTTTTTTTTTTTATGTCATTTCTTTTCCAATGTCAGACACAATTTTTTTTTTTTATAGAGTATGAACATAATAAAGTTTGTACTGGATATTCAACTCAAAACCTATAGTTATGTCATATAAGGGATGGATTTCATTTGTTTATATTCCGATAATCCTCAAATTACATGTTTCTCTCATATCCATAGCGGAGTCAGAATAATCATTAGTGCTGGACCCAATTTTGGATCTGGTTAACCAACAAACACACAACAAAAGCAGCTGTCATATTTCGTAAATAAGAACATGTTTGGCTAGAAAGGTTTTAATTAAAAGGCTTTTGTCTAAAACCATTAAGCAATTTTATATGGAACAGTCTACAATGTATGAAAAGCATAATTCTCCCATGAGCTCCAGCATGTTATAGGTTAAGAGCTATATTAAGCTCTTCTCCCTACCAAAATAAAGTTTAAACTGTGGCTTCTGAAATACGGAAAGAAAACAAAAAGGTATTTACATATAGAAAGCACAAGTGCATTAATATTGGTACATCAGGGGAAATACTGAAGATGGGAAGTTTTCCTTTCTTTCAAACAATCGGTAGCCATGTCTATTTCATAGGTATATGCAAAAATAAAATAGAATTTCTACTCTGAGAGTCCATAGCCATAGCTGGGCCTAATCTGCACTGATTCAAATGCTGGTTCTTAGGGGACAGTATGATTAATATCATTCCCTGCATTAGAGTGTTACACTTTTTGTTACATTGTAATCTGGATTCTATCTGGCTTAATGAATAGAGCAAACTGAGCTCCACTAAGATCTTAGCACTGGTTAGATTGTTTCTGCAGGATATCTTCACAAACCACGGTTGAACCTGGTTAACACTGCTGGAAACAATTGATGATAACTGTTTAGTAATTCCTATTAAACTGAAGAAGTTCAGATGGATCAACAGAAATTCTTGAAGAAAGTTTGATGCTTAAATCACAATGTGCTTTATTTAGGGTCAAATGCATCTGCTGCCGCCATTTTCTTAAGTACCGATTTGCTCAGTCTTATCTGAAAGTGTGTTCATAAACCTTAAATAGCAAGTATTTCGCCAGTATCCTTTCCTAGTTATTTAAAACTTAATAATCCTGCTACAGCAATTGCAATCCAAGTGATTGGGCATGCTGTGAGTGAGAAGAGTGACTGGTGGTGCTGTATACTTTCTCCTTCAAAAGGAAATTATGTCACCATGAATTTTTTGCATGTAAATGAGTATTTTGATCTTGGAGGAAACATCTGTGTTTAGAGTGCCTTCTGAATGCTATGGAGGAGGCAGCTGCTCATATAATGATGCTGAAGGACTTCATGGCAAAGTTGTCTCTCTCCATTTCAGGTTTGGCCTCTAATGGTGCCAGAAATTTTACCATTAACGCGGGAACTCTGGTTTTGATTTCATTCATTTTGTCATTTATTCATTTGTTCTTCAAATGTTAAATAAGTGTCCCCGTAAACCACGTATGGTGGGTACAGAAATATGGTATTAACATATCATATTCAATACTTCACATTATGTGTCCTTAGGGAATTGAAAATTAAAACAGCAATGATTTACCACCACACATCTATTCAGAAGACAAAAATTCAAAACACTGACAACAGCAAATGCTTTTAAGGATATGGGGCAACAGGAATGCTCATGTACAGCTGGTGAGATGACAAAATGGTCAGCCACTTTGGAAGACAGTTTGGCAGTTTCTTACAAAACTACATATGCTCTTACCATATGATCCACAGGAATGGCCTTTGGTATTTGCTCAAAGGAGTTCAAAATGTATATCCACATTAAAACCTGCACAAGGAGGCTTATAGCAGTTTTACTCATAACTGCCAAACTTGGAAGTGACTAGATGTTCTTCAGTAGGTGAATGAATGAACAAACCGTGTTACACCCCAAAAATGGAGTATTATTCAGCACTAAAAAAAATAAGCTATCAGGCCACGAAAAAAAGAAAGTCAGCGTAAATGCGTATCACCAAGTATGAGGAGTGAATCCGAAAAGGCTATATACTATAAGATTCCAACTATACAATATTTTGAAAAAGAAGAAAATTATGGAGACAACAGAAAGTTCACTACTTGCTAGGGGCTCAAACAAAGGAGATGAATAAGTTGAAGACAAAGGATTTTTAGGGCAGTGAAACTAATCTCTATGAGACCATAATGGTGGATACATTTGTCAAAATCTATAGAACATACAACACCATAAGTGAACTCTAATGTAAGCTATGGCCTTTGGGTGATAATGATAGTCAATGTAGGTTCATCAATTTCAACAAATGTACCACTTTTATGTAGGATGTTGAGAGTGGAGGAGACTATGGATCTAAGAGGGCATAGGGTGTATGGGAACTGTGTACTTTCCACTCGATTTTGATATAATCCCAAAACTACTCTCAAATATAAAATTATTAAAACAAACTAACAAACAAACCTGTTCAAAACTATTAAAAACAAAACAATATCTGACTTTACAATCTACAAAATACTAGACTGGAGTAATTGGTATATTTAGCATTTAAAACAAGTATATTGGATCACCCATGTAAAATACACATTTTTTAAAAAAGGAATAAATCACTATGATTGCATAAAGAGATAGATATTAATAAAAATATTTAAAAAACAGCTTTATAACAAAACTACCTTAACTTTGATGAAGTGGCTTTATGTCACAGAGAGCTCTTTGAAAGGTCCTAAAGTAGCAGTTTAATAGTTAAGAAGTTGAGATCTATTGAAATGATGGACTGTAAAACAGAGATCACAAATTAAGCCATAACTATCCTTCCTATTGTTTGTTAATGTAACTAAAAAGTAACAAGCACATTAAAAAGAGATTATTAATAATTCTTCAACTTGACACATTTTCACATATATACTCATTTTAAATAAGTAAAATGTACACAATTGATTCTATTTATCTTCCTCAGTCTTTACAAACTTTTTCTAAAAACTACTCACAGAAATTCCAACATGTTTATAGGAGCACTTTGCTTCATTGTAGATATCACTCATGTCAGAAAACAGTTTTTCCACTTTATATTTACGTTGGAATTTTAACTGTTTCCATTTTATGACTCAAAGTTTTGACTCCTGCTTCTAACACAGTGGTCCCACCAAAACAGAATATGTATGTTGGATAAGTATTATTTACCTTTTTCTGAATATTTGAAGCATTTGGTTTTAAAACCAAATTACTTTCAACTTTTTCTAGTTCCTCCTCATTTTTCTCCCACATAGTCAAGGTGCCTCAGTTTTGGCCTTGAAGAACTCACACAAAAGCACACTATCAGTCCCCTTTACTCAAGACTCATCCATCCTGTCCACAGAGATATAAGATCTAGTATTATTTTTTTTCCCATTACATAAACTTCTCTTGCTAAGACACATGATCTAACCCAATTTTTTTGGTTAATACTCAGCCCCTTCTTTTCATTATTGCTAAATATCTTTATCCAAGAATAACTTTTATTTCCCTTAAACTATCACCAAAATCACCAAAACATCTCAGTTAATTGAACAGCAATGTGACTGAACTTTAAATGCATTAACACATTGAAATGGATTAACTCATTATTAAAGACTTGATATATCAGAATGGAAGTTACAAGTATGCCAAATATTAAACCCATGTTGCAGTAAAATCACAAAACTTAGATTAGGTGAATCTTTGAAGCTCAGATGGTAAACAAGAAACAAAGCCAAGTTTCGAATCCAGGTTTTGACCTCCATCGGCTCTCCTGTGTCCACAGCTCAGGCTTATAAAAGCCATATATCTGCCTCCCACCCCAAAGTACGTAACAACTCAGCTTAGGAAAAGTTCTCCCCTGTGAAGCATTGATTGCCATGCTGTACTAAGCACTTTTCACAACACAGATATATCTGAAAGGACATATTGCTGCCGAGGATGGTACCCCAGTACGGAAGAAGGAAGGCAGGGAAACTTCTTTTCAAAGACAAAGACAAAAACAAAACAAAACAAAAACCAGAAGCAGCTAAGAAATGTTCAGCACTGGACAAAATCTCAGAGTTACAATAATACACAAGATGTAGGCTTCACCATCTAACCCTGCTGTGTGCAGAGAATGAGGGGAACCTTACAACCTTGATATAGACACAGAAATGAGTTGTTTACGTACCAAACTTTACCAGGAACTTCCAATAAGCCAGTGGGTCTCAAAATACGTTTTCTGGACCATCAACACAAGCATCACCTGGGTACTGACTAGAAATAGAAATTCGTAGGCCCCAAACTGTCCTTAACTTACCAAATCAAAGCTCTAAGGGAGGAACCTGGCTATTCTGCGGCTCACTCAAGTCTGAGAAGCACTGCTGAACATAAATAATTTGTAATAATTTGCCCCAGATTTATATAGATAAGTCTAACGGATATTCCTGCCTGGTTTTACGCTCACAGCTAAATAAAATCTGTCTAGCTCACATCACTTACAAAGGTTTTAAGTGAACTGCTCCCCATTCCTTCACACCCACCACTGCACCCTGAGTGATTTTAAATACTACAGCTTACCTGACTAACACGTGGCTACATTCATAGGCTGCTCCGATATCATTGCTAAGCAGCCCTCTCCACTATGGTCAAAGCACACCCATAAATCTTTCTGGCTGCAGTTCTGTGACGGGGCTATTTTTCATGATGATGGCAATATGATTCAAGAAGCCTTTAACATAAACCTTGCACTGTACATGCCTCCTGAATAATAAATCAGTCATCTGAATAACCTTACTAAAACCCACTTCCACAGGCATTCCCTTGGTATGGGGTAAGTGCCTTGGAACTCAACACTGCCCATTTGACTGGCACTTACGGTTCCTCCCCAGCTCATGAGGGTTCTGATGCCAAACGCACATTCAGCTCACATTTTCCACTCAAGGTTTTTTGGCCTGGAGCTCACCTGAGTCTCTCTTAAAGCTTAGAGTTGGAGGTAGATTTTTTTTTTTCCAAGTTACTCTACCAATCTTAGCATAGCATTATCTTAATCACAGAGTCAATGGCTTTCCATCATAACTAATGATTTATAAATTACTCATTAATAATAAACATAAATATAAAACTGTTCACTTACAAAGTTGCAGGCATTTCATCATATATCTTACATGTATATTTCTCTCTTGTGGTCCCTCTACTAGCTGTATGGTGCTGGAATGCCTATTTTGTCAGTGAGAGGCTGTGCATGTCACGTTATACCATTGCACTGTCCTAATCCTGGGTGTGTATTTGATACTTCTTTAAAAATTTAAATTCAATTAGCCAATGTATAGTACATCGTTAATTTTTGACATAATGTTCAGTGTATTTGATACTTTTATCAAGTAGAACAAAGTGGGGTTAGCTCTGTGTGAAAGATTCGGAATAGGAGAATCTTAAATAAGATAGAAGTTTCTCTCTTTCTCTGACATTTCTGAGAAAAAAGTCAAATTGTTGTGACTCTATTCTTTGAAGGTGTTAAGAACCAGACTCCTTCTCACTGGGTGTGTTTCCACCTCCCTGGTGTTGCCCTTGCCTATTTGGTCCTCAACTCTATATCTATATTCCGCCATCAAAAAAGGGGGAAAGAAAAAGAGGAGGGTAAATGGATTTTACTTTATGGAGACAATCTGAAAGGTACACACATCTCTTCTGTTTTTAGAACAATGGACAGAAATTAGGGACATGGCCCCAGCAAGCTGCAAAGGAAGCTGGGAAATGTTTATCTGGGTATCGATTTGTGTAAATGAAAGTGGACTATTGTTTCAGAACAGAGAGAACAGCTATTGCTGGAGAACTGTTGATCTTTGCCACTTTTTCCTGGTTAACTAGCAGACACATGAGAAGCACTCTTTTCAGCTGAAAGCATTCGTCCACCTACTGCCTGCCCCATACTCTACAGGTCTGCAGAAACTGATCAATTATAAATTTTGATCCTTGTTCCCAAAGCACTTGTAACAGATCTGGTGAGAAAGTAAGCATCAGAGATGAAAGGTTTATTTCAGATTTCTCACATTGAAGTCCTCAAATTACCTTCAGAATGACCTGGTTCCTCCCCAGACTTGGTGAATCAGAATCTGGTAAAATGGCCCAGGAACCTACATTTTAGTATTACCCCCCAAAGAGTCTGATGCACATTAAACTTTAAAACCACTGCAGAGTGAGAGGAAGAAATGGCTAGATTTTCATTTTTTGGGGGGGGGGGGTTCTCCGTCTTATCTTATGCCCTCCCATTGCTAATGTTCTTTTGCAATATCTGCAGGTTGGTCTGTCTATACCTATTAATCCCTGGCAGGTGTTAGAGCTGAAATGTTCCAGAAGAAAACAGTTAAACTTTCACAGTTATTCTCTTACACAAAATAGTTAAATTTTCACAGTTATTCTCTTACATAAGCTTCTCACCAACCCTGTAAAGTAGCTAGCAAGATGTGCCTACTTAACAAATATGTAAACTTACCTGCCATTCAGAGAGGTCAAGAGACTTGTCCAATGCTACACAGCTCTTAAGAGGTACAGTCGGGTTAAGCTCTTACCCGAACACAGGCCCTGTGCTAGTCTTCACCTGCTTGCAACTGTCTCCCAAATAATAAGAAGGTTGAGAGCACGACCCCAAACAGGACCCCAAGGTGGCTGCAGCTTTGCCACCTCTGACCCAGGAGGATGTTTGTTTTGATACATTTGCCCCAGTGCCTGCAATTTATTCTAGCTAGAAGGACTACTTAGCAATTTTTAATGTTGAAAATACTAAGGTCAAGGGTTTTCCTGAGGGAGGAGGGTGGAAAGTAACACTAATTGGCCACAGCATGAATTTAGGCTCTTCACACAGTATGGATACAGCAATTCAGACCCTGAAGACCAAAGATTTGGTCACTCCATCATTCTGATTTATCTTACTCTGGGCTTAGCGTGTACACATGATCAACGGTCCCGCATGAACCTTTATATTCCTCTCATCATGCTCAACAATGTAAAACATATGCCCTCCTTGAAGGAGTTACGAATAGATGCAGGATTTTAAAATCACTCGTTTCACTTTCAAAATTTGGAAAGACCTGCAGCTCATACGCATCTTGTGCCCACATTCGATTCTTCTTGTGCTGTGCCTGCTGTGAGCTGTGCTTCTAGACCAGCACTGGGGTTCTAAAGCATCAGGGTCTGTGAATGAACTGTCACCACATCTGTCCTAACCATATGCTCATGCAGTGTGCACCTGCACTTGCTGATTAGACAAGAACAAGGGAGAGAGTCTTCTAATACTCTTCTCCTTAGAGTCCACACTGAGATTTTTTTCACTTTTTTATTTGATAGAGCATGAGAGAGGGGGGAAGAAAAAAGCATGAAACACAATTCAGCAGACATATTCTAGTCCCGGGGCTCCCACTCACACCCCTCACTATGGACATACCTGCACTGTGGCACTTCAAAACCTTGGTTTCTCCATCTGTAATTATGTCTACCTTTTCACTACATTAGTGTGAGAATAAAAGGAAGCAATGAATGTAAAAGTGCCTTGTGAATATAAAACATGCAATTCTACGTATGCCATATATTTTTATGTCATTGAGACTGAAGCATAAACTAAAGCTCACGGAGTATAGGATTCTCCTAAAATATGGTGTTTGCCAGTTGATTGAAAAAAAAATCTGTATGTTTTCTACGGCTTCCATATGCTTAAATTATTTTCCATTTCAGTGAGTATAAAATCTGGATCGAAACATGCAGGAAAAGAGGATTTGGGAAGAATTGACAGGTCATGAACATTTTAAATATGCTTTTTAATCTTCCAAAATGTTTTTGTCTCTTCAAATGGTGTGTAGGAGACACACAACCATCTGCTACAGCCAGGGCAGGGAACAGAACGCTTAGATTAGGCACTACAGCTGAGACTGCAGCAAACACTGCATGAAATCATTCCAGATGGATATAAGTGCCCGTAATTAGTAGCAAATACCGTGCAAAGCATATTAGAAGGAACAAGCCTCCTTCAGAATGCAGCTGAATCAGACTAGCACTGGTATGCAAGGTGAATTTTTAGTGATCGTATATAAACACCAAAAAGCCTGTAAATGATAGCTAATATAAGACATTGACACCCCAGGGCAGATGTAGAGAAAGATAGTGTCTAAACATGTGAAAAGGAATCAGAAAAACCTGGACATTTATAATAACAGGGGGTAAAAGGTATAGCAGGGGGAAAAGGGGACCTGGGATAAGAAGAAGGAAGGAGAGCAGGAAGATGTGGAAGGGGAAGAGAGACAGGAAGAGGAGATCCATAGAAGACCAGAATCAGATGTAATTAGTGGGAAGATTTCTATTCCTTCCTTAGTAAGGTAGGATTAGGAATGAAAAGATCATTGTAAATAGATCCATGTATCATTATAGTTTGGGAAAATTACTTCCTAAAGCAATGGCACATTGTACATAAGGCTCGCCCCGAAATGTAGGTCATTTTTATTCTCAAAAAAATGTTCACATTCACTGCACAAAGTTCTGAGTTAAATAATTTCTTCAGATACTACTAAACAACTTTTAACATGGGTTTAATTCTAAGGAATACTAGCTCTATGAAACAGTAACAGTGACAACATCACAAACAATTCTGTGATTAAATAAATTAGAGGAGCATTGTTCTTTGATACAGGGTGTCTCTGAAATTGACATGAAGAGAGCCTAATGACTCTGCAGGGCAGACTAGAGGTCATGGTACTTCTGGTGGAGCTCAGGCTCCCTTGAAAAGCCTTTCTGGCAATTAAAATCAAGACTGAAGTGCCCTGAGGGGATAAATTTAGGCTGACAGCACAACTTATAGAATGGATGATTTCTGGAATCAGGTGTACATGATGACTGGTTGATGGTGGCAGATTGATAGGGGTGATGACAAAGTTTCAAGAGACTAATCATAGCCAAATAAAAAAGAACATTATATTAGTAGTTTAAGGTCATTAATCAATCATTTTCATAAAAGAAATTATGGTGGTTGACAACTTCATTAGTAATCAACATAATTCAAATTTATAAGAAATAACACTTTCATGTATTAAATTTGTTCTTAAAAATTTAAAGAGAATATGAAGCACTTAGAGAAAGAAGGTGAAACTAGAATGAAAGGGTATTTTCAAATACTACTAAAAAGAAAATAAATTTGTATAACCCCCTTGGGAAATAATTTGACAATATATTTGACTATCTTAAGATTCTTATTACATTGTAATTCAGTATTATCATTTCTTACGAATGAGCCTAAAAATAATATAAGAAAAAAAAACAGGCAAGAAGTCATTCATTATTCAGTATTTTATAATAATATAAAACGTGGAAAGCAACATAAATGTTTTCCAGAAGAGATGGCTAACTGAATAACTAGACATTCAACCCATGGCTAATTTGTCTCCTCATTGTTTCTCTTACATGTAGATTGTAATCTGAGACGCCAGGAGAGAACAACAGCTGCTGGATTTCTTACCAAGAAAATGATCAAGATAATGATTCCAATGAAATGAATCTTTGTTTTCAATAAAAGATATTAGCCAAGAGAAGCCCCTTAAGACTTTGTATAATTGCTAGTCTGTGACAGATTAAAACAGACCAAATTTCCTGGGTAATTTTTTGAGCTAGCAGCATCAAAAGCACACAGAATTTAAAAAACTTTGGTGGCGAGACTTCACTCAAGTCTCGACTCCAAAATCAGGGAACTATACCTTGGAGAGACAGGTTACTTGCAACTAACAGAAACAATGCTTGCTATGTTACAAGAAGTGTTTGTGTGTGTGTGTCTGTGTGTGTGTGTGTGTGTGTGTGTGTGTATGTATGTATGTATGTACACATGCATATTGCCCATGTCTGTCTGTCTGTCTATCTGTCTGTCTATCTACTATCTATCTATGTTGTGCTGTCAGCCTGAATTTACCCCCTCTGGGCACTACTTCAGTCTTGACTTTAATTGTCAGAAAGGCTTTTCAAGGGAGCGCGAGCTCCACTAGGAGTACTAGGATGTCTAGCCTGTCCCTGAACACTCTTAAGGCTCTCTTTACATCTTATGTATATGAAGGGACTGCTGTACTCAAAGATTTTGGTAGGTATAGGATGGCTGGAAAACCAGTATTAGAAAATAGGTAGGACACTTAGCAGAAAGACAATACCAAGACTGCACTGCAGCTACTATTAATGGGCCCTCCAAAACATTCTCTAACCATTCAGAATTCTGGCAGAAAATGCATGGTCAGAGTTAGGTAGTATGATTGTGCAAGAAGACCACAGTAGGGTCTGGTCTCCCTTAGCTCCTGTTAACAGATGGCCATGGAAGGAGGCACTAAGACTGCAACCAAAGGAAAATACCCCCAGATGGGAGAATAAAATGCTAAGAGCAAAGAGTATTGGTTGGAGGTTCTAAAGCCAGAAACTGACATTTGCTACCATCACCTCCAGAGCCATTTTGTACTCACCGTGGGCAATCACAAAAACCACGAAATATACTATTCACAAAATCGTGTTCTTTATAACAGCATGCTCTCCTTCTTTTTAGGGGTTCCCAGGTCACTCCCATCTGAGATTACCATCTACTAGATCATGCTTGCAGGACTTGCCAGATAATTCTATTTAGGCTCTCTTTCTATCAGGTCTCACCTGCTTGTACTTAACTTATCACTCCATGCCATTTGGATGATTATCTCTGGCTTCTGCTTAGCTCTCTCACCAGGAACGACAGTAACTGAGTCTAGGATGCTATTATCTTTTGAGAGGAGACACAGTTCTCTCATCCTTCTTCTCTAATTGGCTAGTGAATTCTCAATGTGATTTTTCTACTTTTATGTAGGATATCCAAAGCCGCCTCCTCTCACTGACGTCTGCTAACAATTCTGAAAATATCTGTGAAGAAAATTTCCCTAAAGAGATAATATGTCTGGAATACCCAGATAGATAGATTGTGCCTCAGTGTGCCTTAAATTCTACCCAATTCCAGCAACATTCACAGAGACGCTGCTGTATACCAGACTTTCTGATTACAACTGGGATGTGAAAGAGGCCTGCCACCTGCCTTCAATGCACAATGCCTTGAGAAACACAGACATAGATTGAATAAGCTTTACTACGGATATGGTAAATGCTAGTTATTGATATCAGCTAGGTCTTATGGAATCCAGAGGAGGGAGAATTGGCATTTCTGAGGGTCTGGGAAAGTGTCTCAAAAATTAATATTTACATTTTACTTAGAAAGGTGCAGTGGGTGTCTCTCTCTCTCTCTCACTCTCTCTCTCACACACACACACACACAAATACACACACACACAGAGGCATACATAATCCAATTATAACCTAATTGATGTCTAATCTTGCTTGAGCAAGCAGGAAGGCCGGACCTTTAGCTCAGGATAGTGCTGAAGCTGTAACTAAGCATGGACTAGAGAGAACCAGAAGGAAATTTAGAAAAATGTGCAGCCTGGATAGCAGTGGCTCAGGGAATAAGAAGTTATCTGAAATGTGCAGTTTGATTAGGGAAAAAGAATGTGAAAAGGGGAAACACTTTGGGGAACAGTAGGAGGAAGGAATAGCCTTTTAGGATTATGGACAGTCTGCCTGAAACATTTTTAACAATTAAAATCTAAAGAGTCCAAATCATTTATTTCTTCTTTCCTTGTTCCTTTAAATGTCCCTGATGTGCCCATCCTGCACAGGCTGTGGGGTATAGCAGGTGCAATGTGGCTCAATACTTTGTCCCTGGGATTATCCAAGGCCACCTCCTGCTGCCACCAGCTCTCATTTTCCTCTTGGATGACTCTTTAATAGGTTCCCCTCATTCACACTATGTGTCTTTACCATACTTTTCTAGCAATTCTCTTGGGCCTGTGGAATGATGTCTATTATTTCTAGAATTCTTTTTAATTGTTCTTTATATTCTTTTTCACAAATTGTCATAAACATTTTTAAATTTTAAAAATCATTTTTTACTAAATATTTGCTATAGGCAAATTGACCAGGCCAGGGGTTTGTACATACACTTTTATTTTATTTTTATTAAAATTTCTCCATAAATATTTAAGGTAGATTAATTTAAGCAGATGATTCTACTTTGGAAATGGGAAGAAATGTTTAAGTATTAACAAAAACAAAAAAGTACAAAAACAGTGGTTAACAGAGTCTATCCTAAGTTTCCTCTGCCACCGAACTCCTGGGCACTTTGACAATCTCATTTCCAAATTAATCTGTGTATTGCTCAAGTGCTAGGATTATATTTCTGCCATTTCCTCAACAGTCTACACTCCTGCATTGACTGAAATTCTACACAACCTGGGGGCACCTGGGTGGCTCAGATGGTTGGGTGTCTGCCTTCAGCTCAGGTACTGGTCTCAGGGTCCCGGGATGGAGCCCGGGTTGGGCTCCCAGCTCAGTGGGAAGTCTGCGTCTGCATCTCCCTCTGCCTCTGCCTTTCCTGCTGGTGCTCTCTCTCTCTGTCAAATGAATAAATAGACCATTTAAAAAAAAAATTCTACAGAAGCTAACAGAAACATCGCCATTTCTATGAAGCCTTCCTGGATTTCCAGAGACCTCCAAAAACTTTGCCATTTTTATCATGTGACCTACTACGCTGACAGACACATCTTGCTTCCCATCTGCGTCGTTATGTCTGTAAAGTGAGGGAGAAGCTTCCTTTTGCTCCAGTCCCATCTGCATGTAGCACAGGGCTTTGCACTCAATATTTGATAAGCATTTTCTATCACATCTCCTCTTTCAAACAGACTTTACAGGGAAAAAATGTGGCTTACATATGATACTAAATGAATCATTAAATTTGGCAGATGTCACTTTGCTTCTAAAAGAAACTCTTGAACAGTTTCCCTTTAGAACATCTTATTCCGGGCTGGTTGTCATGGCCAACAGAATAATAAGATAGCTACTATGGACTTCAACAAGAAATACGTCTACTTCCCTTCCCTGACGGGGCAGTTATACAGAGAATTAGCCCCCGTGAAAATGTGTAACATCCTGTGAACCAGATATCGTGAGGAGGGCTTTCCTGAGAGTCTTACGGGGATCTTGGGGGAGAAAAGAAGATGAAGGGATGTTTATACTTAAGGTAGATTAAATTATTCTGGAAATGAGAAAGAAAAGGTAAGTGTTAAAAATAGTCATTTACTAAGCACTTTTCAATTTCTGAGAGTTTTGCTAAGCATCTAATACCGGTTTTCAGATGACATTACTTTACAGGGGCTAAACCACATTTCTGAGGTCACAAAAGCCTGTGGCAAAGCTGTGGTTCAGACTCAACTTGTTCTGACCACAAAGACCTTGCTTTTTACCACCATTCTAAAATCTAACCTTAGCCTTCTGCGTCATCACATCTACTGGCGTAAGAACGGGACACCTTTAAGGAATAGGGAGGTGTGGACTAAGGGGAAATAGTTCAAAAAAGTGCTGTATTCAAATTCTTGTCCCACCGGTATCCAGCTGTGGGAGTCTCACTAAATCTACCATTCTCCGAACATCCGACTTCCAAAATGAAGCTCAGCGAACATCTGTTGTTTCCTTATCCCTCTCTTCTTGTGGGAACAGCCCTGATTTTGGACCGAGGTCCACATCTTCATGACAGTCCTTCTCCCTATCTTGAGAAGTGATACTTGTGAACCAGCATAAGCCAGTTCACTGGCCTCACAGCTCTGGTCAGAATGATAGGTCAGGAGCAAAATGCTTCCCTGAGCGTGAATCTCCAGGCTTGTACTCAGCATGGTGATTGCTCTTTTCCACTAATATTGAATGTGGAGGAACTGATTGCCCACGTTGCTGGCCAACAGCTGGTCTAAGAATGGAGTCACCACACAAAAAGCTGAGCCCAGAAAAGGAGAGAGAGAAACCAGTCCCAGCAAGATCACGGAGCCCTGTAGGTCTAGCTGAGCCGCAAGACAAATCAGTTATCTGAAATTGACTATCACAGCCTTACTTTATTTTTCTTTTTGGATCTTAGTTTTCTGTCACAACCAAAAACAATGTAAATATGTAAGTATATATATATACATAATCTCTTTGAGCTCAAAATTCTGTCATTTTCTTGTTATGAAAATTTTTACAACATACCTGCTTTTTATTATACATATCTCCATGTGAAAAATCCACATTCTTCATGAAGAGATAATAAAGTTGACTTTGTAGGTACTTCAAACATGTATACCAGGCTGAGCACAATGCCCAGCACATGGTAAGTGTGTTATGTAGTACTTTTACCGTGATTATGGAATGAACATTTAAAAAATCATCGATTCTCTTTCTTAGTTACAATATACAGGAATACAAGTTAGAAAATTAGTGAGTCTTCAAAACAGATAATCATATTAAAAAATGGGCAGAAGATATGAACAGACACTTCTCCAATGAAGACATACAAATGGCTACCAGACACATGAAAAAATGTTCATCATCACTAGCCATCAGGGAGATTCAAATCAAAACCACATTGAGATACCACCTTACACCAGTTAGAATGGCCAAAATTAGCAAGACAGGAAACAACGTGTGTTGGAGAGGATGTGGAGAAAGGGGAACCCTCTTACACTGTTGGTGGGAATGCAAACTGGTGCAGCCACTTTGGAGAACAGTGTGGAGATTCCTCAGGAAATTAAAAATAGATCTTCCCTATGACCCTGCAATTGCACTGCTGGGTATTTACCCCAAAGATACAGATGTAGTGAAAAGAAGGGCCATCTGTACCCCAATGTTTATAGCAGCAATGGCCACGGTCGCCAAACTGTGGAAAGAACCAAGATGCCCTTCAACGGATGAATGGATAAGGAAGATGTGGTCCATATACACTATGGAGTATTAGGCCTCCATCAGAAAGGACGAATACCCAACTTTTGTAGCAACATGGACAGGACTGGAAGAGATTATGCTGAGTGAAATAAGTCAAACAGAGAAAGTCAAGTATCATATGGTTTCACTTATTGGTGGAGCATAACAAATAATATAGAGGACAAGGGTAGATGGAGAGGAGAAGGGAGTTGAGGGAAATTGGAAGGGGAGGTGAACCATGAGAGACTATGGACTCTGAAAAACAACCTGAGGGTTTTGAAGGGGCGGGGTGGGAGGGTGGGGGAACCAGGTGGTGGGTATTAGGGAGGGCACAGATTGCATGGAGCACTGGGTGTGGTGAAAAAACTATGAATACTGTTACGCTGAAAATAAATAAAAAATTGGAAAAAAAAAAAAAAAAAAAAAAGAAAATTAGTGAGTCTTTCCTGACCTCAGCTCCCTCTAAATTACCTATTACATAGTAACTGTAGGATTAACTGAAATAAATTCTCAATTTTTTAACTGAAATAAATTCTCAATTTTTTAAAACATTCTTCCTTTCTCTAGTTCTCTCTTTTTAAAGATTTTATTTATTCATTTGACAGAGAGAGAGAGAGAGAGACAGAGAGGGAGAGAGAAAACTCTCTGAAATAAATTTTTTTTAACTGAAATAAATTTTTTAACTGAAATAAATTCTCAATTTTTTAAAACATTCTTCCTTTCTCTCTCTCTCTCTTTTTAAAGATTTTATTTATTTATTTGACAGAAAGAGAGAGAGATAGACAGAGACAGAGAGGGAGAGAGAAAACACTCACAAGCAGGGGGAGCAGCAGGCAGAGGGAGAGGGAGAAGCAGGCTCCCTGAGGAGCAGAGAGCCTGACCTGGGTCTCGATCCCAAGACCCTGGGATCACGACCTGAGCCAAAGGCAGATGCTTAACTGACTGAGCCACCCAGGCGCTCCTCAGTTTTTTCATTCAGATAATAATCCTGTTAATAATTACAGCTGTTGCTCAATTATCTTAAAATAGTCTTAGACAACTTAGATGCATCATCACTCTGAAACTCAATTACTGGCATCATGGATAAGTAACCTTCAAGAGTCCTCATCTACTTGTGTGTAAAGGAGACTAGTAATGCCTACTTCCTAGGGTTGAATGAGGAATGAACATATTCTTTAAACACTCTGAGATATAATTTACATTCCATAAAGTTCAAGCATTTAAAGGGCACAATTCAGTGGTTTTTAGTATAGTAACAGAGCTGAATAAATCCTACCATTATCGAATTCTAGAATATTTTTTCACCCCTCAAAAAATTCCCGTACTCATTAGCAGTCATTTTTCATTCCCTTTTGTTCTCCAATCCCTGAAAATTTCTAATCTACTTTCTGTCTGTCTGGATTGGCCTATTCTGGAGATAGCATATGAAAAGAAATGTATAATTATGTAATCTTTTGTGAAATGCTCCTTTCATTTGGCATCATATTTTCAATATCCATCCATGTTTTAATATGTATCGAACGTCATTCCTATTATCAAATAATATCTTACAGATATGCCACATTTTGTTTACCTATTCATTGGCTGATGGGTGTTTGACTTGCTTCGATTTCCAGGGATTATGGAAAATGATACCATGAATATTCATAATTCATGTACAAGTTTTGATATAGATATGGGTTTTCATTTCCCTTGAGTATATATTTAGGAATGGAATTGTTGGACCATATGGTCATTCTATGTTTAACATTTTGAGAAATGACCAAACTGTTTTCCAAATCAGCTATATAATTTTACCTTCCCACTAGCCATTCCCCAACATCCTTGAACACATGACAATTTTATGTGTCAACCTGACTGACCTAAGGGATTCCAGACAGATAATAAAACATTATTTGTGCATGCGCGTGTGTGTGTGCGTGAGTGCCTCTAGAAGAGATTTGCACCTGAATCAGTAGACTAGGTAAAGAAGATTGACCTCAACAGTGTGAGTGGACATCACCCAGGCTGCTGAAGGATGAGGAAGGAGTTCACTTTCTGTGCTTGAGCTAAGACATCTTTTACTGCCTTCTGACCTTGGTGCTCCTGCTTCTCAGGAGTTCAGGTTCAGAGTGGGATTTGTGGGATACATGCCATTGCTCCTACACCTGCTCTCACCTCTAATTCTCCGGCCTTTGCACTCAGATTTACACCATCCATTGGTGTAAACACCATCCCCTGGTGCCTAAGCCAGGGAATTTGAACTCAATTACACCACTGTCTTTCCTTTTTCTCCAGACTGCAGACTACAGATCCTGGGACTTCAAGGCCTCCAAAATCACATCAGTCCATTCCTATAATAAATATCTATAGAGATATCTATATATTTCTAGATAGGTAGCTAGACAGAGAGATAGGAGTTGGTTTATGTCATTTTATATATTCTTAGTTCTGTTTCTCGGGAGAACCCTACCTAATACATATACACTTAGTATTATTTTTTAAATTTTAGCCATAATTATGATTCTGAGTGGTCTCTCAAAAATTTTCCAGCTTCACTGAGATATAATTCATAAGTAATGCTGTGTAAGTTTAACGTGATTTGATGAAGGTATGTGTTGTTATACGATTACCACAGTAAGTTAAGACTTCCACCACCTCACGTAACTGCCTTTTTTGTGTGTGAGTGCGGTGAAAGCATTTAAAATCTCTCTTAGCAACTTTCATGTATATAGTACAGTATGCTTAACTAGAGTCACCATGCTGTATATTAGATCCCCAGAATTTATTCACCTTATAGATGGAAGTCTGTATCCTTTGACCAGCATCTCCTCATTTCCCTCTCCCCCCAGGCCCTGACAACTGCCATTCTACTACAAGTATAGCTTTTCAGTTTCCTCAATTAAGTGACATCTCCTTAGTTTTGACATATTTTATTTCCATTTTTGTTTAAGATTTTTTTAAAAAAAATTCCTTTGATTTCTTCTTTGATCCACTGGTTGTTCAGGAGTGTGTCGTTTCATTTCCGTGAAATTTTCAGTTTTTCTCCTGTTATTTGATCTCTAGTTACACACCACTGTGGTCACAAAAAATTCTTGATAGGATTTCAACCTTCTTAAATATGCCAAGACTTGTTCGTGAGCTAATATATGAGCTATTCTAGAGAATGTTCTGTGTGCACTTGTGTTTCTGTGGCTGTTGGATGGAATGTTCTGTAAATGTCTGTGAGGTCCGTCGCATCTGAAATGTAATTCAAGTCCAATGTTTCCTTATTGATTTTCTGTCTGGATAATCTAGCCTTTGTTGAAAGTGGGGTATTAAAGTTCCTTACTAATATTGTACTGTTGTCTACTTCTCCCTTCAGGAGTATTTGCCTAATATATTTATTGTTGTGTTCCCTAAAATTTTTCATTACTGTCTTTGCACTTGAAGAAGCTGTTACTTCCTCTTTTGTCTACTGACTGGGTTTACGGAGAAATACCTTCTGTCAAAGTGCTAGGGATTCTGAAATTCTGTCAGACTTTTCCTACGAGTACGTCCCATACTTCCTGTTCCCTGTTGTGTCAGAATTCTGAAGTTTGTGTGTCTTCTCTTGATCCTGCAGGGCCTGGCCAAGTGCTGGCTGCCTCCCTTTTGCTTTCTTGAGGTCAGTGTAAAAGTTCAACTTTGTGGTTTCTCCCAGGCCCCCAGAGTCAGGCTGACTCTTTGTGGGGCATTCCCAGTGGCTTGTTTGTCCCCAGTGACCTCCATCCCCTGATGGAGCCTGTGATGCAGCTAGTATATCTGAATCCTCTGACACCCTACAGAGCTCTATCATCCCCTCTCCAATCTGTCTCCCACCCGTGTCACACAGCACATCTCAGTATAATGAGTGGGGCTAGAAAAAAGGAAGCCTTTTTAGCAGTGTCTTGTACAGCTGTAGAAGCCTAGCACTCACTGACACCCTTTCACTTTCCCACTTGGGAGAAATCATGGCCTGAGAAGATCTCTCTTGGCATTGAGCTAAGAAGCTTGGCAGAAAGGTGATGCAGATAAAGGAATCTGGTTCTTTTATCGTCTTCAGCATATCCAACCTCTAATGTTGTTTTTTCAATAGTGTTCTAGAACTTTGATGGCCTCCTGAACTTCCACAAGGATCTCTTGTCCATGGGTAACTGTCTAAATCTGTGTTCTTTTTGGAGAAGTTGGTAGAAAACTCTTATTCCACCATGAGGATGACATCATTCTCCTCCTCCATATGGTTTTGAGTTACATTTCCCTAATGCGAATTTTAAATGTGGTTACTGGTTCTTTGCTTACTTTCTTTGAGGAAATGAATATCTTTTGCTTATTTTTAACTGAGTTATTTATATTTCCATTATTGAGGCAAAAGAGTTCTTTATATATTCCATATACAAGTCCTGTATGAGTTGAAATAGCCTTCCCATTCTGCAGGTTATTTTCTCACTTTCTCTGTTTCGTCATTTGGAGAAAAAGTTTTCAGTTTCAAGGAAGTCCAATTCATCTACTTTTCTTTTTTCCCTTATACTTCTGTGCTATATCTAAGAAACCACTGTCTAAACCATGGTCATTAATACTCATGTTTTATTTGACTTCTTTTCATTTTAGCTCTTACATTCACATTATGATCCATTTGACATAATTTTTTATGTGATCTAGCCAGGAAGAATGGGGTAATTCTTTCCAGTATAAAAAGAATGCCAGCTTGAATTCCATGAATAATGATGAGCCATCATAATAAGTCAGAATACAAACTCCCCATATGCCTACTGTGGGAAGTCCCTCAAGTTTCATTTACATCTATCACAAACATGGTATATTTAACAACTGTCTGCCTGTGACCACACAAATCTCAGAACATGGAGAATCATTAAAATCTACACTATTTATGTTTTTTTCAAAATCACTTCCTTGTATAATGTAATTAATGTCTTCTTTTAATCATTATGTCTTTTAACCTCAAGTGACCCTCTTTACCAATTTTTCTGCATAAAGCCTACCTATTTTTCCACCTACAAAATGTTTTAAATGCCTACTCTGTGCCAAAGCTCTGTGTTGGGTGAATGGGTGAGAAGTAGGGTGTTGAATGAGGGGAGGGGAGACAAGGGCGACAAGGTGTTCAAGAAAAGTAATAATGTGCAATCGAGAGCAGTAACCTCGGGGCGCCGGGGGGCTCAGTGGGTTAAGCCTCTGCCTTCGGCTCAGGTCATGATCCCGGGGTCCTGGGATCGAGCCCCGCATCAGGTTCTCTGCTCAGCGGGGAGCCTGCCTCCCCCTCTCTCTCTGCCTGCCTCTCTGCCTACTTGTGATCTGTCAAACAAATAAAATCTTTAAAAAAAAAAAAGGCAGTAATCTCTATGATAAAAGTGTATTCATAGATAGAAACTGATTTAGGACAAAGAGTAATTCATTCTGTTTAACTTAATTTCCTCCTCTTCCAATGTTAATTTAGGCCTTCGTGAACTTCGTTTTATTTGAATTATAAGGGCGTATGTGGATATTGATGTACTGTGCTATGTACTTCTGAAGATAATTAGCTGGAAAGAAGGAAGCAGTGAGACAACAGCAGAAGCAAAGAAATTAGTACAAAGTGTGGAGTGATAACAGGTGTCTGCACAGCACAGCACCAGCACACCTGGGGCTCATTTGTATTAACTGTATTCCTGGCCAACTTGTGAGCTGAGAGTGGAGGGAGATACAATATACCTCCGTAGACTAATAACAAGCCACAGAACTGTGACTGATGTGTCCTATCTCCCAAGAACACTGCATTCCAAAATGGAAGTGAAATAAGTCAAAGAATGAAGCCCCAAATATGGAAGGTGCAGACATGAGGCTTAGAAGATTTTGTTTATTCTTTACATTTTTTGTTGCTATTGTTTGTTTGCCCACTCCCCTCAAATAGTCCAACTCAGCAGAACTCAAACTATACCTTACCTTGCTTTGCATAGGAACATCCTTTCATCCCAAGGGTTACACTGTTCACAGAGTTCTTAACATTCGAAAGGCAAGGACGTAGCAATATTTGCTACCTTTATATGGATCATTAAAGTTCTTTTCAGTTGGCAACAGCTTTTTTGTTTTTGCACATGCTCCATTTGAGACAGCCAACACAGACAGATATACAGAACAATGTGACATTATTTTACATTCCATTTTCTCTAGGTGTAATGATAGCAACTTCTCAAAAACTTTCTCCCCCGGTGAGAATGGACAACTTTGTCTTAGTAGTTACTTGAGTTGCCTTAGAAACCATTGTGCTGTCTGAAAAGAAGAGTTTTATCTTCAGAGAGAGCATCTCGCAATACAGTGGGTTATAATTTTTCATGAAAAAAGAAGGCAGGAAAATAATTGTGTTTTCCATTCTGGGGAGGGAATAAAGCCTGGATAATACAGAAAAGACAGAAAAGGATGCTTCGCTAAAGACAGTCTCCCAAAAGTGTAGTCAACAATTATCACTGAAGAAGAGATCCTTAGAGGGTTTACTGAAGCCAATTTAGATACAGGGTATGTAAAGCTTGTGCTTCTTTCCGGGAGCAATTCTAGACTTTGCATGTCAGAGACATCCTGGTAAATATGATGAAAATTATTGGTTGTCTCTCCAGAAAGAAGCATATGCTTATTTGCACATAAGAATCTGAATATCATTTTAGGCATCAGGAAAGAGTACCTGAATCCCATGAATAAATCCTGGATTCAAAATATTTGACTTTTGCGGCCCCTGGATAGCCCAGTTGGATAAGCAGCTGACTCTTGGTTTTGGCTCAGGTGGTGATCTCAGGACTGTGAGATCCAGCCCCACAGTGGGGACGAATAGGGGCAGATTGTCTCTCCCTCTGCACCAGCCCCCGCCCTGTGCACACTGGCACACACACGCGTGTGTGTGTGCTCTCTCTCTAAAATAAATAATTCTCCAAAATGCTTGATCTAGGATGTGCACCAAGGAAGGCAATCCTAAGATTACTGGGTTTGCATAAGGTTATATGAAAACCTGACAAATATTATAAGGTTTAAGCTTAAAAAATAGATGATTTACAGTGAGTGGGGTGAGAATGAAGGCGGGGGAGGGATGCCTGTGGCATGCTAAATAACTTCAAATTATAAGAGGCCTGTTTCATAGAATTTGCATGGGTTCATGCCTGCATGCAGCTCGAGACGGTAAAATAATCACAGGTCACATTTATCAAGTGCTCACACTGTGACAGGTAACATCCTAAGTGTTTACATATATTAACTTTTTTTTTTTTTTTTAACATTCACAATAGTTCTGAAAGGTCGTGTCATGAGATACAGAAAGAAAAATAACTTGTTCAAGAATTTGCTCTAAAAGGAACAGTGCCATGATGCCAAATGAGAGAACTGGCTTAGAGAGATCATGGTATCACCCTCTTCTGCTGTACAACTCCACTAGTAAAACGTGTGCTGGACAAAATTTTTGCACAATATAGAGAAATGTTTGATTATAATTAGGCCATCTCACCATAATTTTCTTTTCAAACACTGTCATGCTTTTCACGTTACTATTATGCTAAAATTGTTAACGAATAATTCACTCATTACTGAAGTTCTGAATACCTATGTAAGATTAAGGAAATTTGTTCTAAAAAGTTTTGATAAAACGTACTTCTCAAATCAAATGGGCCTCCTGTTTCTCTTTGGCAAGAATTCTATCAGTTCAGTTTTTTTCATGGCTATGTCAACTCACTGTAGTTTTTTTTTAGTCAGTGTTTTGGTAATTGTATCTACATGTTTGCGTGTTAAAATATATTATCATACAATTCTTTTCAAAGTATTCTCCTTTTATACTTTAACTATCTTGTGGCATTGGTAGTTACATTCTTCTTTTCATTTATAATATAGTTTGTTTTAGTCATTTTCTTGACCTACAGCTTCAGAATCTATTTCATTAGATTTTTTAATTATCAGTGTTTGTTTTCCTTTTCTTTCTCATCAATTCCTTTTTTGTCTCTTAATTCTTTGCTTGGATTTAATTTATTTTCCTTTTCTATTTTTTAAGTTGCTTGCATGCCTCACTAATATTTTAGCTGATTTTTTCAATATAAGAATTTAAATGTACCTCTCCCTTGGGCTATTTTCATAGTTACATTATGCCAATATTAATGCCAATGCATTTTTTCAATATGCTTCAGTTTAAAAATTTTTTAAAATTTCACTCTTATTTCTTCGCTGACCAGCAAGTTATTTACAAGTGTGTATTTTTAAACAAAAATATATTTCTGTTATTGATTTGAAGCTTAAGAGTCAGAGACGAAGGCTGGCAGGTTATCAGTTTTATTTTGCAGCTGAAATCAGTGTGCATTCTCTAATTATTGGGTGAAGAGGTCAACATTTGCTTATTGAATTGACCTGGTTGACTATGTTTTTAAAATAGTGTACATCTTGGGGTACCTGGGTGGTTGAGTCAGTTAAGCATCTGACTCTTAATTTTGGCTCAGGTCATGATCTCAGGGTCATTAGATTGAGCCCCATGGCAGGCTCCATGCTGAGTGTGGAGCCTGCTTAAGATTCTCTCTCTCCCTCTTCTTCTGTCCTTCCCCCAGCTCAGGCTCTCTAAATAAATAAACAAATAAATAAAAGTAAACAATAATAATAAATAAAATAAAATAGTTTATATCTTTACTGATTTTCCTCTGATTGACCTTTCAGATACCTAGATGCATGTGTTGTATCTCAAACTCTAATAGCCATTCTGCTTCATAATTTATAAATCTATCTTACTGATTCATATTTGTTGAGAATCATTACATCATCCTAGGAACTGAATATTCCCATAGTAAATAAACATTTTCTCCGTTAATAATTTTTACCTTAAATGTACTTTTGTCTGACATTAATATATTTACTACAACTTTATTGTATTTTAGTAAGTGTTGTTCTGGTATGGGTATTTTCTTCTTTTTACATTTAATATTTTTGAGTACTCATAGCATATATTTGTACTTTTATATGTAATTGATAATATTCTAGATGTTTTAAATGGATGTATTAGCCCTATTTATATTCGTTGTGATGATGTATTTGGGTTTACCAATACTATGCTAATATTTACTTTATGGGCTGCAAAGTCTTAGGGGAGATGTTATTATTACCATTGTTGTCATTACGTATTTTTTTGACTCAGAGTGAAGATTCAGAAGGTTTCCCTCAGCTGCTCTTTTTACTCACCCTTAGCCTGCACTTTCACTGTGGATGGAGTCCCTGTAGGTATCCCAGCTTTATTCAAGAGTCTATTAAGTTTAGCAGCTGGGTCCAAGGCCAAGGACAGCTATGTGCCAGTTAACCTTGTATATGGCATTTGCCCTGAAGATATTTTGACCTCAAGTTCATTTAGTATTTTATTTCAATTGTTTATTTGCCCTTGGGAATTGATTTTTCTCTGGAGAATCTGAAAACTATCTCAAAGAATATGTGCGTTATAGTTTAAGAAAATCTGAATGTATTGAGCAAAAGGATTTTACTGAATGTAACCTGTCTCATGGTGAAGCAGAATTCTATCTGCGACTGCTTCACTTTTCTTTGAATTCTTTTTACAGACTACATCTGCCCCATACAAAACCCTTCCCAATCCAAAGCCATTACTTGACTGCATACTACATTGTTCTCAAAGGAATTAGGAACACACAATGGCATATCAATTCCAATGACAAAATTTGCAATAGTTAACCTGCATAATCCTATTTATTGTCAATATGCATTGCTGACAAATATTGGGCCTTTTGGTTAGTGTTGACCTACCACTTTGGTGAGGAAATTTGTGGCTCTTAGAATGATGCTAATAACTCAATTTAGGAAAAGGACATGAAATGACACTTGAGCTGGTCCTTGGATATATATATATCTCTGTGGTCATTTATCTGTCATTTATTTAATACATTTGTAGACTTGGGAGAATCAAACTTATGGTCTTAACTTCATACATTTGAATCACTTGTGGATCTTTAAAAACATACAATTCTTAAACTCCATCTCCAAATATTCTGAATAAATTTTTTAAGAGTAGATAGAGTCCAGAAATAGAATATTTAAGGGAGAGACCTGAGTGTAGGTCACTTTTACAAGCTTCACGGTTGATTCTGTCATCATGTAGGATTAAAAACCAGTGATTTAAGCAATTCATTTAGGGCTTTCTCATCTGCAAAAGAGGACTATGGGCTTAGGTGATTGGTAAAATAACTTCCTATTCTTGTGTAATTTTCCCCCAATTCATAGATCTTTATAATTTGAATAAAGCTCTGAATAAAATATAATTTGGTTTCAGAGAACCACTGTGTCTCTTTCAAACCTTTCATAAATGAGGCTATGCC
The DNA here is from genome assembly GCF_963455335.1 of Martes martes. Classification (NCBI taxonomy): domain Eukaryota; kingdom Metazoa; phylum Chordata; class Mammalia; order Carnivora; family Mustelidae; genus Martes; species Martes martes. The sequence goes on from NC_137898.1 coordinate 37,890,017, forward strand.
CCTTTCTGGTGTGCTTCTGTTTCAGAGCATACTGACATTTGTCCTGAAACTGGAATAAATCTTACTCTGTTTTAAGCATAAGAGTGGGAAGTGTACAAATTATAAGAAAGAAGGGTTGAGGAGAAAAAAGGATGAAGGACATTTTTTTAAAATTACATTAACAGTATACAGATCCAGGCCTCTTAGACTTTGCTTCTTAGACTTTGCTATTTAAATACACGTAGAGAAAAAAAAAAATCACTCCTTTTCCCCCCACACATATTTAAGGTGTTACATGAAGTTAAGAAACATTTGTCATCTTCATTAATGGTATTACTAAAGAGGAATGGTGAATCATTTTTCTTCCTTTGTGACAAAATATGATAAGAGCTAGATGCCATGATCTTTGAAGTGAGTAATCAATACAGAGGCTTAAGGCATGGGTCATGTTCAGAAATGCTTTCATTACATTACCAGGCTTTGTCATCAGTATCAAGGAGGAGTGAAGCCTTATCCCCATTTATAGTCTACCTAACTCCCTAACATTTTGATTCCCTCCTCTGGATCATGAAAGATCATGTAAGAACAAACGGAGATGATCCCAAATCCAGACAAGGATCCCACCAAAAGAGAATTACAGACCAATATCCTTGATGAACACAGATGCGAAAATTCTCACCAAAATACTGGCCAATAGGATCCAACAGTACATTAAAAGGATTATTCACCAAGACCAAGTGGGATTTATTCCAGGGCTGCAAGGTTGGTTCAACATCCGTAAATCAATCAATGTGATACAATACATTAAAAAAGAAAGAACAAGAACCATATGATACTCTCAATAGATACTGAAAAAGTATTTGACAAAGTGCAGCATCCCTTCCTGATTAAAACTCTTCAAAGTGTAGGGATAGAGGGCACATACCTCAATATTATCAAAGCCATCTATGAAAAACCCACTGCAAATATCATTCTCAATGGAGAAAAACTGAAAGCTTTTCCGCAAAGGTCAGGAACACGGCAAGGATGTCCATTATCACCACTGCTGTTCAACATAGTACTAGAAGTCCTAGCCTCAGCAATCAGACAACAAAAAGAAATTAAAGGCATCCAAATTGGCAAAGAAGAAGTCAAACTATCACTCTTTGCAGATGATATGATACTATATGTGGAAAACCCAAACGGCTCCACTCCAAAACTGCTAGAACTTGTACAAGAATTCAGTAAAGTGTCAGGATATAAAGTCAATGCACAGAAATCAGTTGCATTTCTTTACACTAACAACAAGACAGAAGAAAGATAAATTAAAGAGTCAGTCCCATTTACAATTGCACCCAAAACCATAAGATACCTAGGAAAAAACCTAATCAAAGAGGCTAAGAATCTATATTCAGAAAACTATAAAGTCCTCATGAAAGAAATTGAGGAAGACACAAAGAAATGGAAAAATATTCCATGCTCATGGATTGGAAGAACAAATATTGTGAAAATGTTTATTCTACCTAAAGCAATCTACACATTTAATGCAATCCCTATCAAAATCCCATCCATTTTTTTCAAAGAAATAGGACAAATAATCCTAAAATTTATATGGAACCAGAAAAGACCTCGAATAGCCAAAGGAATATTGAAAAAGAAAGCCAAAGTCGGTGGCATCACAATTCCAGACTTCAAGCTCTATTACAAAGCTGTCATCATCAAGACAGGATGGTACTGGCACAAAAACAGACACATAGATCAATGGAACAGAATAGAGAGCCCAGAAATAGACCCTCAACTCTATGGTCAACTAATCTTCAACAAAGCAGGAAGGAATGTCCAATGGAAAAAAGACAGCCTCTTCAACAAATGGTGCTGGGAAAATTGGACAGCCACATGCAGAAAAATGAAATTGGACTATTTCCTTACACCACACACGAAAATAGACTCAAAATGGATGAAGGACCTCAATGTGAGAAAGGAATCCATCAAAATCCTTGAGGATAACACAGGCAGCAACCTCTTTGACCTCAACTGCAGCAACTTCCTCCTAGGAACATCACCAAAGGCAACAGAAGCAAGGGCAAAAATGAACTATTGGGATTTCATCAAGATCAAAAGCTTTTGCACAGCAAAGGAAACAGTTAACAAAACCAAAAGACAACTGACAGAATGGGAGAAGATATTTGCAAATGACATATCAGATAAAGGGCTAGTATCCAAAATCTATAAAGAGCTTAGCAAACTCAACACCTAAAGAACAAATAATCCAATCAAGAAATGGGCAGAGGACATGAACAGACATTTCTGCAAAAAAGACATCCAGATGGCCAACAGACACATGAAAAAATGCTCCACATCACTCGGCATCAGGGAAATACAAATCAAAACCACAATGAGATACCACCTCACACCAGTCAGAATGGCTAAAATTAACAAGTCAAGAAATGACAGATGCTGGCGAGAATGTGGAGAGAGGGGAACTCTCCTACACTGCTGGTGGGAATGCAAGCTGGTGCAACCACTCTGGAAAACAGTATGGCTCAAAAAGCTGAAAATAGAGCTACCCTATGACCCAGCGATTGCACTACTGGGTATATATCCTAAAGATACAAACGTGGTGCTCCGAAGGGGCACGTGCACCCGAATGTTTATAGCAGCAATGTCCACAATAGCCAAACTATGGAAAGAACCTAGATGTCCATCAACAGATGAATGGATAAAGAAGATGTGGTATATATATATACAATGGAATACTATGCAGCCATCAAAAGACATGAAATCTTGCCATTTGCAATGACGTGGATGGAACTAGAGGGTATTATGCTTAGCGAAATAAGCCAATCGGAGAAAGACAACTATCATATGATCTCCCTGATATGAGGAAGTGGAGATGCAATGTGGGGGCTTGGGGGGTAGGAAAAGAAAAAATGAAAGAAGATGGGATCAGGAGGGAGACAAACCATAAAAGATTCAATCTCAAAAAACTGACTGAGGGTTGCTGGGGGAGGTGGAGGGGAGAAGGTGGTGGGGATATGGACATTGGGGAGGGTATGTGCTATGATGAGTGCTATGAAATGTGTAACCTGGTGATTCACAGACCTGTACCCCTGGGGATAAAAATACATTATATGTTTATTAAAAATAATAATAATATATTAAAAAATAAAAAAAAGAACAAATGGAGACAGCAATAATTTGACTGTCATACAAATGTACCCCTGGAGTATACAATGTCTTCAATTTTATGTTGGTTTCATGGGAATTCATGTTCTTTGAAAGGATTTGTTTAACAGTAGGACACCTATGAGCAGATAAGTCATCAGGCTGTCTTCAGGAACATTTGCAGTGATCACTTAGCAGTTACAAAGGATTCCATAAAAATAAAAGCATAAGGATTTTTCTCATCATCAATATTGAATTGTATTATAGTACTAAATTCAGCAGCACATGCAATTTGGGATATTAATGATTCATAACTTGACTTGATTATATTTAGCACCATTTTTCATAGTATCTCAGTCTCTGTAGCATAGAAGATTTAACTTCTCTAAAATAGATGGTTTCTTAACACAAAATGATAAAAAATAGAACAAAGGTATTTAGTCTATTCACATGGTCCTTATTCCAGAAAATAGTACACCATCAATGAAACCAGATTTGTGATCAAAATTTGAGTTTGCAATAAAGGTGATTTTTTATAACCCTAAGGATACAGAAATACACAAAATGGAGTTCCCAGAGGATCATTTCTAGACCAGCTGGAGTCAACACTTTATTAATAAAGTATTTAGAAGAATATATACACAAAAAAATTAAGGTTGACTATAAACAGAACTCAGATATGACAATTTTGGAAAATACTCATTAGAATACAGTCTATAAACTTGATTTCCTTATATACAAAATTGGAATGGTAATTGTAACTAGATCATATGACTGCCATAGGGTATAATGAGATATCAGGTATAAAGCATTTAGAACGATGCCTGAGACATAAATGCTAACAGCAGTGGTGGTGGTAAGGATGTGAGAGGAAAGTGCTCCTTAGTTAGAGATCCAAGTATGGGCTTGATGGAAATTTATAACTGCAAGTAATCCTTTTTGCACATATACATATTTTTCAAGGTGAGGGTCCAAATCTTTCCTCATTCTCTAAGTGTCAGTGGTCCCAAAACAAAACCCTGATGTGTTATCTCATGATGGTATATGAAATTTAAAGTGGAAAATAAATATTCATTTAAGATGCTTAATTTAATAACATGGTATGTGTTGTGATGAGCCCTGGGTGTTATATGCAACTAATGAATCGTTGACCACTATATCAAAAAGTAATGATGGCTAATATATTGGCTAAATTAACATAATAAAAATTTTAAAAAAATGAATAAGAGCCCAAAAAAAAGAAAGAAGAGGAAAATGAAAACTACTTCTTTATAAAACCTATGAATGGTCATATAAACCAAAATATCAACCACAAAGTGAAATGAAATGCTCATAGCTTCCTTCCTAGAAACAAAAGCCAGATGCTCTACTACTACTTTCCAACACCTAGCATATGAGGTCTTAGTAAGAAAGGCATTCATAACCAAAATGCAGACAGAACACAGCTTGGGAAAGAGCCTTACGTTTAGAATCAGAGGCCTTGAACTGTCTCTCAGCTAATCTACAATCTTGGGCAAGCGACTTAATTTATCAGTCTCAATTTGTCTCAAAAACAAGAATAAAATTAACTGAGCCACATTTCCCTCACAATGTTCTAAGAATATAATACATGAGAATATATATGAACATTTATCTAAAACTATTAAATACTGCAAAATAGGGATTGTTGTTATGAATAGTAAGAGCAAAATATATCCATTTTCCCATACTATGGCCAGTACAATATAGTAATTCCTTGAATTATGCGTATCAGATAGATATAGTTTTATCTTGGTCTACTATATACCAGCAATGCAATCTTAGGAAAATTACTTAAACTTTCTTTTAAGCCTTTGTTAGATCACATGTTCAGTGGGGTCAATGATAACAGATAATAAAGAGGGTTGTGTTATATAAGAGGATTGGTGCTGTGCCTGATGCATACATGCTCAAAAAATATGTATTACCCAGTATTATCTTTATTGTCCTCATACAGAAATATCATGCAACTGTATCTAGTATAGCTTCTTCATCTGGAAGAGATTAGGTTACTACTCACAAAGGTATTGTGAATATCAAACACAAGCGCTGATAAAGAGAGAACACATTATAAATATAAGAAACGTTAGAGAGGATTACCATATTTTGAGCACATATGACTAGAAATTCCAAGCAGAGCATTCAATACTTCAAATCATTTAACTTCAAAACAACCCATAAGTTATATCCATTTAAAAGATAAAGACATTGAGATGATGATAATGGAAGCAATTTGGCAAATCTGGAGTATAAAATTTTCTCTCTGTCCTCAAGACCTGAATCCATTCACTATAAGATAAACCACCATATGTCTCCAGTTACATGGATTTCCTGTTTGAGACATTACTTTCCCACAAGTCATTTTAAAAATGTAGAGCAGTAGTCGTCCTGACACATTTTATCCATAGCCCTGATCATTATCTTACAACATCCCACTTTTGTCCTCATTTCATGTCTTTTGTTAAAAATGGCCTTCTTTAAACAGCTTCTCAGGTCTCAGCCAATCCATAAATACCAGTTGGAAGGTGGATATTCTATTCTATATGTTCAGAAGCCTTAGCCAACACCCTATTCATTCTGAGTAACCTCCTCTTGCCTAAGTAAACCTAAAATCTATGTATTTTTTCTACATTTATGTTTAAAAACCTTGTATGCTCAGACATAAATCTCTCACTTAATTTAGCATAGTAAGTCAATTAACTAGAAATTTGTATGTTTGTGGCTGCAAAGAAAAGCCAAAATGATAAACATTGTATTTAATTATAAGAGATCTTCTATTCTATATAAAGAATGTCAGGGGAGAGAGAAAGAAGGATAGGACATAGAGGCAAATTAGGTGGGGTGGACATTGAAGGATTTAAATTGTACCCACCATTCTTGATCTGTTCAAAAACTTTCAATATTTGGCGTTTTTGTTACTATTGTTTTTGTTACTGTTGATGCTGTCATCATCATCATCATCATTAATTTTGTATTGAAAGACACTGAAGGTAATAAAAATCCCAAGCAGAGTTAAAAAAAAGTGGATTTTTTAAAAGCATTTGAGAGTTAGTTGCCAAGATGATGCACACAGATACTTTAATATTTATTTTCTAATGAAGGTTTTCTCAAAAAAACCCTTAATATAAGAATAAAAAGAAAATCCAGCACTGATGCATTGCTATATCTAACCTTAGCCTTCACTCAACTTTTTCCATTTTTCCCAATAATATCCTTTATTATAAAAAATTCAAGTCTAGAAATTTATTTTACATTAGGTTTTCAGGTTTCTTCAGTCTCCTTTAATCACCTTAAGCCTTTTTTGTGGCTTTCATGACCTTGATATTTTTGGAGATTATAAACTAGTTATTTTGTGGTATGTCCCTTATCTTGGGTTTTCTGATATTTCCTTTTGATAAGATTAAAGACAAGCAACTTCGGGAGAAATATCACAGAGATAATTCTGTGTTTTTCCCATTGCATCCTATCAAATGGCACATGAAATTGATTCGCCCTTTTACTGGTGATATTAGCTTTGATTCCAAGCTTCTCTGCTATAAAATTACTTTTTTTCTTTTGTAATTAATAGGTATTTTGGGGAGAAGAATTTCAGGACTATGTAAGCATCCCAATCCTCAAGCTTCCCATCATCCATCCATCCTTCTGTTCTCCCTTCCCACCCACTATCACCCCTTCCTTCCTTCCTTTCTTCCTTCCTTCTTTCCTTCCTTGGTATGACAAATGTAGCATAGTTTTCCATATAAATACTTCAAGCTCATTGTAGAAAATCTGAACAATACGTAACAGAATAAAATAAAAATACTAGAAATTTCTTCCACTATGATGTAAACACCATGAGCATGTTGGTAAACATCCTTTTACTGACAGAATGATTTAGGCAGTCTCTCTGGGTTGGATGCTTGGTCTTCCAGATCCTTTCATTTCTTTCCCTTCCCTCCCTCTCTCTCATTTTTCCTTTTTTCCATACCAGTATGTTTTCAGTTTCCTATTATTATAATGGATTATAATTTGTTACTATCATTATTTATTTTGTTGCTAGGTTTGTCCCAGATTTGGTGATTGACTTATTCAGAAAGGCCTCTGTGTCCTTTTTAATGCCCTAGTCATTATTTCAACAACGTTTTATTTTCTGGCATAATGAGATGTTCTAGATTCATCTTGTGCTTCCCTCACCCCAGCACTATAACTATTTCTCCAAAGAATCTTAGTTTTTGTTTTTGTTTTTTAAAATATTTTATTTATTTATTTGACAGAGAGAAAGATCACAAGTAGGCAGAGAGGCAGGCAGAGAGATGGGGGAAACAGGCCCCCTGCTGAGTAGAGAACCCAGATGTGGGGCTTGATCCCAGGATCCTGAGATCATGACCCAAGCTGAAGGCAGAGGCTTAACCCACTGAGCCACCCAGGTGCCCCGAGTCTTATTTCTTTATACTGGAAAATAGAAATGAGAAATGAGATCTGGGTTTTAGGTGGGCTCCTAGCTACTAGTGTATCTCTGATCCCAGGTCCTTTTGGTGGCAGAGCTAGAGGACATATGGATGTATGTACATATTTATATACATTATATGTGACATCTTTACAAACATGTACATTTTATACATATGCATTTCCACATGGTCCTACTCCAATGATGATCTAACACTACAGGTTTTCTTCTTTCCCATCTTTATAATTTCCTTCTCAGACAGTAAGAAATCTGCCTCCCTTAAACTTACATATTTAATTATTTGAGCGATACCCATGTATATGACCTATCTCCTATTATTACCGTCACCTATCTACAGGGAAATTCTCATTCCACACAAGTTCTAACTCCCTGCGCTTGCTCCCCTTCTAAGCGACCATCCTCTTTCCTTGGCTCAGGTTCCAGTCCCTTATCTGCTACTTTGGGACCACCCACTTCAACTTCTTGGGTCTCTATCAAGTTTGATGTAATTTCACTTCACTAATTGGGAAATCAGATTTTTGAATACTACATTTTCAATCTATTTCATGTTTTTTCAAGTACTATATAGAATAAACAAGCTTTAAGTCTTGATAATTATGGATAATATTAACAGTAGTGGCCACTTATGAGTGTTTACCCTATGCTTGGCAATGGGGTAAACCCCTGCTATTCATTTTCTTACCTAATCCTCATCAATGCTTAAATCGGATATTGTTGTTGTTAACATTATCATTGTCTATATGTTTCTGAGAAAATCCAGGCCATGTAACTTATGCATGATCACTACAGCCCTAGCCCTTCGAAAGCTGAATATCTAGAATTTGAACCTGACTGCAAAGGGCACATTAGTAACCACTGCAATACTGAGTGTCACGTGGCATCTGTGTTCCTATCTGGAAGGCAAGATGACTGAATTAAGATTTCTTTTTATCTTTCTTCAGAATTTCAGAGTGACATTTGTATGAATAACTTCTTTTTTTAAAATAACTTCTTGATTGATAACTATATAAACATTTTTGACAGAAGTAAGCAAATTAGTAAGCTTTGTATTAGGTTAACATTCAATTAGAAGCTTAATAAACCTCAAGAAAATAAACATTACCTTGGCAACAAATATGCAGAAATGCATTCTATATTAAGGAATTTGGGATTCTGATGTTGCTAATCCAAATGTCATAAGAGTGATAATATTTCTAGGGCCTTTCTGTGCTAGGACTATGAAATATCAGGAGCAACAAGGTTTAATGTATAATGAAATGGGCATTAAGAACCTTGGATCCTGATCTAACTCTGCAATTTTTTTTTAAGATTTTATTTATTTATTTGACACAGAGAGAGAGAACCCAAGCAGGAGGAGCAGCAGGCAGAGGGAGAGGGAGAATCAGGCTCCCCACCGAGCAGCGAGCCCGATGTGGGGTTCGATCTCAGGACCGACTTGAGCCAAAGGCAGACACTTAACCTGCTGAGCCACCCAGGTGCCCCATAGCTCTGCATATTCTTGACTCTGTTACCATATGCAAGCCATTTTTACTCTCTAAGCCTTAATTTCCTTATCTGCAAACTGAAAATTTTGAATTAGACTATAAAAGCATATGGTAGCTTTAAAAATCCAACATTTAGTAAAATGCAAAATTTTACTGAGTATTAAAGCAGTGGCACTTTAAAGAATCATAAATATGTATGTTATTAATGCCAATTTTTTTTCTCCTTTCTTATGAAACAGCCACCCAGACCATTTCCTATGTGTCTCCTTCAGAAGGAAAATGAGGTAGATAGACCTACAATAGCTGTCTCCATCCTACTGGGATTGGTGGAAGTGCTCAGCTGGGTCATGGGTCCCTAAATTTAATTTTCTCTGAATGTATTAGATGCCTGTATGAGAGGTGCAGTGAGCTTGCAGTCATTCTTCTATTTGCACAATGAATTCAAGTGTGGGAAAGCTTTCAAAAAATTCTGGCAATCTGAGCTCCATCACCTACAAATTCTTACTCAGTTGGTCTGGAGTAAAGCTCGGAAATGATCTTCTCTTTTTCCCACCCTCTCTTTCTTCAAAGAAAAGTGCCTCCAAATGATTCTGATTGACATTCAAGTTTGAGTACCTCTGCGTGAGAGTGAAAGGGATCTCTGCTTGTGGCTAACTAGGGAACCAAATTACAAGTCTCAACCTTTGTAGAAGCCTTTCAGTGATACACAGCCTTAAGGGTGAAAATGTACAAACTGTTTTCTCAACAATCTAAATAACAATTACTTGAGAACAGTTTTGCTCCACAAAATTTTACAGTACTGATTTTTTTTTTTTTTTACCAATTTCCATTGGTTTGGTGAATATTACCTTTCAGAATACTCTCTTGTTCTACCATTACCAAGTTTTCCTCATTTCTCCAATTTGTCAATTTGATACAAACGAGAGAGAGATCAGTTTACAACAAAGGGTTCAGTTATTGTCACTCCAAGACACCTTTATGAGGCTTTTCTTTTTTTCTATTCTAAATAACTATATATATTTCTAGGTTTTTTTTCTATGTCATCACATTCATTTCTCTCTTGGGAATGATGGCTGTAACCAGAAGATCACAGCACATTGCTACAAGATAGCACTCAGGGATTGACCTCTAGTTCAACTGTCTCCCCCTTTTTTTTAATGGTCAAGGTCACTGAAGCCCAAGGAGATGAAGTGATTAGTCCAAAAACCACTCAAGGAGTTTGTCAAAACTAAAAGTGGGGTTGGAATCCAGTTCTCTGGCTTCCAAGTTGAGTTTTCTTTCCATAAAACCATGGTCATTACATAAGATACTAAAGTAAACAACTCACTCTATTTTATTTATTTATACTTAACAGAAATATATGGTAATGCTTACATCTGATTGAATGTGGTCTTCTTTAAACTCTGATCATATTATTGTAAATATTTTCAAAATTTCTCTTTTGGAAATTATAGTAGGGCACTTTATAAGACACAAACATATTCTAATTTTATTACTTTTTAATTATAAACAGAATTTTATTTAAACCAAACTATTTTTTCAATCTTTAGTTGCCATGGATTCTAACGACTTTGCATGATTTGCCATTTTTTGTATATCTTCAAAGTTATGTTCTACTGTTTCTAAATGAAAAATTAATGGATCCTTAATGCTATATTATAGAAAACTAAGTTATCATATATAGTATTCTATTTTTTATTTTCAAAACAACTTTTTTGAAATGGAAAACACCTACTTAGAAAAACAAGGGCTGTTATATTTATTATAACATCTGTTTCATTACCTTAAACACACATTAATTCCTTATGAGCAGGCAAAATAACTTGTTATTTATTATTTCATTTTTCTTTTGGTTGAGGGCCAAGGCTATTAAAGAAGATAATATAATCATTTAGTAAGTCTATGCCAAGTCAACTGATAACATCAAAATTTTCTAGTGTGGAATTTCCTCTAATACTTTGTTTTTTTCATTTTTCAAAGTCCATTTCCTCGATAATGGTTTTCATTACCCCACAGACAGATTTGATTTCTCTTTTAATCTATTACATATAGCAAGTACTCTGATGTATTACATCGAATTCTATTCAAGTGACAACTCTTAGGGGATGGACACATTCATATTTTACATATGAATTTAGCCATTAATTCTTTTTTTTTTTTTTTTCATTAATTCTTTTTTAAAGATTTCTTTGAGAGAGAGAGAGAGAGATAGAGCGCGCACAAGTGGGGGGAGGGGACAGAATCTGTAGCAGACTCCACACTGAGTGTGGACCCCAATGCAGGGCTTGATGTGGGGTTCCCAGGACCTGGGATCATGACCTGAGCAGAAATCAAGAGTTGGCCATTTAACCGACTGAGCCCCCCAGAGGTCCCTCATTTATTAATTCTATACATATTTATCTTATATCTAATATATGCCTTGTACTATTGTAAGCACTAGAGGTGTATCAATAAATACGCTGACATACTCCTCAATGAGACAACCCTCTACTGGACATTTCTCAATCTCTTCCCAGAATCCTGAATGCCAGAATGCACACAATACACACACTACTACCCTAGAAATTTATGCATTATACACACTTCTTTAGTAGACAGTAAAAAAAGGGGGAAAGAAATGGTTTTACTTTGTTTTTTTTCCCAGCATTTTAAAGGACTTTCTCTTCTCACAACTAGTTTATTTTCTTTGTTTAAAAGATAATAGGTGCACACAGTAGAAATACATTCTTATATTCCCTAAAAGACATGCTACAATTTCATAGTAAACATATCTGTGCTTGACTCCTATTCTTAAACTTTTCTTTATGTCTAATCTTGAAAGATAGTCAGTTACCAACATTATGAGTCTCGAATAGTTAAGATCATCCAAAGTTTATTGCCTAAATTTTCTTTTTTTAAAAGGATATGTACTATACTATCCATCCATTATTTCAAAGATGTCGAAAAGCATCTTGTTCTGATTTTCTAAAGTGAGTTTCTGAAGTTTTTCCAAAAGTCCTTCTTTAGAAATGTTAGTTTTATTTAATATCCTAATTATTCTCAAGAACTATGCCTACAGAATTGACCCCATACAGATCACATGAATTCAATGCACTTTTATGCATCAAACCTCTCTAGATAGGGTTTACAGAACTGCTCTAACTTTGAGTTCAAGAACTCAAATCATGAACTGGATATTGTGCCACAATGGCACAAGACGCATGAATCGATGTTTTGATCCTGAGGAGTTTCTATGGCTAGAGATGATAAAATGATACCAACATAACATGGTAAGTGCTAGATAGTCAGCCTTTGGTTTCCTCGATTTAAGAGAGAGTACAACAGTTGTGAGCACAGGTCTGGAAAAAGACCCCTTGAATTTGACTCCCCCCTTTGCCGCTTACAAATAGCAAGACTCTAAACAGGTCACAAAGCTCCAGTTTACTCATCTCTAAAATGGGGATAAATATAGTACCTACATTTTAGAGTTCTGCATATTGAGCAATTTAGTGTTTTTAAACCCCTTATAACAATATCTAACATATAATTAGCTTCTATTAATATCAGCTACTTCCAGTCGTTATTTTCTGTGTGTCTTCTACATGTTATCCACTATGCCCAGTCCTATAGATAGCCAGAGCTTTGGCCCTCAGTCAAGTTGCTATCATAAGCAAATAAATGGTCAATTATAATCTAGCGTGAGCAGTTTTATGTTGGGAGAATTACAGGGGCAGTGAAAATATAAAAGGGAACTTAACTTAAAAAATGAGGAAGGAAAATGTGGCTTGAAAATGATAGAAATTGATGATGAAATGACACTTGAGCTAAAACCTGAAGGCTATCAAAGTGTTTTAAATGAGAAAAAGACATGAACATTTATGGTAAAGAAATTACTTCTGTGACAGAACCAAATACACAGAGTTTACCTTCTTTTTCGTTTTTTCCTCTCAAAATTCACATTTGAATTAAGTAGCTTCAATAATCACTGACCAAATCAGATTGTTTCCCCTATTGGTTTTGCTAATTATTTTACTGAGTCTTTAAATTTATTTATTTACACATTACTCCTACCTTATCATCTATGAGAGATCTAGTTTCCTCTCCTATGAGAGGAAATACTACAATGAAAAACACTTCAAATAATATACAAGTTTCATCTATCCACAAGTAGGTCTCCAGGAATTTTGTATCAGCTGTTAACTCTGGGCTGGTAAACCACACTCACCTAGAACATCAGGAAATTCTCTTCTTGAAGGTGGCCCTCCAATACAGCAACACATTACATGCTATATAAAATTCCAGGTAATCAGTTCCCTCCCTAGAAACAAGACGATAGCCAAATCCTTTCATTTTTTTCTTTCATTTTTTGTACAATTTACCAACATTTCTCCTGATATACATGCATTCATTCCAGTATCTACCTGCTCCAGGAGTGACCTTGTCACAGCATCAATTAATGCCAAGGCTCCCCTTCACTTCTCTTTGTGCAACTAGATGGACTTTCGAAGACTGACTTTCAAATTTAAAAACCTTTGTTTCTAAAAGGAGAGCTCTGCTTCCTCCTACCCGCTATTTTTAAGATCTTTTCTTCCTTACTCTGGAGTTTTCCATTTACCTTTCTTCTAGCCTTTGGGACAACTCTTCATTTTGGGATGATCACTGCCTACTCATACATCTCTATTTTTGCTAAGGTCCCGATAAGCATTCTTTGCCCTTCTCCTTCCACTTTCTTACTTGAATCCTCTCTCTCTTTTGTTACTCCTTCATTTAACTTTTATTTACTCTCTGAAGCAGGTTACTCAGGTATTCTCTGCCTCCCTCTGCTTCTCTCTTCATAAGGAATAAAGCAGTTGGCAGTAGAGCTCTTTCTTCTCTCTCAGCAGTCAGCCAGATCTTCCTAAAGGAAACTAACAGGGCCTCATTGTGCTAGAGGCTCCTTTTCTAAAGGACACAGGAGGACATACCCGCATCCTTGTTCTCTCCCTTTGATTAGCTGTGGGAACCTAGAGCTAATCTTTGTCCTCCTACCTACAGGATCTCAGAGTTCCATTTCCCTCCTACTTGTTGCTTTGTATAAATCTTACGGAAAGGCACCACACATAGCAAACTCAAGAGAAGCTGAAAGTAAATTGACTCCTTTATGGTTCTCATGACCCTGATTCCTACCCACTGTTTTTTCCAGCCCAGCATGAAGGTCACTCAGTAGCTATTTCCCCTCCACCTCTGGCTCAGGGAAAACAGATGTTGGGCTGACACTGAGACATCCCAGTTTTGAATTCTGCTTTGTCGTTCGTCCAGATTATGACACATTCAGAAGCTGATAAAAGTACATCAATCTACTAAGCAAGACAGCTAATATCAGGAGACACAGTTTTCTGTTACAGCAATGGTTCTTGTGAAAAGTATCTGCAGAACAGAAGATCAATAGCTGGGATATCAATTTTTTTTCCAACTACTAATTTGGAATTGTATTACATTTTCCCATTGTAAATCTCTCTCAGTGGTGAATTTTTATATGTTCAATGAGGTAATAAACATACTAAACACCTATAAGGCAATTTAAAAATTACCTTAAGTTACCTGAAGCAGACTCTAGGCTGCTTATGGCCTTGAGCATTAAAAACAAATCATTCATTCCATAATGTTTACGCATTTTGATCTAAATGCCCTATCACTCTGAGAGGTTAAAGGCAAATGTGACCTGGTAGCAAAGCAGAAGTGAAAAAGTCATTATCACAGTTGGGCCTTGTGCTCAAGTTTTATCCTTTTGCCTTCTTCATATGAAGTCAGGAGGACATCACTCCTCTATCACCCTAGCTTTTCCTTCTTCAACTCTTTTCAACTTTCTTTTCTTTCTTCTTTTTTCATTTTTAACTCTTCTAAAATTTGTGGAACTTGGGTATTAAAACCTGTAAATTGCAGATCTATAGCACACTTTCAATTTTGTTTAATTTGGTTCAGTCTCATGTATGGATTGCTGTGGAAATTCCCTGATGTTTCAAGTGTGGGCATCCGCATCCATCCTTGACTGATTGTATCTAACATTGATGGGTTAGCCACAAAGCCGGGTTTGGGTTTTTTAAGGTAGTCACTAAGGATCATCCATAGGCCAGTCCCCTCAAACATAAATTAATAAATTAATATAGATAAGACACCAGATTATTTGTTATAAATGCAGAGCCCTAGATCCTATCCTTAGAGATAGTGCTGATACCATGAAAAGTCCGTGCATGGTCTGGTTCCCACCTACCATTTCAGTCTCAACTTGTGCTATGGCCCCACTCCCTTCCTCATCTAGCTATGTTGTCCTGCTATCATTTCTTTTGTCTGACATGCTCCCTCCTGTCTTAAGACCTTTGAATGTACTATACATCAAGAACAACACGTTATATTACTTATTTCCGATACGATTCCACTCCCAGAATGTAAGAACCATGAAGGCAACAATTTTGCCTTCATCACTGTTGGTAATAAATAAATAATATACAAGGAGATGTTTTTTAAGTTTTCCTAGTGACCTTCTAGCTTATCTACAAGTAAGTTTTTAAAAAATATTTAACTTCTCTTGGACTTCAAGAAGGCAGAAGTCTAGCCTGCTCCTCTCATTATAACGTTTTGACTCACTCTGCTTTGACAACTATAGTTTCTAGCAAATTCATACTTACTGGTGTTTAAGTAATACAGATCCAAGGTGCCTGACTTGAATATACTATACCACATAGACTTATAAATTAATCACCCAATATTCTACATCATTGGTTTGAGAAAGTAATGAAACTCACCTATGTATTTCTTTTGCATAATTATATTCTTATTAGGGATTTTTATCAGTCTTCTAATTGAAAAACCAATGCCGTTGTGATTTTTATTAGAATTCCATATAATTTTGACATCCTTTTATGCCATGATATTTTTAATTTGCTGAGTTGCATATTATGGACCACTCAATTAAGCATCAATATCACAAGCCTATGTGGCCTAGGAGTGGGGATATTTCAGTTTTCAATGGTTTTATCTAAAGTAAGACTATCTCCCTTTGACTTAAATCTTATATTAAACAAGGTCGCCTGCTCAGGAAAGATTTTTCTCCTACTGCATTAAAATACTATGCACTGTTCAATTATTTAGGAATTATGTCTATTCACTGCAGAAATATCTTCAGGGAAACTCCAGACCCTTTAGTTTATTTGAGGTCAAGTAGGTATTTAGAGTAAGATGTGTATACTACAGTGGCAAATTGATTTGTCTTGTCCTATTATTAAAGTTTCTGCCAAGACACCAGCCGTATGTTGAAGATGGTGTTAACACTGGAAGAGGACTGAAAATGGGGGAAAAAAATAAAGTTTAATACTCTCCCAGGACAAAAGTTTTCTAGTGTGCTGTGAATTTGCAACTCTGAGGAAGGCTCTATATATATCACGGTGTGTGTCTTCTGTATGACTTTTGATAGCAGAGGGATAGCCTAATCTCCCAACTTACTGACAGTCAATTTGGTTTTCTTCTTCCTTTAAGTCATCCCCCAGTCTCAAAGGGACATAACTAATATAACCACATTCAGTATCTATAAGAATACAATTATAGAGCATCAGGCTTAACACAAGCCAAGATGAGATAAGACAGATAAAAAAAAAAAATTCTAAATAACTCCCTAAGCCAACTGTTACTGTGATTTTAAAAATGTAATTCATTTATAGTGAAGCTATAAACTAGTTTTCTAACAAATAATGAAAGTGGAATTTGCTCCAAAGTGTGTAGGAATCTTCTGTAATATTGATACCATTGAAGATTGAGAGAAATTGGGGCCTTGCCTGTGGGGCTATTCTGGTATAAGCAGAAAAGGAGACATTATTACTTTTTAAAATTCATGAGGATGGAATCAACCCTCACATGAAAAAAAATTATAGTTTTTCTTAAATATTGATTATTGTTTGAGAAAATAAGACTCTACTTTTTATCTTCAGATCCTACTTATGCTTTAGTGGAATCATTTTGATGGCTGACATTTCAGTACCAAGGACAGTGTCAAGCCTCCTACAAGGGGAAACTGCACAGAAAACGACTACCAGGCTGAATGCATTTTCTGACTGAGAGTGAGAAAACAGAGAGAGGGAAATGGAGTACAGTACAAAGTGATTTCACTATCAATTTGGGGAAATTGATGGAAATATAAGGGTGATCTTGAGGAACCTATAACAATACAAAAGGTCTCACTAAGCTATTGACCTTAATGGAGTAAGGATGTAGAGGGAATATAAACTTTTCTCATACCTTGATTTATTTAAGAGAAATATTTAATAGAAACATTTCAGTATAATTTTTAAAAGTTAGAATCCACATTAGAATACATGAAAAAAAATATATGATATCTTAGACTATTCCAGATAAAACATTCTTCCCTAACTCTGTGTGTTTGTGTGTGTAGCTTTACACATGATTCCACATGTATGTGCTTGTGCATCTTCCAAGTATCAAATTTAACACTGTTTAACTGGATAAAACCAACATGAAATGTAAAGCTTATATTTTCATTAATCCAAAAAATATATATAACAAGCAAAATTTTCATTTTGCCATGAAAATGTAGAACACTGTATAATTTCTTTTGTTAGTGTTATAATAATAAAAATGATGTATTGTTCATTTTGGCACTGTGTATGAATACATAATAATATTTTTGAAAGTACACACCTCATATATTGGGATATCATAAAAAGCATTTTCTAAAATTTATAAGAATCAGATAATTATATAAAAATATATTTAGAGCTTTTGAAAGAGAAAGCTACAGGAGTTTGTAATTTATTTAATTTTCATCATATTATAAGACTTTAGAGTTGGAAGTAGACTCTACAACTACCTAAATGAATTCACATGATTAAGATCAGTGTGTTTTGTGATTTTTTTAAGCACACTATCTTTTAAGAGAAAATAACCATAACTTAGATCTTCTGAGCTGTCTTGCAGGGTACTTTCTCAAATATTACACATCTTCTCTATCACAGTAAATGGTACCATTCATTTGCTCAGCCCCCAAACTTAGTAGAAATCATTGATTCACATCTGTACATAAACATCTCCCTGTACCTTCAGTAGCGACTATCGAGTCTTTCTCTACAATATGGTCAGTTCTCTCCATCTTCACTTTCGCTAACATAGCCTAAGTTACTGTCCTCCTCACTGGGATATTACAGATGTCACCAAGTTGGACCAATTGCTTCTGCAACTTACCCATTATAAATTCTTCACACATGGGTATAATCATTCTGTTAATGCATTTCTGATTATACCATAGGACTGCTTAAAATTCTCTAGTATTTCATTTTATACTTGATATAAGTCAAAATGTTTATTTTTTTTCCTATGGCCTGTAAGGTCCTGTATGATGAAATCTTTTCCACCTCTCTGAACTCATTGTCTTCAAACTACCTTTTTGTCAAGTACTCTTTAGTTATAAAGGTATTCCTAAAACACACTATGAGTGTTGCAATTCCAGGGCCCTTAAATTTGTTTTCGGTTCTCCCTGAAAACACTCATGCTCCATCCAAATTGTCATATGGCATCCTTCTCATTACTTAGAATTCAGTTAAAATATTGTAGTATAGAGAAACCTACCATGACAATGGGTCCCACTGATTACCCTGTATCAGATCACCTGGCTATATTAACTTCAGAGCACTTATCTCTACCTGAAATCTATACCCTAATATAAGCCCCAAAGTAAGAGAGATATTGTCTGTCCTATTCTTCACTTTTTTTTCTAACTCTAGAAGAGTTTCTGACATGTACTGAAAGATACTAAAAAAAAAAATACTTGCTGAATAAATGTATGACTGTGACCCTATCTGTACAATTAATGACAAATATTTCAAGTTTCCTTCACTAAAAGAAAATAAAGGAGAAGAGAAGGGTTTTATAATATAAATTTTAAAGTTAACACACAGGAAAATAATAATTAAGGACATATCAACAGTCATTAAAGCTACTGAAAACCTCATTCACTTAAATACAGGAAGTTTTTTTTAAATCATTACCAATTTATTTCTCAAAATGAATAAGCAGCATTATGAAGTAGTACCATTCCAGATTTAAATCCATCCCTAGGTAATAATGAGTCAGGGAGGTAGACATGGTAAGACCCTTGACAAAAAGTGTCATCCATTGAATAAGAGTCATTAGTGAAGAGAAGGCAACAATGCAGTATCAGTCACTTGGTGGGACTTAGAATCCTAAAAGAATAGTAACCAATACAAAGAATGAGAAATCTGTTAAGAAATACTCTGTTAATAATATCTAAAGCTCTGGGGTGCCTGGGTGGCTCAGTGGGTTAAAGCCTCTGCCTTCGGCTTAGGTCACAATCCCAGGGTCCTGGGATTGAGCCCCACATTGAGCCCCATATTGAGCCTCACATTGAGCCCCACATTGAGCTCTCTGCTCAGCAGGGAGCCTGCTTCCCTTCTTCTCTCTCTGCCTGCCTCTCTGCCTAGTTGTGATCTCTGTCTGTTAAATAAATAAATAAAATCTTTAAAAAAATAATAATAATACCTAAAGCTCATACTCTTGAGTAAAATGAGTGTCATTTAAAGAAAGCCTTTTACTTTGATACAGTCCCACTTGTATATTTTTGCTTTTGTTGCTTACACTTTCCATGTCTCATGTAAGAAATCACTGTCAAGACCAATGTCAAGGAGTTTTCCCCTATGATTTCTTTTAGGAATTTCATGCACTTTGAGTCTATTTTTGTGTATGGTGTAGCTAGGGATCTACTTTGATTCTTTTGCATGTGGATATCTATATCCACATGCAAAAGATGTTTTCCCAACATCATTTGTTGATGGGACTACCTTTTTCCCATCATGAGTTCTTGCTCCCTTGTTGAACATCAACTAATTGTGTGTGGGTTTCATTCTGTACTCTCTATTCTGTTCCCTTTCTCTATATGTCTGCCTTTATGCCAATGTCATACATTTTTAGTTACTGTAACTTCTTCACAGCAAAGGACATGGATGAATCTTAAGGGCATTATGGTAAGTGAAATAAGTCAGACACAGAAAGACAAATACTAGTTGATTCCACTTATATGAGGTATTGAATGTAGTTAAATTCACAGAAGCAGAGACTGGAACAGGGTTACCAGGCTGGGGGGATGGAGGGAGAAGTGAGGAACTGCTGATCAGTGGGTGGGAATAAAGTTTCAGCTACACAGAATGAATTAAGTCTAGGTATCTAGGTATGGCATAATGCTCACAGTCACAATATAGTACACTGCACTTGAAAAATTCAGAGGGTGGATGCCATGTTAAATGTTCGTACCACCAAAAATGGTGCAGTCACAAGGAAACTTAGAAAGGTGATGGATGTGTCCGTTACCTTGATTGTGGAAATGGTTTAATCAAATTGTGTACATTATGTGTGTGCAATTATGTGTATATCAATTACACCTCAACAAAGCTATTTAAAAAGAATAGAGAAAGTGGGGTGTCTGGGTGGCTCAGGGGGTTAAAGCCTCTGCCTTCGGCTCAGGTCATGATCCCAGGGTCCTGGGATCGAGCCCCGCATCGGGCTCTCTGCACAGCAGTGAGCCTGTTTCCCCTGCCCCCTGTCTCTGCCTGCCTCTCTGCCTACTTGTAATCTCTGTCTGTCAAATAAATAAATAAAATCTTTAAAAAGAATAGAGGAAAAAAAACCTTTTACCCAATATGCACACATATGCACACAAATACATACATACTCCTGTAATGAGAATATGTCATAAAAGGATATAAGCTAGAAATACACAAGATGGAAACCTAAGGAAGAATGGTATGCTAATGTGTGGCAATGTATGCTATTCAGAAGGCTGAAAACAGTGACAAAAACTTCTTAAGCTCCATTCAAGTTAGGACAGAAGGAAAATGAAGACCACTGATAAATACTACCAGAAGAAAGAAATACAAGAGAAAGAAAACCATCATTTGGCTTCAGATTTCCATAACAGTAGAAATAATCTTTCAATAAGGAAACAATATCCACTGAGGGTCTGCTCCATTCCACCTTGTGTGAGGCATTCTACACAATGCTTTTGCATTCAATCCTCATAACAGCCCTAAAAATGACATGTCCTATTGCAATTACTCAAAGGAAAAAAAAAAAACAAAACTGTGAGGTAGTAAGTAACCTGTCAAAAGCCATACAAAAAATTCATGAGATGTAAACCAAGATGTAAATAGAAGTGACTCCAGAAATTACATTCTATTTTGCCAATAATGTTAAGCATTCAAATATTTTTATTGACATTAACGGTATTAATGTCATTATTTTTAATATGTACCACGCAGTGAAAATTGTTTGGAAGGTCTGCAGTCAGCTACATTCATCTGCAACTCACTGTACTTATTCTTTTAAAAAACCTATTTTTATACTGTCCTCTCAAGGAACCCAAAAATACGCTTTTTAAACCTAATAGGTAGCTTATTAAAAAACAAACCAAAACTGTGTAGTCTTGAAAGTTTTATTGTTTTTTGGTTTTTGTTTTCTCCTAAGGAAGTCAGTGGCAGATAGAAGGCACCAACCAGCCAGGTTCAACTGGAACAACATAAAGTTATTGGTAACAGGTAGGAGGAGAAGGTAAGAAGATCCAAGCTTGATGTTAGCTAAAACTGACATGAAATTGATAAAATAGTTAATAGTAGTTTGAACTAATACAGAGTCAGTGTTTAGAACTGAAAACGGTATTGATGTAATTGTCTGCAGATAGCATCTAGAGAACTGGACTAATACACTCATTCATTCTACAAGTAGTTATTGAAAATGCTCTATGTTCCAGGTATCTGTTTAGTTTTGGGAAATGTGTACACTTGTGGCTGCCACTCATCACCAAAAAAATGCTAATTAATGTAATAGGGCAATGAACTAGTCAAATAATCAATCCCCTGACTCACAGGAGAAGACAATCTGTGTGCTGTGTTGTCTTTACTTTATAAATTTTTCTGATTTTTGAAACTACATGTTCCTGAAAAAAAGACACTGTTTTTTTCTTTACCAATTATTATTTCTACAATGCTGTTTTAGAGGTCTTTCTAGGTCATTTACGTTCTGATTTGTTATTTTACAAATCCATTTATGAGCTGTGAAGTGGAACATAAATCTGATTGTCCATATCTGTTGCCTAAGCAGAGAACTTTCCCTGAAGTTAACCCTAACTGTGGATTTTCAAAACTTCCCTCTGTTGGGGCACCTGGGTCGCTCAGTGGGTTAAGCCTCTGCCTTCGGCCTGGGTCGTGATCTCAGGGTCCTGGAATCGAGCTCCACACCAGGCTCTCTGCTCAGCTGGGAGCCTACTTCCCCCCTCTCTCTATCTGATGCTCTGCCTACTTGTGATCTCTTTCTCTGTCAAATAAATATACAAAATCTTAAAAAAAAAAAAATTAAAAATAAATAAATAAATAAATAAATCCCTCCCTCTGTCATAGAATAGATTATGGGATCTGAAAAAGAGTTGGCAAAGGTGACCTCCAAGATTTTCTTATCCTATGCCTTTCACAACATCAGACATGCTCATCTCAGTATTATTCCCTGGTGTTGGATTAGGACACACTGCCCATCCAACTGTTCAGACTATCTCTAGATTGTTCTTGTCTCCATCTTTTCCCACATTACCTTATCCAATCAGTCACCCAAAGTCATCTTGGAAATGATTTTTAAATCCCCATAATTTTCACTGATCTCAGTGCTAATTCCTTAGATTTTCTTTTTAGTCAGGTCTGTTTCCTGTCTGCCTAATACACTTCCCTACATGGGCATGAAATTACCCTTCCTAGAGTAAATCTAAATGAGGTACATCTTCATGTTAAACTCCGCAGTGGCTTTACATCACCTCTGGTTCTGAACTACCTTTTCGTTCTCATCTCTTATTCCTTGCCTGGGACTCCTTGAACCTGCCCCCTTCTGCCAACATACATACACACAAATACACCCTATGTGTTATTGAACCTAACATGTATTTCCACTAATCCATGGTGTTTGACATGCTATTTTCTGAAATTTCCTTCCAGGCTCTGCCTGACAAACTCCTGTGCATGCCCATGACATAGTTCTAATGCCACCTCCCAGATGAAACTTTCTCTAAAGTCCACAGGTCAAATGTTCTCTTGCCACTGTGTGCATTCACTTATTACAATAGTTTCCAGGCTTTAATAGATTTCTCTTCTTTGTCTTCCTAGGCTGAAAGCTCCTGCAGGGAATGAATGGTTATTTTCCTTGCATTTATCAAATACTCAACAAATGTCAAATGAGGTAATTTGTTTTTAGTTCCAATCTGACTCTCAGATACAATGACTGCTTTGCACAGTCTTCCTGTCCACTCAATAAAATGTATGTATAATTTTAATTTAGCACTCAGTAAAGGAAGTAAGGAATTTTCATCCTCATTTTCTGTACCCTATATCTTTTGCTCATATTTTGTTTCAGGGTAAAAAAAGAAGAGCTTCTTTGTGAAAAAATTGCTATAGAAACATCTAAATGTTAAAAAAAAAAACTGTACAACTTTTTTGTATATTATTGCTTACTAAAAAAGTAACCATTTCCTTGGAAGTCATTGTGAAGGGGAAATAAAAAGCATGTCTCTGATGAATGTGAGAAGGAAAGATCTAGCTTCCAGGCAGGTGATATGAATTTGATTAACAGATAGAATCACACTATATACCATGAATGCTTTAAGGTCTACAAGATGTAAAATGTGACAAGTAATTCAAAATGGTGAATTGACAAAGCACTCTAGATAAAATACAAACAAAAAGAAATTCCGTAAAAACTCCAAAACAGAAAAGTTTTAAACTTCAGGCATTATTATAAATAGATATTCCCATAAGAGTTCCTGGGGATATATGCCAACAGATACATAAGTGACTAAACTGTCATACCATTCCATGTATTCCATGTTTGGATATTTGAAGGCAGAAGTAGCTGTTCAGCCACAGTCCACGTTAGTATTTTTCCTGAGACAAAAATTGAATCCTATCATTTTCCTACTTACCTCCTCAAGGTCATCCTATCAAATAAAATAAATATATTTATATATTTATGCCCTACCTCCTACCTCTAGGGTACCACTTATTAAAGCCAAAAATATCAAGCTCTCTTACAAAGCTGTAATCATCTAGATAGTACGGTTCAGATACAAAAATAAACACAGAGATCAATGGAATAGACTAGAGAACCCAGGGATGGACCCTCAACTCTTATGATCAATCAAACTTTGACAAAGCAGGAAAGAATATCCAATGGAAAAAAAAGTCTCTTCAACAAATGGTGTTGGGAAAATTAGACAGTCACATGCAGAAGAATGAAACCGGACCATTTCCTTACACCATACACAAAAATAGACTCAAAATGGATGAAAGACCTAAATGTGAGACAGGAATCCATGAAAATCCTAGAGGACACACAGGCAGCAACCTCTTTGACCTCAGCTGCAGCAACTTCTTGCTAGATATGTTTCCAAAGGCAAGGGAAACAAAGGCAAAAATGGGACTCCATCAAGATAAAAAGCTTTTGCACAGAAAATGAAACAGTCGACAAAACCAAAAGACAACTGACAAAATGGGAGAAGATATTTGCAAATGTCTTATCAGATAAAGGGTTAGTACCCAAAATCTATAAAGAAATATCAAACTCAACACCTAAAGAAAAAATAATCCAATCAAGAAATAATTGAACATAATAATAAAAAACTAAGAATGAAAAAGAAAAAAAAAGCAGCATTATTATTAAAAAAAAAAAAGAAATGGGGAGAATACATGAATGGACATTTCTCCAAAGACATGTGAAGAGACAACAGATACATGAAAAAATGTTCCACATCACTCAGCATCAGGAGTATACAAATCAAAACCACAATGAGATACCACCTCACACAAGTCAGAATGGCTAAAATTAACAAGTCAGGAAATGACAGATGTTGGCAAGGATGCAGAGAAAGGGGAACCCTCCTACACTGTTGGTGGGAATGCAAGTTGGAGCAGCTACTCCAGAAAACAGCATGGAGGTTCCTTAAAAAGTTGAAAATAGAGGTACCCTATGACCTAGCAATTGCACTAGTGAGTATTTACCCCAAAGATACAAATGTAGTGACATGAAGGGGCACCTGCACCCCAATGTTTATAGAAGAAATGTCTACAATAGCCAAACTATAGAAAGAGTCCAAATGTCCACTGACAGATGAATGGATAAAGAAGCTGCGGTATATATATATACAATGGAATACTACTCAGTCATCAAAAAAAAGACTTCTTGCCATTTGCAATGACATGGATGGAACTAGAGGGTACTATGCTAAATGAAATAAGTCAATCAGAGAGACAACTATATGATCTCACTCATATGTGGAATTTAAGAAACAAAACAGAGGGTTATAGGGGAAGAGAGGAAAAAATAAAAGAAGACAAAATCAGAGAGGGAGACAAAGCATAAGAGACTCTTAATCATAGGAAACAATAAGCATTGCTGGAGGAGGGGGGCGAGGCGGGAGTAACTGGGCAATGGATATTAAGAAGGGCATGTGATGTAATGAGCACTGGGTGTTATATAAAACTGATGAATCACTGACCTCTACCTCTAAAATCAGTAATACATTATATGTTAATTAATTGAATTTAAATTAAAAAATAAAAAATAATTAACTAATTAATTAATAAATGCCAAAAGTATATGTGGTACACACACACACCCTACCTGGAAATCCCTTAGGTGGTACGGAGGGCCTTTTGAAATCTGGATCCTATCACTTGTCTGGTTGTTTCCAGGTACTCTATACCTCTCTCTGCTCCAGGTTGTATTACCCAAACATACTATGCTAGCCCACTTTTCTTTCACTTCCCAATACATTCACCTCACCTTTTCTACCCAGAAATAAACAAATCTTATCTCAGAGTCACTTCCCCCAAGAAGCCTTTGACATTCCCAGACACCCAGGTTTTGCCTGTCATTTATGTCCATTGTATTTTTTAACAAAAAGGTATTAAGCATAATATTATTTCACATTGTCACAATTTTTGATGTATGCATTTTCAATGTATTACAAAGATACAGAGCTCATACCAGGAGCACTGGAGTTAAAATAATTAAAAGAACATATATGGGGACACCTGGGTGGCTCAGGTGTTTAAGCAGCTGCCTTCGGCTCAGGTCATGATCCCAGTGTCCCAGAATTGAGTCCCTCATCAGGCTCCTTGCTCGGTGGGGAGCCTGCTTCTCCCTCTGCCTCTGCCTGCCACTCTGTCTGCCTGTGCTCACGCTCTCTCTCTCTAACAAATAAATAAATGAAATCTTAAAAAAAATAAATAAAAGAACATATATGGCTCCTAAACTCTACAAGTTTACGGACAATTGGGGAAGATGAACACTATATAAGCAATAATGATGACATATATACTTGAGTAGTAACAGAGTTATGAGCATATATTACAGAAGTCAAGCCAAGTACGGGGTCAAGGAAGGCTTCTCTGTGAAAGTGATGTGTAAACTGAAACCATAAGGATAAATACAAGTAATGTTTATTGTCTAACACAGAGCATGATATGTGGACAGCTCACAATAAATATTTTTTGAGTGAACAAAACAAATGACAAAGTAAAACTTCTACTCGATTTCCTATATGATTTCTGCAAACTTTGGACATCTTTTTGAAGAAACTGAATGTTCAAAGGCCCAGGTTTTATCTCTTAGTTAAAGGTAAAAATATATTTTTAGCATGAATAATTTCGAGTAAAATCCTACAACTATGGCACCACGTAGGCTCCACCTCTCACCTTCAGGCGACTACTTACTAAAGCCAGAGTTGTATTTGATAGGTTAAGTTTTTAGGACTATGCCAGTTCCTAAAAACCCATTTTTTCTTTGTTTTTAGCTACGGTATAGAAACAAAATGTGTCTGATTTTTTCAACATGGCTAAAAATTTAATTAATCATTCTCATAAGGGCAAAGAAAATTGTTCTGTCTGAATTTTCCTAAAGATGCAATCACTTTCACAGTCTGCCTTCTTGCTACAAGGAACCTGATCATCATCCCCCTGTAAGACACATCACCCATCTTGGCATCCGTCTGCAGAGATTTTTTGAAAATTTTCCCACTGACAGCTAATTCTCTTTTGTCAATCTATTTAGAGGAATGGAGCTAAAGCTGTTTTAAAGAACCAAGCTGCTGCCACTCAAAGGGCTTGGGGAATTTTTTAGCTTAGTGCCTTAATCATATATTTATTTGAACATAATGTGGCCCATGCCTGCCATTTTTCTAAAGCACTAATTCAGTAAGCATATGTAATCTGCCAGTAGGGACAAAAAACACACTAGTAAATCTTATTATCCACACATTTGCAAAAATTAGTTGGAAGATGTGTCCATAATACATGACAATATTACACAGCATATAACAGGCCTTTACTTGGAAGAGGAAAAATAAGTAGTACAAGGGATTGTGATGCACTTGTTAATTCCATTTCCTGAAGAGTGATTTTTTTTAAACTGTATTTCACTGCACAGTTGGACAAAACTGCTATGTCTTATCTTCACTGAGGACAGAGATCTGCATCTTGTGCTCCACACACTCCTCACTTCGTGGCTTTTTCAGCAGAGTAAATTCTCACAATACTCTCAGTGATTTGGGGGAACTGACTTTATTCTCCAAAATTTTGTGTTCCTGATCTTCATAGTTTCATCGGAAAGTATGTGGGCTTTGCAGACA
Organism: Martes martes; assembly: GCF_963455335.1. Classification (NCBI taxonomy): domain Eukaryota; kingdom Metazoa; phylum Chordata; class Mammalia; order Carnivora; family Mustelidae; genus Martes; species Martes martes. The sequence goes on from NC_137898.1 coordinate 37,917,783, forward strand.
GAACGGTCTTTTTTGAAATTTGGGTTTCGGGTTCCAACTCTGTATTTATAAATTCTATAATTTTTCATTTGGCTATTTAACCAAAGAATGCTCTGCATTTGTAAATTAGGCATATTATATGCCTTTATATGATATCCCTAGTTAGGAATAAGTGGCAGAGTTGGAATCTGAAATCTAAATTTTTAAGATTCTTCTCTCTTCTTAATTATTACATTTTGGGGCATCTATAGATTTTTTTAAGTGTTTATTTAAATTATAGTTGGTTAACATACTCTTTACTACTAGTTTCTGGTGTACAATATAGTGATTCAACAGTTCCATACAACAACCAGTGCTCATCAAACAAGGGTCACCTACTGAGCCCATCCCCCAACCCATCTTCCTTTTACTAACCATGTGTTTGTTCTCTATAGTTAAAAGTCTGTTTCTTGGTTTGCCTCCTTCTCTCTTTTCCTGTTTCCTCATTTATTTTGTTTATTAAATTCCACATATGTGTGAAATTCAGATGGTATTTGTCTTTCTCTGACTTACTTAACTTAGCATAATACTTTCTAGATCAAGTTTGTTATTATCAATAACATTCATATATTGCTCACAACAAAAATACATAAAATTGCAATATTATTATTCTTACTTTATAGATGATAAAAATGATCATGAGAGGACCGTTGTTACTTGCCAGGTTTATGAGTGACGGAATGTGAAACCAGATGTCTGACTTATAGGTCATAACCACTGTGCTATATTGTTCTCAATGATTTTCCAAAATTCACATTTCTAAATTTAATCTGAGGTCAGGGATTACGTCTAAAGCCAGTAATAGGATTTTAAACATCAGTTGATTCTTTCTTAGTTTGAGCTGCAATATTAAGACAATTGTTATCAAATACTAAAAAAAAAAAATGTTTTAAACTTACCATCCTGGAAGAAAACAAAAACTTACTACAGAAAATGTATCATCTACATATCCTGTATGTCTCCTGTTACTTGCAAAGGGGAGATAGCAATAGTACCTTGTTTCAGTGATTGTCATGAAGATTAAGGGAGATAACTAATGTTTGTAAACACTTAACACAGTGCTTACCAAATTAATGAATGATGCTACAGACTTGATTTCATAGCATCAATTACCAAAAAAAATCAATCTCTGGGGCAAGATTTTTGCCACATTGTCAAATATTTTATGGAAATATTTTAGTATCATATGCATGTATGTACAAATATATTTATAATTTATAGTGTAAAATGAGATCAAGACAATTTTCCAGTCTAAAAAACAGAAATGCTCTAGGGTGCCTGGGCGGCTCAGTCGTTGAGCATCTGCCTTCGGCTCAGGTCATGATACCAGGGTCCTGGGATCGAGCCCGCATTGGGCTCCCTGCTCTGCGGGAAGCCTGCTTCTCCCTCTCCCACTCTCCCTGCTTGTGTTCACACTCTCGCTGTGCCTCTCTCTGTCAAATAAATAAATAAAATCTTTTTAAAAAATGGAAATACTCTAAGTGCCACTAAATTTTACTTGAGTCCTTGTCCTGGTTTAGCATGACTAGGTTTTTTCACATCTTCTTCTAGAGAGCGTGAGAACACTCATTTCCACTTAACCATTCATGGACTTTTACCTTATCTAATACCATCATCAGAGAAATAAGAAATGTTAAAGATGAAAAAAATAAAAGATTTTACAGCTAACATGGTCTAATCACCATATTTGTAACCGGAAGTGCTGGGCTCATAAAAGTCACGATTTCATTTATAAAAGAGAAAAGAAGAGATAAGAGAGATGCACCAATACAAAGCAACTTCATTCCCAAGTAGAGACTTTAGTATTCCCAAGTGGCTCATAATCCATTATAGTGAATTTAGGTATTAAAAATTTAAGTACATCTGGACCTCATCCTGTGGCTCTAACTGTTTGTTACTCATCCGAGATGGAAACTAAGCATCACCACCCTGTTTTCATAAAGGACATTTTGACAAACTATATTAATAATATACAGAGCATCCCATACTTGAAAATGCATGATATGATAAAGAAACATATTAGCCATTCAGGAGGGTGTGTCATTGAACTAAGTGGAGGCTGAGAGGTCCGAAGCATAAAAACAAACACATCTGTCCTTACTTTAAGGGAAATGTTGCTGTTTTAAACACTAAAGGCTGATCAAAAAGAAGCAAGAATCTTCTAGAGGCAGTCTACCCTCAGCTCTTCTTTATATGTCCCTAGTGACTTGGAGAGTTACATTAATGAATCAAATAAAACTTATTATTGATGGATTTTTTAAACTTTTTACTAAAGGCAAGCATTAATATATTAGGAGATCTAATTCACTGTTCTTCAAAATGCCTAAAGCTAAACTCCTGATTAAAACCTTTGAACATCATCTGAGATAATTTTTTTCAATTTATTTTAGCATGCATCAAAGTCAGTATAGAAAATATCTTTACTAACAGTAAAAACAATACTGAATGAAATAGCTAAAATAGATGGGTGATTGATTTGTAGTTCTTTTACTTAAATCTGCAATAATTTAGCATGTTGTCATTAAATTACAGACATAATAATATGGGTCCATTGATATGCCAACTATAAGGAAATTCGTGTGAGGGGGGCTAATTATGGAGAACTGAACATATTTCCACTTTAAATTTAAAACTACACTTTAAGTAACAAAGATTCTGTCTCCTAATTCCAAGCTAAGAAATCAGTATTGGTTCAGAAAACGCAGTTTACAAATAATCATCAATTTGCTCTCATATTGATAATTGAATAACATTGAGAATTTCCTAGCATACTAGAATCAATTCTCTTGAGCATGCTAAACTGCAATTATTACAAGCCATCTGGGACTTTGTGTTGACAAGCCATTTGAGCTTTGTGGGTCAATGAAGAAATCAGTTGAAAGTATAGTTCTTTCTCTAGAGGTAAACCCAAAGGAAAAAAAGCTGTTCTCTATAGAAAGTTCATTTCAGAAGACAGGAAAAGGGAATATTCATATGTATCAGAAAGATGTTCAGTTCTCCCATGAAGCCTTTGAGGACCACATACATATATATATAAACCAGGAATAATGAGGACTCTTTTCTTATGTCTCTGGGCTTTTTATGGTAGAAACCATTTGATCTCTCTTGTCACACAACCCTTCAATACATATTTATGAAGTGCTTCTTATGTGTCATGATCTATACCAATGAATAAGGTTAGAGATATAAATGTTTGCACAGTCCAGTGAACAGGGCAGATACATAAACAATTTCAGTCATTAGTCAGTATTATTACCTGTAAGAGAAGATTAGGGAAAAAGAGGGAGTAATCTGTTCTCCTGAAGCTAGGGGGATTGATATGGAAAAGAAATAAGCAAATTTTGACTTACACAATGTATACATTGGGATTGGACAAATATTATAATAGTAACTAAAATTACCAATTGCCTGTGATATGTTAGGAGCTGTGTTAAGTGCTTAACAAAGATTTAATTACGTCACTTAATCCTCATGACAATCCATGAGGTAGACACTAGTATTGTCTCAACTTTGTAGGTGACAAACTGAGGCACAAGAGTAGTTCAGAATTTTGCCCAAGGTCATGTAGTGGGAAGTTAGATTTAAATAGAAGACAAAGCCTTTTCTCCTGTCTACTATATACTCTGTGGCCCTCCTGCCTCGCAGAGAAGCGGTCTTTCAAGTAATAAATGTTCAAAAGCCACACATGAAAAACAGCACTGAGTACCTCGGTATGTCTGGAGTAAGGGTTCTATTTGGGGAGTGGTGGGCACAGGACTGAATGGAAGAAACAGATACCAAGCACAAAGGATGGTATTACAACGCCATGCAAATTGAGGCTGGGATAGAGACACAAAAGAAAAGATAAGTTGCTTTTAACTGTGTTGGACAAGTCTGTGAGCATAACAAGTCTGTCCTAGAAGGAATTAGGAAGTCAACTGATTAAATGCTACATTTGAGGGTCCTATTAGACTTTGAAGGTTAATTAGTGTCTTAATTAACAATCAATCAGGGAAACAAACTCAGTCAAGTGGTACGGAATATGGAGTTTACTTTAGGCATTAAACCTTTCACAATTACGGACGCTGGCAAAGTAATGTATGGAAGACTACTACTCCTGGACCTGACGGTGAGCCTAAAATCACAAGAGGACCCTGGGGCTGGCAATCGGTGAAAAAGCAGGAAGGGAAACTGGGTAATCAACGAAAAAGCAGAGTCCCCAAGAATAAACCAAAATCTACAAAATCCAACGGGAACACATGTGGACAAACTGAGACTCGTGTCTGTTCCTCAGTGTCTCTAACTTGCACAATGAGTGTGACTTTTAGAAGAAGGTGGTGCTGTTTGACACCGAGATCCTGATTTAGGACCCAGAGAAGCCGAAAGAGGAGGCTCAGTGAGAGCCCGTAGGAGCGACATCCACCCACATGCGGAGGGGCCCGTCAGTCACACGAAGCATCTGCTGCAGCGGCACGTGCCATCCTCCGTGGACCTCCAGAGCAGAACGGTTGTGGCTTTTCTACGACCTTCCCACTGCTTGCCCGTCACTTCCTTCCGGATTTCATTTTTTTCTTGAGGCCTTCCCAAACCACCGCCTTGAACTGCAATCCCACTCTCTTACACAAAATTCTCATTCCTGCTTTATTTTGGCCCAAACCTCCTTTTATGATACATATTTTTCTCTCACCCAGTAGAATGTAAGTTGTGTGAGAGCAGGCATATTGGCCATTCTGTTAAATAGTGTTTGCCAGTTATGCCACACGATAAGCATTAAATTTTATTTGCCGAATGAAGAAATACTAGTTTTACAATTAAATAAAATGGCCTAAAACCTTACAAATTATATTAATCATGTCCCATGTCATTCTGTCCAGAAAGAATGGCTCCTATCTTGATGTAGATCCTTGAAAACAGCTCTATTTCATCTACGAGGCTGAATCCTATAAAATTGCTAATTTTCGATTCCTTTTAACCCACAAGAATGGTATTTTTATTTGGCTCAAGTAATGGGCTAAATACAGCACAGAAAAAAAATGCATAGCAATCAGGATAAGTATATAAATAAAACTGATCTGTGTTTTGTGTTTGTGTGTATGCGTGTTTGCATGTTGATTAAATGTCTCCTTTGACTCCTTGAGGTTTGTAAATACAGTTCCAAATTCCGAAATCTACAGACTAAATGTATGCTGGGAACTTCAACCTACAAAGTTAACAAAGTCACGCACAAAAAAGGGCTGTCAACTACCCAGGATCTAACTACATGCAAACTTAACTGTTCCTCTGAACTTCTATACAGCTCAAGTGCTGGCACTCACTACTTTAGTGGGGAAAACCGTTTCTCTCGTCTCGACTACACTTCTGCAGCATCATGAGAAGATAGTCCTCTAACAGCTATTCTTCCCTATTGTAAAAGTGCAAAAGAAAAATTCAATATAACCTACTGAACATTTTAAAATAGTGACTCAATCACAGACCTGTACCCTTGGGGTTAATAATACATTATATGTTTATAAAAAAAGAGAGTGAATCAAATCCTCATTTATACCCTTATATAATTTAATTATTTTATTTATCTATATTTTATTTATTTATTAGTTTATTTATCTTTAATTTAGTTTTATATAGTTGTCCTCTGAGCAAATCCAACTACTTCACAGTGGGAAACACACGTGTGTGTACACAGATACATACAGGCAAAAGAAAAAAATCTGCATTTTGTCCCTTTCCACAGAGAATGAGGAAAATATTATTTATGTTATCATTTTTAAAAAGGCAGTTTTCATGTGTTTCTCCTCCTTTATTCATTCCCTATTTACTCCCCCCCCTTTTATAAAATATTTTATTCATTTATTTGACAGAGAGAGATCTCAAGCATACAGAGAGGCAGGCAGGCCCCTGCTGGGCAGAGAGCCTGATGCCAGTGCAGGGCTCCACGCTAGGACCTTGAGATCATGACCTGGGCTGAAGGCAGAGGCTTAACCAGTTGAGCCACCCAGGTGCCCCATTCCCTATCTACCTTAAGAACTGACTATGTTATTCTTCTCAAATTTGAGGTGGCAGGTTAAGATGAGATGTTGAAATGGGAGTAGGAACAAGGTCCTGAGAGAGTGCAGAGTTAAACAAGGAAATTAATTCATGATTCCCTGGGATATGTTGGTATAGGACTAGTTTGCTTCCTCAGCAATTCTGCAAGGTAAGACTATTCTTGTCCAACTCTACATTTGAATGACTTGAGGTCAATAAAATTATCCAAGCATTTATGCATTTTACTTAGTATATGTATTTTATTTATTTATTCACTTATTTATTTGTATTTTGCATTATGGCAAAAATAATTTGAAACAGCTTTAGAATTACACATTTAATAATTGAGAGCATTCACATCGGGACACAGCTCTCTTTGGTATCTAACTTTCTAACTTGTCAGCTAAACTATGCCATGCTTTCTTAATATGAAAACTTGCTAATAACCAGGTAAGATACCAAGGATTTGTATTTTCTCTTCTCAAAAGGACTGGATTTCTTCATTTGCTAAAATGGAATATAATGACTACAAATCGTTTTTAAAAATTCTCATCTTCAATTTAAGCCATAGTAATTCCAAATTGCTATAATATCCCTAGGAAGACTTCATAAAGCAAGTTCTCTCTCTAGTAAGGTCATCTTTTAATACTCCAGCCCCCTACAGTTGGCTCAGTAGGCATTTTATAATTCAGAATGCCAGGGTTTTATTTGATTGTTTCTTTAATTTTACTGATGGAAATGTCTAGTTAGACTTGTTTTGCTCTTCATATTTTTTTTAACATACACATGAGTTTCCAAAAACCTTGCAGGGTAGGGGAAAAGCTCTTTCATTTAAAAAAATAAACAAACAAGCAAAAAAACAGGAAATAAGAGCCTGTGTCAAAGTATTGGTTTTTGTGTAAATCTTTCTCAGCCTTTTTTTCACGTGGGAAGTTACTTGTTCAGCTAGAGTGAGACTCCTTACATAGAAAACATGACATTGAACATTAACTGAGCAAGTTTATGCTCTTGTGTATTATAGTCTTCTGAACAGTTGGCTATCTTAGAGCTGTTATCACTTTAGATAACTGATCACCTTATACTGAAATACACACACATGGAATTTAAACTGAAAATCTTTTAAAAAAATTTTTACAATTGATAGCAGGGACTTGTTACATTTGACTGTTAGGTACATCAGGGGTTAAGGACTGTAGTATTAAACTTCATGTTGGGTCGTGCGCATGGTGGAGGCCAATTTATATAGTAAATACAATTAAAGTTTACATTAGTACATAAACCAGACAGGTTTATTTCTGCAATGTGCACTATGAGAGTAATTCTATATAAGAACTTAAATGAAACCAAGGTATTAGATTTTTTCCCTTGCATCCTAAATCTTATCTATACCGGAGAATGTGACATCAGGCTTTGGAGTCAGAAGTTGGGTTTGAAACCCAAATCTACAGATTGGCAGAAAAAAGAATTAAATTTTCTAAGCCTTATTTTATCAGATAATATCTCTAGGAAAGGTTATGTGAGTATTGGAATTTGCCGACCTTCAGAACCAAGTACACTGCAAATCTAGTCAAAACCTTAAATAAATACAAGATAACATGTTAGTGACCTTCACAGAGACATGAACTAAACATTATTAGAATTTATACTGTCTAAACCCAAAATATTACTTGAAGTAGTTGGGCTCACGGATATGACAATAGTACCTATATTGTTGCCATCTGTTTCCATGGTTAACTTATTAATTTAAAATTGAAGGTGATCATATAAGTGAAAGTGCTTTATAAAGCCTGAAAGAGTTCAAAATATCCATTATTGTTCTCATTTCTGTTGCTCTTAATCATCACTTCTGTTTCACAACTAATCCACCAATTTGACAATGCAAAGTGTGAACCTCCTGCAATTTCACGATTATGTAGGAGTGACTTGGATTCTATTTCAGGACAGTACTTTTGTTTTCTCTTCTGACCGCATCTCTACCGTCCAAGGAAAACAGTGCAGACATTGGCTACATCATTTCTTGTCAATGTCAATCGGATTGATCTCACAACGGGCTATAACCCAAGAATGATCTGATGTGAAGTATCCAGAACACCTCTCTCCTCTTTGTGATCTGTACTCTGAGGAATAGTTAAGTCAGTCTGTTTCCATTCGAATATGTTTAGTAGAATTATTCACTAAATGGGTCTTTTATTTTATTCTTGTTATGTTGTTATTAAGCCAACCTCCATCCTTCACAGAACTCATACGCGATTTCATAGAGGACTGAATAAGAAGCTTATCTTATCAGAGAGACCCTTTTGAGGAGAGTACTAAGGTTTTTGTTTTTTTTTAATAGTTTGGGATGTCTTTTATATTCCAAATCTTGTTTTGGAAAACAAAGCTAATGGGATAAAATCTATGAGGCAAATTGATAAAAATAGCTTGAGAACATCATCAACAGAGTTATAAATAACTGAAAATCACATATTTGGGGTCCACGTTGCTTATCTCTTTTCACATATAATGGAAATTTTGTTTTTAATGAATACATTACTATTGATATGGACTTAATGTTTCCTCATTTGTAAAAGGAAGTGTACCATGTGGGATTTACTGATCAAATCCAATTATTTCCTCATATGTAAAAGGGAGCAATTGGATTTGATCAGCAAATCCCACATAGTACACTAATTCCATACAATGTTCCAGTAATTTAAGGGTTGAAGGTCTAAATATTTAGTTTGAGAAAATCTGCACTATTTTGGCAATGCGATAACAAATAAGCTCTGGGTGTAGTGAAAGCTGATTTGTAACATTTGCCAATTTACATGGTGTAAGTAGCCCCACAACGTCCAATTTCAAGCTACTGACAGCTTAACAACTGACTCACAATATTCCTGAATATCTAACGATCAGCACTCACCCACCAAGAAGAGCCAGTTCCTGCATATCTTTGTACATTCCTAAGCTGAAGCTAAACATTCTTAAATGATAGAAAAAGAAAAGTCCTAGTGTTTAACCTAGCTTTTTCCTCCAAAGACTTTTGACCATTAAATACTTTTTATAAACTAACATCCACATCATACACTTCTACAGATCATAAAATTGGCCATATCTTCTCAATCCATGCAAGTCAGTCCAACATCTAACTCCCATCACCTCCCATCACCAGTATTTCTTTGCTGGGGGTCTTTGTGCCAGGAAACACTTTTCTTGCTTATGTTGCAAGATAGAAATAGGGAATTAAAATCCTTGGAATCAGCCTTAGCCAATATCTAACAAAAGTTTTACAATGTCACCCAAACGTCTCTCAAGATGATTAAACTCTATCACCCTTAACTGTCCACCTTCCATGTTTTGTCTTACTTCTCCATCTCCTGCCATTTTTATCCTACTTCCCAAATTAACCATTTAGTTTTGGATTCTTGTCTTGGAGTCAGGTTCAGAGAAAATCCAAATTAGGTTTTAAGAAACAGTGGGCCAGAAGATCTCAGCAACATATTGTGGTTCTAATTTTCTAAGATCAAAATACATACAGAGATGATTGCTGACATCTTCAGACTGGAAGTTTCCATCCTCTGTTAACATTGCACCTGGCTTGCTTGAGTCACTTAATAAATTTTTGCTGAGCTAATTCTTTGTGAGAGCGAAACCAAGAGATGTTGACAAAGGGAAGAGTATGAGGTCAGGGTGTGCTTCCTATAATCTTTCCAACTTAGGGGGAATAACTAGATATTTCGTCTTTATCTGAGAATCCTGGAGATCCACTGCCCCCTCACTTTGCCAACACTAGCCCCACTTCTTTGTCTCCTCTGTGGTGGTCACTCGGTGTGTGCTTCCGTATCTCAATCTCTCTTTAATCTTGTGTTGCTTTCAGATCTCTCAATGATGAAAAGATATTTCTTTCTCATAAGTCCTTCCAACTTATCTTGCATACTTACAGAAAAAGCTTCTTTATAAACCCTTCACGATGTCACTTATTGAGACTCTACCATATGCTCTGCTTCTTACATACTTTAATTTAGTATTTATAAAAACAATTTTAGGTAGTTATTATTGAACCCATTTTGCAGGTGAGGAAACAGGCTCAGAGAAGTAATTTTCCAAGCTTGGGACATTTATTAAATGGTGCAAACAGATATTTCCCTAAATCCTAGACTCTTTTCGTTAGTTCATAACCCTTCTTATATTTAAAAAACAACAAGCAGAATTAAGAGAATTTTGCATATATCCCATGCTAAGCTATGAGTACCTGATTCCTTGTAAATCCCTTCTAAAAAAAGTATCTAAAAAAGTATTTTCTCAGTCTCCTTTGTAAAGCAATATGTAGCAGTATTAAGAATTGTCCCAGAAAATCTCATTTTCTTTAGTGCTGTTACCATGGACAACATGTTAAACCTCATTATATAATCATTATAATAACAGCAACTACAACAATAATAATAATGTCATGTATTCCACAATATTGTTGTAATGCTCTATATAAATTAACATATTAAAATGCTTGATACAATCTTCCCAAAACATAACACATCTCTAAAATCTGCAACTATTATTATGAACGAACATGACATAAGACTTGAATAAAAGGTGTCTTTAGTGGAGTATCTAAGAGGCTCTAAAAATGCATTTAGGATTTGGGTTGTGGAGGTAGGCAGCTCTATTCCTAGAACAGGGAAATAATATTCCTTTGCCAGCCATGATTTTTAAAAATTACCTCTGCCTTCAGAAATGCTTTTATATTAGCACCTCCTTGATGTGAAAGGTTGGATGTTGATTCCGCAGGAGCAACATTCCCTCGTTATATGTAACTCTCAGAAAAAACTGTTTTACAAATAAGAGCCCTTTTAGGAATTTATATTTTGGAGCCAAGTACAATTTAAAAAGTAAAAAAAAAAACAAAAAACAGGTTTCATGAGGTAACATGAAACAAAAGAGGCTTTGGAAGCTTAAATCTATTCTGCAGTTTTACAAGTCATTTCAGTCTGGTGCTAAGTGCAGGTAGAATTCACAATAGCTTTTAGTTATTTGACACTAAAAATAGATCACCATAAAATAGGTTCCAGGGATGCCTGGGTGGCTCAGTTGGTTAAGCGGCTGCCTTCAGCTCAGGTCATGATCCCAGCCTACTGGGATCGAGTCCCACATCGGGCTCCTTGCTCGGCAGGGAGCCTGCTTCTCCCTCTGCCTCTGCCTACCACTCTGTCTGCCTGTGCTCGCTCACTCTCTCTCTCTAACAAATAAATAAATAATTAAAATTTAAAAAAAAAATTTAAAAAAAAAAAAATAAAATAAAAAATAAAAAAAAAAAAAATAGGTTCCAAAGGGGGGAAATGCTATTTTTAATTACAGGAATTACAGAATTACAGGAAAAGCAAATTGAAAGGAAAGAATTTTATCCTCATTATTTAGAAACGTTCAACCTGGGCTTATATTAGGATTTGCATGATTTTCCCAACCTGTCTAAAAGAGAGTTCCAGAGAACCAGTCCTGTTAGGTGCTGTTCAGTCTCTCAGCAGGAACAGCAAGTTGGTGATGAACGAGCATACGATCTTGAAAGCGAAACCTCCTCAGCTTTTCCCAGTTGAAGAGTAGGCAAGAAACCATCACATAGGAGGTTAACCTTGCGTTCATTACAGCTGCAGAGATGCTTATCCAGGGAACCCAGTTACTCCTGCCTGAACTGCTATCCTGCATCTCTCCCATTCGGCAATTCCAAAAGCATCATATTGTCACGTGTCCCCAGATGGTTTTGTTGCCTCCGTCGGGTTGCAAGTTAGGTGTTAGGCATCAGCACAGCATAACATAATGCAACACATAACTGAATACTGTTGGTAAGGCAGAAGGAGGGTACTACAGAGATTTTTCACAAGAACTTCCCAGCGAAGACTTGCCAAGAATGTTTTAGCAGGGGTTAGGCTCTGAGTGTCATTACCTCCAAAGCTTTAGGTGTACATATGGGGAGTGGGGAGGAGAAGGGAGGTGAAATGTCCTCTGCTTCCTAGCACTGAACCCTGAAAAGGATGGGGCTGGGTGGAGAGCACTGTGTGGGAAGGAGGACACAGGAAATAGGAGGAATTAAAATGAAAAAGATCCAATCTGGACTCCTGCTCTCTTTTATTTCCAATGATCTAGGATTGTTTAGTTAATTAGCTAGACAAATTAAGCACCTTTATTTAAAATTTTCATTTACTGAGCAATCAATCACCAAGTCATGCTCAATGTCTAAACTTAAGGGAACATTAAATTTGCTTAATTCTTTCTGATTGAAAAGTAATAATGTCTATTACTTTTGTATCTAAATGGTAATTCCAACTGCCAGAAGATGAAATGAATTTCTCCCTATTTTATTTAATATCTACACTATTACTAGGAGATAGCTATTATTATTTATTCCATTATGTGAACAGAGATAATTCCTATTCAGGAATGCTTTAGGAAGCTGAGGTTCAAGATGCGAGGTAAGCTGACTATAGTCACAAAGTTCGTATTTGGCAAAGCTAATACTTGAACCTACTTTTGCCAGACTCAAGACCTCTGAGCCAAATCCTCTCCAGGAAAACGACGTCAAGTCAGAGGCCCGATTTGAACTTCATAGCTTGTATAAGTTTTTTTTCCTTATGCACCCCTCTGTTTCCTTTCTCTATAAAAGTAAAGATAGTTTCTAATTCATACAAATATTGTGATAATTGAGTAAGCCCATGTATATAAAGCACTTAGAAGTGTGCCTGGATATTGAAAAGGCTCAGCTAGGGTTACTTATTTTTAGGACAATGATGACCACAATGATGATGATGCAGGAAAAGCAGAAGGAGAAAAAGATAACAATGATGCACAGTCCTTGCAAAGATGAAACTGATTTTTTTCCAGTGGCTGAAGTTTCCACCGTTGTAATAAAACTCAGCTTGTAAGTTGCCCGTCTGCCTTTAACTCCTTATCCCTCAGAAGCACACAGAGAAACACAGGGAGGAAGCTCACCCAGACAAAGTAAGCCCAGCCTGTGCACTTCTTACTCTAGTGGGACTGCTTTGGCCATGGCTGCCCACTATGTAAAGCAGTACTTTTATGGGAAATGCATGTTAGATCCACTCCAGAAGCCAGAGATGCAACTTACTCTCTCTCTCTCACTTCACTCTCTGTAAGTTCCAGAAAATTCATTCCCCTGTCCTTATGGAAAGCAGGGGAAAGAGAATGCTCAGCAGACAGGATGGAAAGACCCAGGTCCTAGAGTGTAGAAACCTAGTCTGGAGGGAATATCTGCATTTTGCATCTGGTCTCTAGAATGAAAGCCCATTGTGCATCACGATTTGGTGTTGCCCACCAGGCAGATGGGAACTTAGAAGACTCCTTTCCTGTGGTGGTAAAAGTTGACTGCAAATTCCCCATATCAAAGTAACATAAAATCTAAGATGCTAAGGCTACAAAGAAAGAGGTTTATTATACTTCAAGTTTTCAAATAAAAAATAAACATAAAAATGTATTTCATAAAGCATCAAAGCCCCCCAAATAATTAAAAATCAAGAATAAAAGAGAGAGGGGTGCCTGGGTGGCTCAGTGGGTTAAAGCCTCTGCCTTCGGCTCAGGTCATGATCCCAGGTTCCTGGGATCGAGCCCCGCATCGGGCTCTCTGTTCAGCGGGGAGCCTGCTTCTCCCTCTCTCTCTGCCTGCCTCTCTGCCTACTTGTGATCTCTCTCTGTCAAGAAAAAAAAAAAAAAAAAAAAGAATAAAAGAGAGAGAGAGATTTTTAATAACAGAAAGCAAAATAAAGTAAAAACAAAATTCCTTCTATTATTATAGGTTATCGTATTTGGAAAACTGGTTCTACTTTCAAACATTCTCTTTCCCTTGTATTTTTCTCAATGCCTTGTCAGGCCCTTACTGTTTTCTCTCATAAATAATGAAGCCTTTAAAACACCTCAAAAAATAAATGGAAAAAAGTGCAGTTTGGTAAATTGTACTAAATGTTTGCCTATGGCTCTTATTAGTGTCTTGTCAGCAGTTTTCTAAGACAAACTTGTCAATAAATAGAATTTCTAAACTAAATCAGTTATTTTGGAGGTTTTCTGGTATGAATCCTAAAAGTTTTCATCTTACTAAAATGAACTTAAGATGCCAATGATGGTATTTTCCCTTAAATTATCATGGATGAGTAGACAGAGAGCATCTTTATTGCAGAATGGCAGGTTTGTTGGTAGGAGTAAGAGCGTTTGGATTTGAGTTTCAGTTGCTTTCCGACCTTGAATAAGATTCTTAAATCCCTGAGCTCCAGTTTCCTCATGTGGAATACGGGAAGGAAAATACATTCCTTGAAAAAATTGCTTTTAGGATTACATGAGATGATTTACACAAAAGCAACTTCCTATGCTGGTTACCAAGCTTTAGGCATTAAAAATTATCATCATCATCCTCTTCACTGACATCATCATCGTCATCAACTGTGACTTTCAAAATTTCTACCTTTCTTAGACTAACAGATATCAATTCTGAGTTAAATCAGACTCTTAATTGTGGGATGCCATATTTTTTTGATAAACAAAAGGACAACTTTATTAATGGACTTAAATTAACATACACAACATTTCTGCATGGGAAAGGGATTTACAATTATGAAGTCTCTCCTACGTGACAGATACTAGTGGCAGTGCCATGTGTGTTTAGGGGATGCCTGCCATCCAAACATCTCCACGTCAGCACTACCTCCTCACAATAAAAATATAATTTAAATTTTAAAAAGTGTGCTTGGGGTGCCTGGATGGCTCAGTGGGTTAAAGCCTCTGCCTTTGACTCAGGTCATGATCCCAGGGCCCTGGGATCGAGCCCCATATCGGGCTCTCTGCTCAGTGGGGAGAGCCTGCTTCCTCCTCTCTCTCTGCCTGCCTCTCTGCCTACTTGTGATCTCTCTCTGTCAAATAAATAAATAAAATCTTTGGAAAAAAAAAGCAAAACAGCATGCTCACTCTACAAACACAGTATTTAGAAAATATGCAGTTTCATCTACAAATTTGATCCATAGGTCTCATATGTCTAAAAATTTTAGTGCTACCTTTACTAGACCTTTACTCACAGCATTCAGTAGAATACTCACATATCCCATCAAGCAACTATTTTATAGAAGTTAAAATGATACTTTTCAATAACAGACTTGCCAAGAGCTATTAAAATACTAGCCAAAGGGGTGAGAGAATGTGAAGGGACAGATACAACCAAAACTTGAAACTGGTGGATTAGTTGTGAAACAGAAGTGATGATTAAGAGCAATAGAAATGAGAACAATAATGGATATTTTGAACACTTTCAGGCTTTATAAAGCACTTCCACTTATATGATCACCTTCAATTTTAAATTAATAAGTTAACCATGGAAACAGATGGTAACAATATAGGTACTATTGTCATATCTGTGAGCCCAACTACTTCAAGTAATTTTTTGGGTTGAGATAGTATAAATTCTAATAATGTATATTTTTGGTTGTAAAATTATGGTCATGATATAGCTAGAACATAAACACTTATGTTGTATGGGGGTGAGGTGCAACTAGAAGTATCCAGAAATGAGTATTAGGAATAGGCCACAACAAAGTCATTTCAAACAAAGATGGAAAATTCAGAATCTTGCGTTATTTTATACCATAATATGATAATAACAAGGACTAACAGTTACTCAATTCTTAAGTGTTTATATATATGAATTAATTTAACTCCCACAACTGCCCATTGAGTGGTATCATTGATTTTTCATGTTATTCAAGAGGATTTGGGGTGAAAAGTGATTGAATTACTTGGCAAATGTCACTTCAACACAGATACTCCGACTTGAAGCCTGAAACCCTATCTGCCACATTCTGTTGTCTCCAAACCTACCCCTGCTTCTTACCCATGAGAATGGTTTGCTGTATGGGATAAAACATGAATATATAAATAGTTTGCACTACTCTGGAGAAGGATTTATTTCATTTATCTCTGTATCTGCATAATCCATTCAACTAAGCTATGCTAGAAATGTACTTCAAAACAAACACAATCTGTGTACTATCTAAATTATGTCGTGTCAAGCAATATTTCACTTAAAAAGCTATTATAGAAATCTGCATTTATATCATCTAAAGAAGTTCAGCCCAATTTGTCCATAAGAAAACTTAAACTCAACAGGAGCTCACCAGAAGACTGAACATAAGTCAGTCCAGTAAATTTCTGGCATTCCATTCAGGGCCAAGGTGTATTGTATGTATCTTCTGGACCTCTTTTTTCTATCACGTTTACTCTTCTTTTCTACACCTTGTTATTACACACACATGCACACAGTGGTTACAATTTCAAAACCAAGCAACAGTTGTAGTTGATATCACCTTTTATAAACAACCTATTGCAATCACAAAAGTGAATTACATGTTGTTTGTGGTTTATGATGAAATGTCGTACCTATTTCGAACAACGGGTACAAATGGAAGGAGTAGCAGAGAAGACAGCTAGGACATGATAACCACGGAAAATTCTAATCAAGTTATTTAAAAAAGACAATCCCAGGTGATATCAGGAGAGCACAGCTTGTTTTGCATGTCCCATTTGCTTAAGGTCTTCTTGAAAGCACCCGTTTTTTTTCCTGAAAAATTCAATAGTTTATTCACCACACTGTGCTTCAAATGAGCTCTTCCTGGATCTAAAATTCAAAGTTGTACTCAAAAGACAAAACTGTGACACATCTGAGAAAACTCAAAATACTTTTATGTAATGTCTCAAGGCAAGACCTGGTCTGTGGAGGAAAGGGAATCTCTTGAGAACTTCACACACAGCATGGTAAGGCGTTCGGTTCCTAAGCCTTCAAGGCCACAGGACAAGGTCAGTCACTGAACATCAGCGCCCTCTGTAGCCGACCAGAATCGTTGCAGGCATGTGCACAGCCCGTGAAGTGGTGTGCCGTTCGTTCGGGTGCCTGGCGATGAGCGACTGGCAGTGAGTCACGGAATCTCAGTGTGGTCTAGCGCCCTGTGCTTCTGCTAGCTCTCCAATCCCTCTCAAGATTTAGTCCAAAATATGTAAGAACAGAGTAAAAATAGAGAACTGTAGAACACTGAAATACTGACACACCTACGATACAGATCCTGCTGAGAGCTCAGGTTCCAGTCAGAATATCCCACCCATTTTGTTGGGTGATTCCTAATTCCAATAAATTCCTGGAGCCTCTGTGCCTTAATCAGTAAAATGAGTTTGGTCCATTCATCTTCACATAGATATTAGGAGAACTATACGCAATAAAACTCATAAAGATGCTCTGCAAGATATATTCTCTTCACAGTTGTTAATTGTTATTGCTATTATCATTTTATTCATGTCTCTTATGTTTTTTTAATGCTGTAGATATCAGATACAGTTAGTGAGTAATCAGCAGACTTTTAGAGCTCAAAAATAAATATTATATCACTGGATTTCTAGCAATTATTACCAAGATGGAGTACAAAGCAGACAAACAAAATAAAAGGGAAAAGAAAAAACCCTGAAGATTTGAAATCATACTTACAGCAGAAGTGATGACAAACAGTACAAAATACATAAATTCCTTCACTGGACTATGTTTCACCACTAAATCATGCGTACAATCTACATGAACACCATATTAGTGATCCAGAAATAGAAATAATCATGAGCAGTCTCAGTAAAGCAGAAGTACTTTGAAAAGTGATGGGCTAGGAGGTTAAGGAACTAAGTTTGAACTGTACTTACTGGATGAGTCTTAAAAACATTTAACTTCCTCAGTTAAACACAAAGAAACCATCAAAGATGGAATTCCTAGCCAAAATATTCCCAGATCTATTCGAACTCTGAGGTCCTGTAATCTTGAAATTAACTTCTTGGTTAACAAGGTGACTATGACTGCTACATTTATTCCTGTATTTTATTGATAGTATGGTATCTTATAGCCTTTATCTCCAAGTGTACTTTCCCTAAATTACTTGTTTGCCTCTTGAAAGAATCTTAGGAGAAAGATAACTCAGAGAATATTACTTGTACTTTATAGATGAAAAAGCAAAACACAATTGAGACAATAACAAAACGGCACACTTTATTTATCTAAATTATAGCACACTGAATTGATTTTTTTAATCCATAACTAGTTTATACAACCATAGCTCCTATTTCATTCTAAAGTGCTAGGTATCAAAACATGGGGAGTATTTAGCTCAAGTGATTAGGGCACAATGACTAGGAGCCCGAGTTTGGGATTTTAATTTTCATCAGCTTTGTTAGTCTCTTGCATCCACTTCCATGAGCTCCAGTCTCAGCCATTCTGAAAACGCACACACTCACTACTGGGCACCATCAGGACTGGGAGAAAGAACAAATACCAATTTGTACACATCCATCCCCTACTACTGGAATCTAAGGTAAAAAACAAAACAATACAAATAAACAAACAAAAAAACACTAAACTGGGAACTCCATCTCTGCACTTGAAGAGTATATTAGAGTATGTGGAGTAGGTAGATTATCACAGGAGACAATGCAGAGTATATCAATGTGCAATCAACCTCGTGGGCTCAGGAAACACTACCCCAAAATATGGCACTTTGGTACACTGAATATTTTAGGCTGAAGAAGTTTCAGAAAACAGCAGAAGCAGGAAGTTCACACTGATCTTCCTCTCACCCTTCCTAAAGATCTTTATTTATTTATTTATTTATTTATTTGACAGAGATCACAAGTAGGCAGAGAGGCAGGCAGAGAGAGGTGGGGAGGCAGGCTCCTTGCTGAGCAGAGAGCCTGATGCGGGGCTCGATCCCAGGACCCTGAGATCACGACCCAAGTGGAAGGCAGAGGTTTTAACCCACTGAGCCACCCGGGCGCCCCTCTCACCCTTCTTATCTGAAACAGATATAAAACCCTCCTATGGGAGGTACCCTCCTTATACCTGGAGGAAAGGTACATCCTTATATCTGAAGACAAGGGAATGCCAAGAAGAATCCTAACAACTACCACTCGCCAAGTTTCCCTGAGTTTACTATGAGTACCCCATATTCCTTAGTCTGTCATATTTCTAGATAATTGCCCACTGTTCATCAGAACTAGTATAAAAATACACAGTTCTGTTGCTTTGGGTTTTCATTTCCTAATAAAGTCTTCCATGTCACGTAAAACTTTATTAAATAATCATGTTGGGTTGTGTTTTTTTTTTTTTCTTATTAGCTGTCTTTGTTTAATTTTCAGACAGGGATACCAGGAGAGTTAAGGAAAACTTTTTCCTCTTCTAAGAACCCTTTGACTTTTCTCTTCTGTTAGGCCATGGTTTAATAGGACTTCCTTCTCAAATTCTCTAAGTCAGCTAATGGGATCTGACAAGGCTAACGAGGCCAGGCTCTTTAATTAAATTCTTAACCTTCTACTTAGAATCAAATGGAGAATCTGACATTTAAAAGGTATTATCTTTATTTATCTGTTACTTGAAATGACAAACATAATGACAGGGTTGGAGAAAACATATATTCTACTTTCTTTTCAAATCAGTAAAAGAGAAAGAGAATGTTCTTATTTTTTTATTAATAAATGAGGATCTGAACATAAAAGAAAAAGAAGACATGCATATAAGTATAACTCTCTCATGACTATGTTGGCAGACATGGATAGAGCTAGAGAGTAATATGCTAAGTGAAATAAGTCAGAAAAAGACAAATATATATGATTTCATTCATATGTGAAACAAAACAGATAGGCAAGGGGGAAAGAAAGGGGGCGGGGAGAGGGAGCAGCAAACCAAGAAACAGTCTCTTAACTACAGAGAACCAGAAGGGAGGTGGGTGTGGGATGGATGAAATAGGTGATGGGGATTAAGAGTACACTTAACCAGGATGAGCACTAAGTGATGTACAGATTGTTGCATTGCTATGTTGTACACCTGAAACCGATGCTACAATGTATGTTAACTTACTGGAATGTAAATAAAAACTTTAAAAAGAGAGAGACAGAGAGGTGCCTGGGTGGCTCAGTGGGTTAAGCCTCTGCCTTCAGCTCAGGTCATGATCTCAGGGTCCTGGTATCGAGTCCCGAATTGGGCTCTCTGCTGGGCAGGGAGACTGCTTCCTCCTCTTTCTCTCTCTCTCTCTGCCTGCCTCTCTGCCTACTTGTGATCTTTCTCTGTCAGATAAATAAAATCTTAAAAAAAAAAAAAGAGAGAGAGAGAGAGATAAAATCTGTCAAGGCAATGGACATTGGGGAGGGTATGTGCTATGGTGAGTGCTGTGAAGTGTGTAAACCTGGTGATTCACAGACCTGTACCCCTGGGGCTAATAATACATTATATGTTTATAAAAAAATAAAAAATAAATAAATAAAAAATCTGTCAAGGCAGCTAGTAAACTAAACAGAACAAAACCAAAACAGGTTAGAACAGCTGCGGTTGCCTCGGAGTTGTTGAACAGGCGGCCCAAGGATAAATAAAATAGAGGAAAAGACTTAGGAGTAATGAGTGATGTCTTCAAGGCAGTGAAACTGACCAAAACAGGCTTAACATACCCCTGGGCTTGACTAAATTTTAGACAGGCCGCTTCCTGACTCTGGGCCCTGACCTCCCTTTTTTAGGGCATTTGAGTAAACTTATCCTTCTAATTCCTTCCCTGTCCTTTTGAGATGTAAATCTTTAAAAAGCTTCTTGCAGAAAAAAAAGGAAAAAAAAGTGTCTTACCAGTTTTCCATCCCAGGAATATCTTCTAGGATGCACAGGGTGCTATCTGAAATGCAACCATCAAAGAAGATGGCACTCCTATCTTCAGGTCTGTGTGGGAAGGTAGGAGCCTAACTTTTAGGGGCAATGATTAGCAAATGCAGGTGGCCTAATCACAGAGAAAACATTTGCAAACGCAAGAACAATTCCCTGTGCACTAGGCATCCCACTGATTCATCTCCCCCTCACTTCCTTTAGCACTTCCTCTCCAGCTCACCCGCGGAGAGTAACTACCTTCCTGCCATTCCTGTCAACAGAGTTGAATTCAGACTTTGCTCGGCTTCACTCCCCTATTGTAATAGCCTTGAGTAACAATTCCAATGCCTATTTTACTTTGTCTAGTGCAATTTTTGCATGCCAAGATTTGGTCAGGGTTTTCTTTGTGCTTCTACAACTAAAAATCAGGAGGATACATACAAATCTTTTCATTGCAGCCCATCTGTGAGCAGAGAACATCCACAGCTAGCAGCAGGTAGCAGCATTAACAGAACGTATTTACACATGAAGGAAGTGCTTGGAGAGTGCAGATTCAGCCCTACAGGATGACCCGAGATCATTCAGAAATTAATCACAACAGGATATCCTAAATCAAATAAAAATACAATTGATTTCACCTCTACAAAGTAAAATGGTTCCAGAGCTCAGAGCTGAGCTTTGAAAACTAGGAAAGGCTGAAATATCGATAATTAGCACATCGGCAATGATACAGGTTGGGGGAGAGGAGAATCTTAATTCGTCCAGTGTGGGACTAACATCAGCATGGGATACTGAATGCTTTGCTGTGCATCAAAATATTTTAAGGATACCAACCCACAGTTAAGTTGCTTAGCGAAAACTCAGACTAAGATCTGACAAGAATTCAGCAATAAGGTAATAGAAGACAACTGAATCCCAGAAAGTAGACCAGCCTTCCCGGAAGCAAGAAGTCAAGATTTGTTTTCAAGAAAATGGGGGAGAGGGGCGCCTGGGTGGCTCAGTGGGTTAAGCCTCTGTGTTCGGCTCTGGTCTTGATCTCAGGGTCCTGGAATCGAGCCCCGAGTCAGGGCTCTCTGCTCAGCAGGGAGCCTGTTTCCCCCTCTCTCTCCGCCTGCCTCTCTGCCTATTTGTGATCTCTCTCTCTCTCTCTGTCAAATAAATAAAATCTTAAAAAAAAATGGGGGAGAGAAATAAAAAATGCAAGTTGCCAAATTTGCTTCAAGAGAAACCTCCTAGGGTGCCTGGGTGGCTCAGTTGGTTAAGCGACTGCCTTCGGCTCAGGTTACGATCCCAGGGTCCTGGGATTGAGCCCCACACCAGGCTCCCAGCTCAGTGGAGAGCCTGCTTCTCCCTCTTCCTCTGCCTGCCGCTCTGCCTACTTGTGCCCTCTATCTCTCTGTCAAATAAATAAATAAAATCTTAAAAAAAAGAAAAAAGAGAAGCCTCCTGTCTCACCTGGACTGCATCTTCAGCTGGGGCCTGCACCACCCCCAGGGATACCCCCTGAGCCCATACAGGTAGAAGCAGGCTATGGGCTGAGGAGGAATGACAGTAGTGCTTTGCATGTGGACAAGATGGGGGGAATATGGGCATAAGGAAAATGCCAGAATTCAGCAAAAGGAAACTATCACTTAATGGTGTATCTGGATCTTAAAGCAAACTAAGCCTTGGTGCAAAGCCAATCTCTGCTTTTTCCTATTTGGGTGAAATTAGACATGCTGATTTCATTGAAGTTCATTACATTTTCCATGAAGCCAGAGATGACAGCATTTGCCAGACTGGGTTGCTATAAAGATGAGAGAAGTAATACATGTAAAAAGCCTACTAACATAGTACCTCACATAGAGTAGGTGCCCAACAAATGGTACTAGAGGGGCTTGTGTTACATTATAGCCTTGCATCAAGTTTCACTCTTTGGAAATAGAAGTGTAAGAAAGATAGGTTACAGGAGCTAAATAAACTTTTCTATACATGGAAAAAAATGTCTGGAATATTTTAAAATAAAGGATTCTATTTCAAAGCTCTCCAACATTAAAAAAGGAAGAAAAGAAAGAAAAAGCAAGCAAGCAAGTAAGCAAGCTGCCTTCTGTTTGGATTGAACAAAAAGGAGCTCAAAAAGAAAGGGACCTGAGTGTTAGGAGAAAATCCTTGACATACACTTACCACATCAAAATCCTTACCATATCAAAGATTTGTCTCCCTTAACTTTACTGCTTTCACATTTTGAAATTTGGATCACAGGACAAGTATTTCTGATAATTTCAAGACTCTCTGCATACTAGAATATTAGTTTGGTAAGACAGAGATGTTGATTCATAAATAGTTCCCCCCTTTCCTGAAAAAGAAATAACTAGAAAGTTCTTTGCTTCAGATAACCAGTAGGCTAATTTAACTTTCTGATGGCCAATAAAACAGTTTGCTGGTAATTATATTAATTCTATTACCTTGTGAGATCCTGGGAGATAATGGTTATTTATCAGTTGTGCTGTGGTCAGTGGTGGCATGAAGGCAAAGCTCTGGACACTTACTGAATACACATGTCCTGTTGCTCTACTGAGCACTCTATTACTACCATGATAGAGAGATAACAAAAATAAAACATTAAGAGCTGCTTAACATGCAATTTGTGATTTTCAGGGGGGAAAAAAAAAGCTTTTAAAAAACCTAAAACAGAAGTTGTACTGATTAAAAGACAAAAAACTATTCAAAGTAAAAGAAAAAAAAAGCATTTATCAATTGTACTTAGAATAATAAATAGGGATAAGCAGATTATAATAAAGATTCTGACACTGATCTACAAGCAGGTTTTCTCATGTCATGACAAATAGTGCTAAAATATATTTATTTACCAGTTATTCCTGTTAATTTTTGCATATATCACAAAGAAACCACACTAGAGACCCACTGAAAATGCCACTGTACCTCATTCAAAGGTGTACTTTTAAAGCTAAATGCAGGGTGTCTGGGTGGCTCAGTCAGTTAAGCATCTGCCTTCAGCTCAGGTCGTGGTCTCAGGGTCCTGGGATGGAGTCCCACATTGGGCTCTCTGCTCAGCAGGAGTCTGCTTCTCCTTCTCACTCTCCCTCTGTATTCTCCCCCCACACCCCCACCCCCCGCTCTGTCTCTCTCAAATAAATAAAATCTACTTTTAAAAAGTAAAAATGCAAATTTATAATGAAAATGACTTCTGTAAATATGGTGGTCAGAAACTTAGGACAGATTTATCTGATTTGAATTAAACTTGCTTACTTGGTCAATATTGACAATACTATAAAATAGTAGATATAGCATAAAATCACTAAGATATGAATCTACTATTTCTTTTTATCTGTGGGGATTTGAGAAAAAGGGAAGCATCAAAGATGACCACAGATTGTTTGTCTCAATAACTCCATATATGAGGAAGATAGCAGGAGACATCGCTTTTGGATTTCTTAAGTTTGAAATGTCATTTAAGCTTACAAATTGGTATGTTGAGTAAGCATTTAGATATAAATACCTGGAATTTAAAGGAGTGGTCCAAGCAGAAAATATGAATATAAGAAGTATATATCTTCAGGGTGCCTGGGTGGCTCAGTGGGTTAAAGCCTCTGCCTTCAGCTCGGGTCATGATCCCAGGGTCCTGGGATCAAGCCCCGCATCGGGCTCTCTGCTCAGCAGGGAGCCTGCTTCCTCCTCTCTCTCTGCCTGCCTCTCTGCCTACTTGTGATCTCTGTCTGTCAAATAAATAAATAAAAATCTTAAAAAAAAAAAAGAAGTATATATCCTCAATGCTACTCACAAACTTGACACAGAAAATAGAGAATAGGTGGAAAAGAGGTTTAGGGGGTGCCTGGGTGGTTCAGTTTGTTAAGTGTCGAACACTTGACTTGAGCTCAGCTCATGATCTCAGGGTCCTGAGATTGAGTCATGCCTCAGGCTCTGTGCTTGATGTGAAGCCTGCTTAAGATTCTCTCCCCGCCATCCAGCCTGCTCACACACACTTGCATGCACTCTCACTCTCTCTAAGAAAAATGGAAAGAAAAAAAGAAGAAAGAAAGAAAAGAAAAAAAGAAAAGAAAAGAAAAGGTTTGAAGACTGAGGTTTGATATAC
The DNA here is from genome assembly GCF_963455335.1 of Martes martes. Lineage (NCBI taxonomy): Eukaryota > Metazoa > Chordata > Mammalia > Carnivora > Mustelidae > Martes > Martes martes. The sequence goes on from NC_137898.1 coordinate 37,942,562, forward strand.
TCCAACAAGGAAATATCTAAAAAGGTAAGAAACAGTTATCAAAGGGGAATGAGTAGGAATGGCCAATGAGAAAGGAAAAGATCCCAGAGATGTGGAGTCATGAAATTCAAGTAAAGCAAATATTTTAGGAATGTGGAAGTGATCAAGTATTGCAAATACAGCTGGTATAACTTAATACGAGAACTATGAACCAATATTCTAATTTAGCAGTATGGAGTTTACTATTCACCTTGAAAGGAAAGAGCTGCCTTTACAGAGGCGCAGTGAAATGTGAATTTATGTGGATGAAAATATATTTAAGAGCACAGGCAGTCTTTCAGAGAGTTTTGCCATTAAAAAGAGCAAAGAAATAAGTCAGCAACTGTAAGGCAATGCAGGGTTGAGTCATGACATTTCAAAGATGGGTGATACGACAGCATAATATTTATGAAATAGAAAAACTGATGATACATAAGAAAAGGGACAATTATCAGATATTATTGAGTATGAGTAGAGTATAGAGCCAATGCTCAAGTGTAAGGACTGACTTAAGCATATGGGTAATTCACCCAGTGTAAGTATAAGCAGTAAGTCAAAGTAAATGGGTAACAGTGTAGATAGATTGCTAGATATGCTAAAAGCATGAAAAAGCATTCTTAAAATGTATTAATTAGGGGCACCTGGGTGGCTCAGTGGGTTAAGCCTCTGCCTTCGGCTCAGGTCATGATCCCAGGGTCCTGGGATCGAGCCCCACATCAGGCTCTCTGCTCAGCAGGGAGCCTGCTTCTCCCTTCCTATCTGCCTGCCTCTCTGCCTACTTGTGATTTCTCTCTCTCTGTCAAATAAAAAAAAATTAAATAATTAAAAAAATGTATTAATTAAGTTTCCTTCAGAAAAGGCTGAACAATCAAAATAAAATCATTTTATGTAGGTTTGAGGGACTATTTGCCAAGATGTAGGAAGATGTAGGGACTATTTGCTAAGATGTAGGAAGGAGAACCAGAAGAGGTAGTACAGTAGCCTGAAGCTATAATTACTTTGGGCATATAAAGTGTGGAGACATAAATCCTAGAGAAGAATGTTTAACTCGGCAGATAGACCTTAACAGAAGACATGAACTTTGGTTGAAAATCCTAACAGCTCTAGTTGACCATGTATGAAGAACACACAAATATACTGAACTCTCTACCCAGCTTCCTTCCATCTGCTGCCAGGAATTTCCAGGCCCAATGGGAAGCCAAAAGATGAAGAACAAACTGATATTGTCCATAGAGTACAGATTTAGAAGTGTAGTAAAAGCTGGAAAGTAGAGCTGGAAGGGTAAATGAACAATGTTCAACATAGATAGCTTCCATTTTCTTGATGAAAGAAGAAGCAGGGTATGATTAGTTTTATGTGTCAACCTAGCTGACCTGCAATGCCCAGATATTTGGTCTAACATTATTTTGGATATTTTTGTGAGTGTGTTTTTGAATGAGATTTACATTTAAATTGGTGGACTCTGAGTAAAGCCTGTTGCCCTCCGTAATTTGGGAGGGTCTCATCCAATCAGTTGAAGGAAGAGTAGGACAAAAGATCAACCACCAAGAAAGAAGGAATTCTGCAGTAGATAGCCCTGCGACCTAAACTGCAACACTGGCTCTTCTCTGGGTCTTTAGCCTGTTAGTCCATCTTGCAAATTTTTCATTTACCAGCCTCTATAAGCATGTGAGCCATTTCCTTAAAATAAGTCTCTCTCTCAATAGATGGATATGTTTTGATATAAATGATCTCTCTCTCTCTCTCACACACACACGCACGCACGTGCGTGCGTGCACACACACACACACACATACACATTTCCTCTTGGTTCTGTTTTTCTGGAGAAACCCGACTAACATATAGGGATATCAACTAATACAATGGGGTGCTCGCTTCGGCAGCACATATACTAAAATTGGAACGACACAGAGAAGATTAGCATGGCCCCTGCGCAAGGATGACACGCAACTAATACAATGGGTTGAGCAGGAGGAGTTTAAAGATTGAGGAGAGAGAAGGAAGTATAAAGTAGGCATCATATTGGGAGAATTGATAGACTGTGTGATGTATAAGAATGCAGGACTGCTCACCAGTAAGGGGCCACTGCCACTTAAGAGTACTGATCATAAGTTCTGGGGCACCTGAGTGGCTCAGTGGGTTAAAGCCTCTGCCCCAGGGGTACAGGCCTGTGAATCGCCAGGTTTACACACTTCACAGCACTCACCATAGCACATACCTTCCCCAGTGTCCATAACCCAACGACCCTCTGCCTATCCCCCTACCCCCAGAAACCCTCAGTTTGTTTTGTGAGATCAAGAGTCTCTTATGGTTTGTCTCCCTCCCAATCCCATCTTGTTTCATTTATTCTTCTCCTACCCCCCAAACCCCCCATGTTGCATCTCCACTTCCTCATATCAGGGAGATCATGTGATAGTTGTCTTTCTCCGACTGACTTATTTCGCTAAGCATAATACCCTCTAGTTCCATCCACATCGTCGCAAATGGCAAGATTTCATTTCTTTTGATGGCTGCATAGTATTCCATTGTATATATATACCACATCATCTTTATCCATTCATCTGTTGATGGACATCTAGGTTCTTTCCATAGTTTGGCTATTGGGGACATTGCTGCTATAAGTTTTAACAATATACAGTCTTGGGGCGCCTGGGTGGCTCAGTAGGTTAAAGCCTCTGCCTACGGCTCAGGTCATGATCCCAGGGTTGTGGGATCGAGCCCCTCATCGGGCTCTCTGCTCTTCGGGGATCCTGCTTCCTCCTCTCTCTCTCTGCTTGCCTCTCTGCCTACTTGTGATCTCTGTCAAATAAATAAATAAAAAATCTTTAAAAAAAAAAAAATATACAGTCTTACATCTGATAAAAATAACATGTGTTCATAGTAAGTGAGAGAAAGTTTGAGATCTAAGCTTCACACACGTATGCATATATATATTGGAATCTATAAATATTTATTTGGTAAAATACACATATGTAATATAGTATACATTATAGGTGTAGACATATTTCTGAACATTCAGAATTGAAGATGGAAAATAAAATTGGAGATGGAGCTAGATACTCCGAACATAAATTTAATTTCTGCTTTTCATCTTTTTACTTATACTTTTTGCATGCTGCACTGTTCTAAATGGTTGTGATAACATAATAAAACTTCCAGAACTTTCTGCCCAGTCTTAATGATTTTATCTTGATTTTGAGGTTCCTATTTAATTGTTAGAAAGAGCATTTAGGGGGTGCCTGGGTGGCTCAGTCATTGGGCATCTGCCTTGGGCTCAGGTCATGATCCTAGTGTTCTGGGATCGAGCCCCACATCGGGTCCCTATTCGGAGGAAAGCCTGCTTCTCCGTCTCCTGCTTCCCCTGCTTGTATTCCCTCTCTCACTGTCTCTCTCTCTTCCCTGTCAAATGAATAAATAAAATTAAAAAAAAAAAAGAAATAGCATTTAGTAAGGAGAATTCATGAATAAATCCAGGTCGTTCCACTCAGGTGGTGTCCTAGTCAGCAGCTCTTGCAGTGATCAAGGCTTTGCACACCAGCAGGGATCAGCAGTAACACACTTTCAGGAATACTGATTGTGTTGATACCCCAAGTATACCACAGTTAAGCACGTTGCATAGAAAACCTAGTTTTGTTAGCTGTATGGACAAATGTTGATTATAAACCTGACTTCCCAACTGCTTTTAACATACTGCAAAGAAAATAAATGTGAGAGAAAGAAGAATCTTGTGGAGAAAGCAAATGTGAGAGGAAGAAGAATCTTAAAAGAAGGATCCTAAAAGATCCACTTTAAGGATCTTAAAGTGGGTGTTAGAAAGAGAGTCATGAAAAAACTGTGAGGAACCCAAAACAAATCAATTAGAAATGTTAACTGAGTGCTTTCTACACAGTTCTATCACTGCTCACACTGGTATTTTTAATAGATGTAAATGAAAACTACTTGACAACAATATGCAATTTTATCTATTTTACTATTAATTCCCAATGATAATAGTAATTATGGTGACAGCTAACATTGATGAGATGCTGACTATAAGCCAGTGACTGATTTCACTTTCCATACATTTAACTTTTCACAATAAGTCTGTGAGGTAGATATTCTGTTTATCTCTATTTTATAGTTGAAGGAAGAAAGAAAACTGCTGAATTTACAACAAATGTATGTTTAACTAATTTATTTTTTTTACTTCATTTCTGGAGTCATGGAAAAACTGACACATGTTGAGCTTGAGGCTCTGGAAGATACAGAACCACCAGAGGAGCTTAATTTTATAAGAACTTAATTGGCTGAAGTTTCAGAAGGATGCTTAATTATAGATGTGGAAAGAAGGTCTTTTAAAAATCATTACAAGGGATCAAGGAGCATAGGTCAGAGCTTGTGTAACTTGAGTCAACAGGAACATTTAATTAACCCATTTATTCTTCAATTAAGTTTATTAATGGGAACTGGATTAGATTTAAAAAAAAAAAAACCTCTCAATCCTTGTATATTTCAGTGGCAATCATTACTTTCCAAGTGTACAAATCCTACTAAAGAATGCACAGATAGTATCATTCAACTTACTGATACAGACTTTTTTTAAAAAGATTTTATTTATTTATTTGAGACAGAGAGTGAGGGAAATACTGAGAGAGAGAGCATAAGCAGGGGGCAGAGGGCGAAGCAGGCTCCATCCCAGGACCCTGGGATCATGATCTGAGCCAAAGGCAGAGGCTTACCCAACTGCATCACCCAGGTGCCCCTGATGTAGAGTTTTCTTATTGAAAATTAGTTCATGACAATAATATCTCAAAGAAAATGTAGGTGAATATATAATCCATTCCAGGATAGAATCATTAAATTAACTATTATGTAAATAGATCTTTAGATAGATAATTAGATTGCTAGATAATTTTTTTAGGTGAGGGATGGGTGTTATAAATAAGCAACTATTAATCTGATGTTAACTGAAAGTGTTTAGGACCATGAGAAAATCTGTATGAATACCAACTGGAAAGAAAAAACACAATATATCTCATTTTCAGAGGGATCAGGACTATATTTGATAGATAGGCTCACATATTCTAACTATTCTTTCCATGGTACAAAAAATAAAACATAATTTTTTATTATTTTCTTTGTTCATGTTTTTTTTCTGTATTGAATATGCATGCACGCAATTATAGTTGGAAGATAAAGTAACCCTTTAGAATATCTTATATAGGAGTGCTTGGGAGGCTCATTCAGTTAAGCGTCCAACTCTTGGTTTCAGCTCGGGTCATGAGCTCAGGGTCCTGAATCAAGCCCCACCTTGGGCTCTGCTCCAAGCAGGGGGCTGCTTGAGAGTCTTTCCCTCTCCCTCTGCCCCTCCTCCCACTCATGCTCATCTCTCCCATTCTAAAAAAATAAATAAAATCTTAAAATGTCTTATATATAAATATATATTAGATTTATTTTAAATATATATACGAATTTGCATAAATAATGAAATTAAAATCATGAAATACATAATATGCTATTTATTTTTAGGTTGCCCTAAGATCCACATCACAATCTCTTCACACCCGTAAGAGTTTTGTAAGGGCTTGGTTAAAAAATGTAATTATTTACCAAATGCCGTTGAGAGAAAAATGGTCCCACCAAGCGAACATAAGTGAACACAATGGTGTGCTCAGTACCACCACCTGCCTTGACTCTACCTAAAGGGATAAAACAATGAAAGCACAGAAGCACAAACTCAAATAACTGCATTTGGAGAATGGTGGCCAGACGTTAAAGCTTCTGTGAGTTCTAACTAGTGCCAACCAGTAACAAAGCAACTGTACAAAGAATCAGCCTGGTTTTTTTTAGGCTTGGAGCTTTTCACCTGTAAAAGGAGGCTGGTGGGCAAGATAATTGCCTCTGGCTTCAGTGGTGTATAAAAGATTACTTAGGTAGAATCCTAGTAATATTTTCATGTCAGTCATAGTAATTTGTTTATCTTAACTCAGTTTTTCTTCTTCCCTCCGATCATATTGTAAAAACATGTTAGGACTGAACTGACCACCAAGATCACCTTGAAAAGCTCATTAAACTTCCTAATGAAATGTCAGACACTTCTACAGATACGTCGTTAATATTTCCAAGTAAATAACAATGTCTTCACAGGTCGCAGACTACCTAAATTACTCAGTGAAACATTTCCAAGCAAGGCCCACACTTTAATAATACACAACCTGACACTTACAATCAAAGCTGGCATGCCTTTTTAACACATCATTAACCATAAATCCACACATTCAAACATTTATTCAAGCCTCGCAGAGTTAACTCCTTTTTTCTTTCTCCCTTATTTCCTGCTCTGAGCAATTCAGCGGGTAGCAGTCCTATAAGTGCTACATGGACAAAAACCAGCCAGCAACGTGAGGAAAGCCATTATAGAGAGAGACATGTTGCCTGGGGTGGGAACAGATCAGGAAGTCGATCAATTTACATGGGAGGGGTCAAAAAGGCACCAAAGGTAACTTTCTTTTCTTTTCTTTTTTTTAATTTAAATTCAATTAATTAACATATAATGTATTATTTGTTTCAGAGGTACAGGTCTGTGATTCATGAGTCTTATATAATAGCCAGGGCTCATTACAACACATACCCTCCCCAATGTCCATCATCCAGTTACCCCTTCCCTCCATCCCTCTCCTCTCCAACAACCCTCAGTTTGTTTCCTAAGATTAAAAGTTTCTTATGGTTTATCTCCCTCTCTGATTTCATCTTATTTCATTTTTTCCTCTCTTCCCCTATGATCCTCTGTTTTGTTTCCTAAATTTCACATCAGTGAGATCATATGATAATTGTCTTTCTCTGATTGACTTATTTCACTTAGCTAGTGAAATAGCTAGTTCACTAGTTCCAGCCACATCATTGCAAATGGTAAGATTTCATTTTTGATGGCTGCATAATAATCCATTGTATATCACATCTTCTTTATCCATTCATCTGTTGATGGAGATCTAGGTTTTTCCCATAGTTTGGTTATTGCGGACACTGTGGCTATAAACATTGGGGTGCACATGCCCTTTTGGATCACGACTTCCTTATCTTTGGGGTAAATACCTGGTAGTGCAATTGCTGGGTCATTGGGTAGCTCTATTTTCAACTTTTTGAGGAACCTCCATACTGTTTTTCAGAGTGGATGCACCAGTTTGCATTCCTCAAAGAAGATTTGACCTGAATGGTGTGTCTGATTGTGGGGAGGAAAGTGCTTGTGAGGCATGGAACCTACAGACATTTGTAATGCGTTCTACACATTCACAAAGCCACAAAAGTTGCATTTGGATCAAGTTTACTCAGTTTCCCAAAAGGCTGATCTCAAGTGAGTTCTATCTAATATCTAAATACTTTTATGTAAATACATGTATATATATTTATGTATTTATTTATATGCACTCATGACTAACATATACATGTAGCAGAAATGATTATATGTTGGAAGACAAGAGTGACAAAAAATTGAGGTTTTGTGCAGATTCTACCTTCCTACAGTGAGGAGCATATAGTGCAACAAGAATTATTTTTACATGGCTCCCAATTCACTATTGTCTTATTCAGGTGGAGGACTTGGGACACTCTTTGAATTAATAGGAATTTCATAAATCCATAGTGTTTGACCCCATGCCTTCAGAAAAAGAGATTTCTTGTGATAAAACTCACAGAGTGGAGATTCTGATTCTTTATTGTCAGACAGTGCACTCAGTTTGCTTTTGAAAAGAAACAACTTATTTCCTGTTTTGTGGCACAATCAATGAGCAACTTCCAAAGGAAAGACGAAGAGGATGTTCATAAAAGGTTTAACTGAACCAACACTACTCAGTAAATACACTGATGCAAATGTATCCTTAGAATTTATTATAGTCACCATTTTTTCCCAAGGAAATCTTCAAAGAGAATTAGTTAATAAATAAGATGTTTTGGTAGGTATTTTCAATATTAATGATGATGAAAATGATAAGGATTCTTATAAACTTATGAGACAAATAAAAAGAAAAAAAAAGTGTAATCCGAACAAGAGAAATTTTCTACCCAACTAAGAGAACTTAACAATCTTAAAAAAAATTGCCTCTGACACTGTTGAAAAAGAAAGTTCTGTGTCAGTTCTGTTTTGTTGATTCACAAGACATTGAACATGAAGTGATTCGCTAATAGTCTCATGTTCTGTGTCTTGGGGTACATTTAATAGTGCAACATAAGGGAAGCCTAGGAGCTGCACAAATAGAACTGCTTTCAATAAAAATCCTAAACACTTTAGGAACCAAAATGGGTTTCATTTTCCATCTCCCAGAATGGTGATCCTGAAAGAAGAAAAATAACCCCCCCTTCCCCCAAATTAGAAGTATACACCTAGAGGACTCAATAAGTTACTTATTAAAACTTACCATGAAAAAAAAAAAAAAACCAACAAAAAACTTACCATGTATCACGTACTGCATTAGAAACTGGGGCTAAGGAGAACAAACAGGTACTTGCCTCACTCAACCACAGACAAGGGCAACGCAGTATGGTAACTTTTAAAATATGAGAAATGTAGAGCACAAAGAAGGGGGCATTAATCTAGGTCTGATAAAATCTGTAGGGATGAAGCAAAGTTTTCCACAAAAGTTGAAGGACAAATATACAGTTATGATGACAATACTTTGCCTTATTTGAGCAAAAACAAAGAGAGAGAGAAATTCCTCTCAAATAAGATATGAAACATGTAAGAACAATTTTGGGCATAAAAGGAGTTTCCAGACTGAACAAGAATTTAACATTCAGTCATGACTGAATTATCTTATCTGAATGATTAAGTATCTAAAAGAACTACAATTCTTTTTTATATAGCCATGGACTCAGTTCTATACATATCTGTTGTCCAGAAGATGATAATGTGGTTCTAACTGCAAGAGAGGCTGAGACACTAGTAAATGGAGCCCCTAGCTAAGCAGGTATAAATTTTCTGCTAAAACTCACTTGTATTACCAAGACTGAGAGAAGGGATGCATGCAGACATACGGTTGTTTCCACCACATTATCTTATTTAAATTCTACTGATGACCAAAAGAGGCAGTGAGTGACAGACTACAGGTAAGTAGTATATCTATTACAATAATAAAGATTACAATAAATAACTTATGTATTAAGTTATTAATACATAATTACTATTAAGTTACTATTAAGTAACTTATAGATACTACAATAATGAGTATGATATATAACTTATGTGTTCTGAAATGTAAAAAATGTCTGAAATGTATGAAATTTTGAGAGATTTTCTACAAAAGCTAGTTTGAGATTCACAGCTTAAAAAATAAAACTTCTAAGCAAACTGCCTTCCAGTGACCAAATATCCAACTATTACTACTCAAGAAAGGGCAGAGAGCCTGATGCGGGGCTCGATGCCAGGACCCCGAGACCATGACCTAAGCCGAAGGCAGACCATTAACCCACTGAGCCACCCAGGGGCTCCAAGAAAGGACTATTTTTTTTTTTTCTTTTTTAAATGGTAAAATAATTCAAGATGAATCACTAGTATAACATTTTGATAGGAAACCTTATTCCTCAAACCTGAAAAAAATTAAAACCTTATTTGGAAATACATAACTGCTGATAATTGAATTCTAAATTCCTTTTTGTTTACCTCTTAAAGTCAAAACTTCTTTTTTTAAAGTTATATCTAGGCAATTCATGTATCAGGTAAGTGTTAATTACAAGAAAAATTATAAAATTCTGTTAGTCTTGTTTGGAAAAAAAAGGGTAAGTGTAATTTCATTGAAAACCCAGAAAGCTGGGTTCAACGGAGGCATAATCTCATCTAGAAAATAATAAATCCTTGGGAATATGAGAGGTGTAGCATCCAACATGACAGAAACCGTTTTGTGAAGAATACAAAAAGAGGTTTATTTTCTCAACAGCTGTGGCAAGAATAGTGAGCTTAGACACTGCATACCTGCATAAGATATGCAGAAAGATTGAAAGAGGCAGTTATTTAGGTGGTTAGTTTCACAAAGTCAACAGTCATGGAGGTGGAAAAACAGTGGTTAGAGTGAGAAAGCATCTTAAAAGGAAGGGAAGAAAATGGAGTGCCGAGTTCCTTCTCTATTCTCTTCTAGCTCTATGAAATTAAACAACTTGAACAGCCTCGAGGATTTACTTTTTCTTATCTCTTTCTTCCATTTCAGAATGTGTTCTGCTTGACTTCTGGATTGTGCAAAGTGCAATCATGTATATAAAAGGGCTTGCTTGCCCCAAGAAGTGCAACTACACGTGTAAAACGCTAGACACAGGAGTGGCTGATGACAGTGGCGGTTTCTACTTCTTTGGTGAGAGACTTTTATTGTTAAAATACATAAAGCTGGCAATAAAATAGTCAACAAATACTTACTGAATATCAGCTATGTGACAGGCACTAAGTTCCTAAATAGTTGTATGAGAGGTGATGAAAGAGGAGGAGGAGGAAGGAAATTTTAAAGCAAGGCAGTCATATCTGCTTTAAATCTGAGTCTTATTTCTTAACATTCCAGATGCCTTCTTTTCTGTGAGTATAAAATTACTTAAGTCCTTATTATAATATCACAATGTCCACTGATTGCTTTGGGGATCTAGCATTTCATTCTAAAGGTGCACCTAAACCGAGTGCTTCAGAACTATCTCTTGCTCATAGTGCATAGCAGACCATTTAATCAACTGTCCTGCTCTTCCTTGGCCAGTAACAATACCCAAGGCCCAAGATAGACTAAGGAGTATTCTCTCTACAGCTGCCCTTAGACCATACTTGCAGTGCTACAAATGACTACTCTTTGAGATTTCCCTTCTCCGCCCTTCAGAGTTACAAAGTGACCACATTTCCTGACATTTTTGAGAACTGTTCATCTAAACAACAGAATCCCTTCTGTCTACGTGGAAGAAATGCAGATGGCCGCACCTCAGGTCACAAGCACTCCAAATGATTGTTAGTAGCCAGCCAGCACCTGCCCACTAGCAGCAGTTGAGAACCTCTTGTTAAGAGGCTTTCTTTTCAGAGGGTGGCCCGTGACTGGCTGTGTTGGCATCATTTGGGAAATTGCTAGAAATGCAGAATACAGGCCCTGCTCTTAATCAGAACCTGCATTTTTACAAGATCCCTGAGTGTTCTCAAATACACTGAAGTTTCAGGAACACGGAGGAAGACACCTAGCTTAAAAAAAAAAAACCAAAAAACAAAAAACCCACGACTGTTTTGGGTAAGGAAGAGATTATAAGTCAATGTGAAATGTCAAATTTAAATAGGGTATAATACATGGTTTTGGAAGGTTCTTAATGTATAGAAACATTCCTATGAAATAGCCACTCTCTCATAATTCCTTGATACAAATTTTAGGTTATTAATATGTACCATGATATGTTAAAAAATCTATTTTTTAGAGAAAATGGAAAATGATAATGGAAATTTCTCTTGCCTGGGGCTATAAATATTTTTGGAACACAGGACTCAGTGAATGATGTACAATAACGCTCCATCTAGTGTTGTTTTCTGCAACATTCAGACATAAGGACCTATTGTCTGGAAAAGGACCCGTTACCGTTTTGAATGTCAAGTATGGTAGGTCTAGTCAATTCCAACAAGGTTGATATTTTTATTTCAGCGCAGAGTACAAAAGGTTTCTCTGTACTAATGATTTACTAAGTCTCACTAAGTTTCCCTGAGGTTGAAACCTACGATCTTCACTATATCAAGGTGAATAAACCATTCACAGAAGTGGTGAGGAGGGAGAAAAAGCAAAAAACAAAAAAACAAAATAAAAACAACAACAACAACAACAACAAAACCGGGAAGGGGCAAAAGATGAAGTATTTCAGTTGATGGTTGAAATTACAGGAAAATATGTTACTTTCCTGAGGTTACTGTAAGAAATTACCACAAACTAGGTGGCTTAAAGCAAGAGAAATTCATTGTCTAACAATTCCAGAAGTCAAAAGTCAGACGTCAACAGGCTGACAAGATATGGAAGCAACCCAAAAGTCCATCCGTATCTGAATAGATAAAGGAAATGGGGTATATCTACAATAGACTCTTACTCAGCCATAAAAAAAGAATGAAATCTTGCCATTTGTAACAACATCGATGCACCTACAGGGTATAATGCTAAGTGAAATAAGTCAGAGAAACACAAATACCATGTGATTTAAATCATATGTGGAATTTAAGAAACAAAACAAAAAAACAAAAGAGACCAAAAAGAAAAACAAAAAACCCAGACTCTTTGAATACAGGGAAAAAACTAGTAGTCGCCAGAAGGGAGGTGGCAGGGGGTGGGGGGTGAAGTACATTATGGGGATTAAGAGTTAATTGTTGAGCACTGAGAAATGTTATAAAATTGTTGAATTATTATACTGTATACCTGAAAGTAACAGGACACTGTAATTATACTTGCATTTAAAAATGAAATTAAAAAAATGAAAGATACCACCTCCCTCCCAACACAAAAATCAACAGGCCAAAATTATGGTGTCTGTAGAGTTGAGCTCCTTCCAGAGGCCCCAGGAGAGAGTGTGTTCCTTGCCTCTTCTAGTCTCTCATGGCTGCTGCCCTTCATTGACTGATAGCCGCATCTTTCCAATCTTCGAAGCCAGCGTATTCCGATCTTTCACTACTTTGTCCTCACACAGCCACCTCTCTACGTGTATGTCAAATAAGGACACATGTAAATACATTTATGTTCCACCAGAATAAATCACGATAAGCTCACCATCTTAAGATCCTTAACTTAATCACACGTGCAAAGACTCTTCTTTATAAGGTAACACGTACAGTTTTCAGGGATTAGGACCTACTATCTTTGGGCCATGTTTCAGCCTACTACCTGTATTTTCCACATAAAAACTGATTAAAGACTATATCATATGTTTGGTTTGTGAACAGCCATATATTAATAGGTAACATTTTTAGGAAGAACAGGGAGGGGCACAATGGTAGCTGTTCTCATGACTATTATTTTATTTGACCCTCATAACAACTTGGGGTGGGGGGGAATACGGTGTGTTTACTTAAATAATGAGAACACGGAGGTATCACGGATAGTGTTTAAGATGTGATTTGAAGCTGGTGTATTTTTTCTGTCTCTCTTTCACCTTGGCAACCTTCTTATTATCAGTGACACCTACATTTGTGCTTCTAAGCACTCATGTTTTCTATACGTCTGAGGGGGAGAATAATTTGTAATTTGCCCAAGTAATTATCTCAAAATATTTCTAACACTCTGTGAATTTGCATACTCACTAGAAATAAACTCTAACATAATGTTTTTAATCAAGTTTTAAAAAAAATAATATTTTCCCACCTCAAATTTAGATTGAAAGAGGAAGCCATTAAATCATAGACTCTTAATCTCAGGAAACAAGAGGGTTGCTGGAGGGGAGACAGGTAGAAGGGATGGGATGGCTGGATGATGGACATTGGGGAGGGTATGTGCTACGGTGAGTGCTGTGAATTGTGTAAGGCTAATGATTCAGACCTGTACCCCTGAAACAAATAATACATTATATGTTAATAAAAAATAAAAATGATAAAAATAAAAATAATCTTGGTAGATCACCTGATAACTATGCATGTTGTACTTCTTTATGACATGTATTAGAGCCCAGCCTAGTCTGACATTCAACTTTTTAAAAACACTCCTAGAATATTCTGAGAAGCTCTAAGCAAACCCAAAGACAATCTATAGTCCCTTAGGTATTTGTTTGAAATATTAATAGCCACCCTCTTGGAATTTATCTTGACTTTAATAGTTAAACATTATTAACTCAGAGCTTTGTGTTATTTCTACAGAGTAAGAACTTACAAACTTAGAATCCTGAAGCTGGAATTTAAGGAACGGTGGGAATCACTTGATCCAAATCCCTTACTTTAACCAATAACCCTCAAGAAAGTCGTGACTTCTTCAAAGCAACACAGTGAGTAAGTTTGAGATGCTGGTGGAAACTTCACTCAGTAACAAGCCCAAGTGAAGTATTTTTCTTATTGCTTCCTTCCTCCCCTCTCCCCTTCCTTCCTCTCTTTTTTTCCTTGGTGATTTCTAACTTTCATGCTTTTGTTCTCTCTTTTGGTCCAGCGTGTCGGTAATCGAGGTACAATATCGCACCTTCCAGCCCCACACGTAAAAGACAGGATAGCAAGTTTGAGTGATTTCTAATCAATATGAGGTTTTCTGATTCTGTATGACTTTCAAAGTCATCACAAGTTTGATCTCAGGGATACTTCTCATAATTTCAGAGACTTTCATTCCTATGAATTATGGAGAGTGACCCATCCTATATAATTTATATAAATATAAGCTACATAAGTAATATTTATTATTCACTCAACAAATAACCTATCAAGTTCTTATTATGTTTCATCAAATATACAGAGGATCTAATGCTAAAGAAGATAATGTTACTGTTCTTATATTTTTTAAAAAAACAAACATGGATTTAGTTAATAATACTGTACCGTGGAGCACTGGGTGTGGTGCATAAACAACGAATTTTGAAACACTAAAAAATAAAATAAAATAATACTGTCCTGTGCACATACAATTTGTTGAAAAGATAGGTTACATGATGTGTGTGTGTGTGTTAACAGACTTTATTTTTCAGAGCAGTTTTAATTTCACAGCAAAACTAGGGGAAGGTATTGAGATTTCCTATATACTCCCTGATTCCACTTGTGCATAGCCTCTCCCCACCAGAGTGGCACCGTTGTTAGAACTGCTGAACCTACACTGATACATCATTATCACTCAAAGTTCATAATTTACATTAGGATTCACTTTTGGTGTTGTAAATTTTACGGGTGGAAAAATGTATAAGGAAATGTACCCATCATAATGGTATCATGCAGAGCATTCCATGCTTAGTGATCTCCGGTGCTCTGCCTATTCATCTCTGTTCTCCTCTCTAACTCCTGGTCTAACAACCACAGATCTTTTCACTGTATCCATAATTTTGCCTTTTCCAGAATGCCATACAGTTGGAATCGTATAGCATGTATCCTGTTCAGACTGGCTTGTTCCATTTAGTAACATGTGCTTACATTTCCTTTGTGTCTTTTCACAGCTTGATAGTTCATGTAGTGCTGAGTAATATTCCACTGTCTGGATTATATCAGTATATTAATAGATCAGTCTGTCAAAGGAAGGTTGCGTCCAGGTTTTGGTGTTTTGAATAAACCTACTATAAACATCCACGTACAAGTTTTTATGTTGATGTAAGTTTTCAATTCTTTTGATAAATATCAAGGATGTGATAGTGGGATCATATGTAGGAGTATGTTTGATTTTGTGAGAATCTGCCAAACTGTCTTCTAAAATGGCTACCATTTTGCATTCCCAACACATTAAGGGTTTTTACAAAAAAAAAAAGAAAAAAGAAAAAAGAAAAAAAAAGAGAAAAAGAAAGTAGAGAATGACCATGAACACGTAAATCAATGAATTATGTAATATAATTCAAGAAATGTTAGCCGTTATAAAGAAAAAAAAATCAAGATGAGGGGTCAGAGATTTTTCTATTACTCATGGATTTTAGAACAAAGCTATAAATTGTCTTAAATTGTAGCCTTCTACTTTTGATTCAGAAGCAGTACAAATAAATTTGTTATTTTGCTGTTAAAACAATGGTCTATTCTGGACACATCATTACTTTCTAAAATGAAGCTATATAATGATGATCTCAGAAAATAGTCATTTACCATACCACTTTCTCCCCAAAGAATAATTCCTATAAAATTAATATTTACATATCCAAATTATTAAGAGAATAAAGAACATGATCCCATTGTGTTCAGAGTTAAAAATTCAAGTGAGCTTTTCTGATTTTTTAAAAGTTCTCAGAGGCATATCTATCCCACGTAATAAATCTGAAGATAATACTAACACAAAACCTACAAACTCATTTCATATGCATTTCCATTATGCATTAATTGGGATACTGTGTGTATATTAGTAATTTTTAAGTCATTACTTAGATTTGTTTCTTCTCCTTGTCAATCATTCCATCTTCTCAAACTTCTTTAAATGGATTCCCTTGGGGCACCTGGGTGGCTCAGTGGGTTAAAGCCTCTGCCTTCGGCTCAGGTCGTGATCCCAGGGTCCTGGGATCAAGCCCCGCATTGGGCTCTCTGCTCAGCAGGGAGCCTGCTTCCCTTCTTCTCTCTCTGCCTGCCTCTCTGCCTGCTTGTGATCTCTGTCTGTCAAATAAATAATAAAATAAAAATCTTTAAAAAAATAAATAAATGGATTCCCCTCACAAATTTCCTTTTCTCACACCTCTAACTGGTTGTAGCTTCCTCGCCCTTGGATATCCCAGTCTATGTCCTTGAGTAAAGACTACTTAACATGTTAAGTTGTCATAGAAGGGATAAACCCCATTTCAAGTTTGGACATAAAGGCTGGGTAGGCACATAGGTTCCAGGAATGATGTTGGATCCATGATGCACAAAGGAGGTGGTAATGGAGAGAAGGAGGGGCAGAGAAGCAAATACAACATAATAATGTATCTCTGGCAATTAAAAACAAAGCAGTTCTACCGTTTCCTTCCAGGCACAGAGATAGAGAAGATCATTTACCTGGTGTTATAGGACTAAAGTTTCCCTAGTGCCATTTTTACCAAAAATTTGAATGTAGCAAGTAAATATAAAACGAGAAGAGTGAAGATACTTAATATGTTTGGAATGAGGGTGGAATTATTTGCAAGGGAGCATCGCTAACAAAAATATGGTGATACAAAAACATTGTGCATGACTTGGGACCTGAAATGATTAAAATTACTTACAGGCTCTGATCTGAGGGATAGTAAGGAAATGAGTGAGGATAACAGGGAGTGATAGATGTATTCAGTGGCTTTCTGGATACATTGTATGAGTCTAATATCTACTCACTCTTTTGCAATGAACTTTTCTTCCCTGTGGGAAATCCATCTGTTTTCAATAGGACAGAAATGTGACTCATTCACAGCCAAATAAAGCACCCTTTCCCTTGGCCATGGTGAGTGTCCCAGCATGTGAGTAATTCAGAATCTTCTCTGGAAATTTTCTGCTGTTACAGTCTGAAAGGACTCTCTCATTTGGCTATTGTTTCTAAACTGGTAGGATGTTAATCACATGGTTCTTGGCCTTCTCATCGCCATCTGCCATATGGAGAGAGATATTTTGAGAGATGGAATGAGACTATCTAAAAATTAGAGAAGTAGAGTAATATCTTACTTTAGTGTTTTTATTTAAGAGAAATACGGAGTTGCATGTTCAGAACCATTTTGTAAGCAAATATTTATTGTGGCACAGCACTGCTTGCTGATGAACTAATTTTACCTCAGAACGCAATGATAGCAATTATAATGACAATGATAGTCTCCACATTTTAAGAGCTAAATATGTGCTAAATGTCTTACATGCATTGTTTTTTCATTTATAAAATTAATATTCTGAGGTATATAAAAAACACAATGTTTATTTATAAAAAATGAAATTAAGAAATCAAACTTTCTGCTTTACTTGAAGCATGACAGATAACATCAGCTAGTCCCCTCTCAGAAAACAGAAAGAGTGATCCAGTTCCTTCCATGGGCACAAGTCACACAATTTCAACGGAGAATCATTTCTAAAATTGCATACAATTTTAGATGTAGGCATAGAGCCAACATTCTGATGCAGCAAATTAGAACTTGGCAGAATTAATTGATTTTAACAGTAAATAAAATAAAATTTAAGGTAGATTGTAATCTCCCATAAGGCAGTACTTTTGGCTTACCTCTGAAATGCTGAGTAAGAATTATATGTCCTTGCAAAGCAGAAAGATCACTGACATACTTGTATCTGACGAAATTTTCAGATTTATTTTTCCGTGTATTATGCTTTGGCTTTATTAGATTGGCTGCCCCAATGTCTTCCTGTGACACATACCTACAGTATTGATCTGGATGCTAAAAACACATATGTGATTTGCAAGTAAGCTGGCGTGAAATTTGACTCAGCTATAAGCATAAATTAACTGCTTTCTTCACGCCAATAAATAGCTAATAATCTTTCTTTTTAAAAATATTTATTTATTTATTTGAGAGAGAGAGAGAGAGAGAGAAAGCGTGCACGTGCAGGGGAAGGGGCAGAGGGAGAAGATCTCAAGCAGACTCCATGCTGAGAGCAAAGCCCAACATGGGGCTCGATTTCATGACCCTGAGCTGAAATCAAGAGTCCGACGCTTAACTGAATGAGACACCCAGGTGCCCCTAATCTTTCGCCTACAAGAGAATGTTTGCAATATCAGGCTTTTTTTTTTCTTTTTCTTTTTGTTTAAAGATTTGATTTATTTGTTTGACAGAGAGAGAGACAGTGAGAGAGGAATACAAGCAGGGGGAGTGGGAGAGGGAGAAGCAGGCTTCCTGCTGAGCAGGGAGCCTGATGCGGGGCTTGAAACCAGGACCCTGGGATCATGACCTGAGCTGAAGGCAGACGCTTAACAACTGAGCCATGCAGGAGCCCCAATATCAAGCTTTTTTTAATGTTTGCTTTCTTGCTTGTGAATAGCTATAAATTTGAATCCTTTCCTTTCTCTCAAAAGTCACCTCCCCAATAAAGCATTCAATGAGGGTATTGCCCTCATCTGCACCCTTATAGTATTTTATTGAAAAATTATTATTTCAATCTGTTTATTATGATTATTTATGTAATTTTCATAATTATTAATGTGTCTTATATTATGTGCAAAAATGATATTATTAAATTCTGTTATTATTTTTTAAAGATCTTATTTATTTATTTTGAGAGAGAGAGAGGGAGAGAGAAAGCATAAGTGGGAAGGGGCAGAGGGAGAGAGAGAATCTCAAGCTCAAGCAGCCTCCAAGCTGAGCACAGAGCCTGAGGACTGTGGGACCACAATCTGAGCCAAAATCAAGAGTCAGACTCTTAGCTGACTGAGCCTCCCAGGTGCCTCTTAAATTCTGTTCTGTATGTTCCTTGTTGACAAATATTATTTTGTATGATTTAAATTGATAATATTTATATCCTTTAAAAATCCAGCACAATGTTGGGACAATGTTAGGAATTAAGATGTTTATTCTAGAAATGAATATATAAATAAATCTCATATGTGCTTCTAAATAAGCAATATTAGAGTACTTTCATAGACAGATCTTTATGTAATAAAATGTTTGCTCTTTCCCTGTCAAAAAATGCCTAAGACTTGCACCTAATAAAATGTTCCCTCCTTGCCCTGTTTCTTTTTTCTTTTCTTTTCTTTTTTTTTTTTAATGCCTAAGAAGTTTACCTAAGCCATTGATGGTGGATTGGTTTGAAAAGTATCAAATTCATATCACCTAGAACCTCAGAATGTGACCTTATTTGGAAATAGGATCTTTGCACATATAATTAAGTAAAAACCAAGTTATAGGGGCACCTGGGTGGCTCAGTGGGTTAAAGCCTCTGCCTTCGGCTCAGGTCATGATCTCAGGGTCCTGGGATCAAGCCCCACATTGGGCTCTCTGCTCAGCAGGGAGCCTGCTTCCTCCTCTTTCTCTGCCTGCTTCTCTGCCTACTTGTGGTCTCCGTCTGTCAAATAAATAAATAAAATCTTAAAAAAAAACAAAAAACAAAACCAAGTTATACTGTATTAGGGTGGGTCCTAAATTCAGTAACTGGTGTCTGTACGAGAAGAGGAGAGGAGGCACATCGAGAAGGCCATATGAAGACAAGAAGGTGAGATTCTTGAGAAGCCAAAGAATGTCAAGGATTGCCTGGAGGCACCAGAAACTAGAAAGAGGCAAGGCAGGATTATTCCTTATAATCTTCAGAAGGAACACTGCCCTGCTGGCACTTTGATTTTAGACTTCTGGACTTCAGAAGCGTGAAAGAGTAAATTTTCGTTGTTTTAAGCCAGCCAGTTAGTGGTCCTTTATTACGGGAGCCCTAGGACTTAATGTAGATGGGAAAACTTTACCGACTGGGTACACAATGAGCCACAATAATCAGTTCACCCCAATTTCTCAGAACTAAGCACTTAAAAAAGGCAAACCAGCAGGAATCAAGTGAAAGACTCTAATGGAATTACTTAAAAACATCTCAGGCATGTCCTGGACTCAGAATATATTGAACTCAAACTTCACACCTATCCATCTGCAGACAGCCATGAGGGCCTGATTTCAGAATGATGACCCTGAAGGATGCTGTCACATTATGAAATAACCCATCAGCTTCACTTGAGTGTGTTTACTGAGGCGGGAAGATGGAATAATTTATTTTACAGAGATTTACAGTCATAGAGTTAAACCAAAATGTGTTTTCTTCTTAAAATTTACTAGAGATTTCTCTAGAGCAGTAGTTACTGACCTTTACTATTTTTGTCTCAGCCACAGACTCCCTCTGAGAATCTAAACCCTCTCCTCTGAAAAATGCACATATGTATCTACTTTTTTTTGTTACCTTATAATCTCAGGGTGGTCAGAGATTCTCTGATATCAATCTTTACATTTTATGGGATCTCTAAGCATCTCTACTGTAGAGAATATCAAATTAGGGAAAGCAACTTCAATTTCCAAATGTTGAGGTATCATCCAATGTTTACTCAACTCATTTAACTTCCTGGTGCTAAGAACAGACCAAAGCGTGTGGTCTTAATTTATTCTCACCGCACAGAGTCCTGGCCCTATGTTCCTTTTGTGTGCCAAAAATGTGAATTATAGTATTTTAGAAATGGTAGGATTCTAACTTCAAAAGTCAGCATCTAACTGAGGAGATAATCCAGAGAAAAGCAAAGTTAAAGTCACATTATAAGGACAGGTAAGATGCCATTTATACACACAAGATATTGTAACACACACACATGCATAACGGAATGGTCTGTCATTGGTACTTAGAGTAAGTATTCAAAACCCTTGTGATGGTCTGCCATTTACTAAAGCTGATTATCATGGACTTTAAACCTTTATTAAGAAAAGTTATGAATACACAGGCTATCAAATTTTGGAAAGCTGCTTCCACAATGTGAATGTTATCCATAGCGTTAAACCCGTATCTCTGAGGAAAAACTAAAGCAAACAAATTAGAAATAAAACAAACAAATCCCCTCTATTTTTAAAGTTCATTATAGCTCCAGGGAAGACATGACTTAGTCTGCTAATCGGACATGATCCCTGCGGTATCTACGTAGATACAGAAATTAGTTACATGAGAAAACAGGACAGATGTTATCCATTGTCTAATGCTCAAGGGATAGGGCTGTATGGTACCAGAGCCTGCAGGGAGGGGGCATCAAGCTGGCTGGCAGCATCCTGCTGTTGGCAGAGGTAGCCTTTGCCTTAAGACAACCAGCTCTGGGGTGTGTTGTGGTTATTCCTGAAGCTCAGTCTACAAGCTATCTATCCAGTTCTCTTAACAACTTTCTGTGATCTCTAGATGACCTAATAAATCCTTTTCTTCTCATCAGAGAATTCTTTTTGTCACAGCTGAGAACAGCAACTGATATACTGCATCTAAAAACACATGTTCTATTCCTCATTTTCCTGGAAATGTCAATGGCTACTTGGAATTGCTGGGAAATCTACAGATTGGTCAGTGACTTGACCTGTGACAAGAATTTTCTGCCAGCACTTATAACAAGAACAATAAAACCAAACATAAAAAGAGATCAAGTCAGTTACTAGTAAAAGCTAGAGGAGTTACATTAGTATTTCAGAGTCAGGTTAAACTAACAAGCCATGCAATAAGTAGATGAGCAAAAGAATTGAAAGACTAAAAAGAAAAAAAAAAAATGGAGCTAATGGTGAGAGGGAAAGCCTGCCACTGAGACAGAGTAGCGTTGACAAATTTCTGATCTCTATCACCGTGCAGAGTGAGGCCTACTTTTATGGTTCTTCATCTTGTTGTTGTTGTTGTTGTTATTATTATTATTATTAGTGTGATTATTTATTTTATCCTTACCCTGGACCATTCTGAATGAGTCTCAGGAAAATAATCAATCATAAGAATCTCTCTTAAAAAAACCACCATAAAAAATAGTGGCGGGGAGGATGGGCATTTTCACCCTACTTCCCTCCTACCCTTTTTTTTTTTTCAGTCTCTTCCTTCCCATTTATCTCCATAGTCTGATTACAGACTATGTTTTCATACCAATCTAAATTAAGTATTACCAACTATGTATTCCTTTAAAAAGTCCTGGACATTATCAAAATCACACATTTCATTAGGGAGATTTGACTAATCAAAGATAGTTGTCACAATGTCTAATTTGTCTAATACTTCAACACCTACATACTATCCTATGCATACCTTGAGCATTTTTTATGTCTAAGAAAATTATAGATAATCTTATTTTATTCTAGGGGGTAAAATGAATAATTTTAAAGAAAATTAGAAGAGAGGAGAGAGGGTGTTTAGAAAGTACAAAGTCAAAGAGACTTTAAGCTTTGGAGTCCATGAGATTGGTTATATCACATGATAATGAAGTTATCATATATATGGAAGTAAGAAAAAGGAGGCTGAGTTTTTTTGTTTCTTTGTTTTATTTTTTGGTGCAAATTTTTTTTTTTAATTTATTTATTTGACAGAGATCACAAGTAAGGAGAGAGGCAGGCAGAGAGAGAAGAAGGGAAGCAGGCTCCCTGCTGAGCAGAGAGCCCCATGCGGGGCTCGATCCCAGGACCCTGGGACCATGACCTGAGCCGAAGGCAGAGGCCTTAACTCACTGAGCCACCCAGGCGCCCCTGGTGCAAATTTTTATATTTGTTCCAACCACATAATAACCAAATATAAAATAAGCACTTGAATGACAAAAATGGATTGTATGAGATATCAAAACCAGGTAATCAAAAAACCGTGAACAAACATGTAGGAAACACATGTAGTCCAGGACCAGATGCTTCACAGATGAATTCTACTATATATATATATTTTTTTTTTAAATCTGCCTAAAATAAATTTATTTAAAGAAATTAAATCTCCAAGAGATACACTTCCCACCAAA
The DNA here is from genome assembly GCF_963455335.1 of Martes martes. Classification (NCBI taxonomy): domain Eukaryota; kingdom Metazoa; phylum Chordata; class Mammalia; order Carnivora; family Mustelidae; genus Martes; species Martes martes. The sequence goes on from NC_137898.1 coordinate 37,965,535, forward strand.
TGACAACACAACCACCACACAGCAGGCTGACAAGCACTGACCAGTGAAATTCAGCAGATATTTATGAAAGCAATGACCGAGATGTTAAACAAAGTTGTCTAGGTAATAGAATAAGAGGAGCTCCTTCCCTACTCATTTTATGAGGTCTGTATCACATATTTTTTTTAAGAGAGCTAATACCTATTCTTCTTAAGCTATTAAAACAGAAGAGGAAGGGAAACTTCCAAATTCACTCTACAAGGCCAACATTACTGTCAAAATCAGATAAAGACACTACAAAAAAACAAAGCTATAAGCCAGTATCTCTGAAGAAGACAGATGCAAAAATCCTCAGCAAAATATTAGCAAACAGGAACACCTGGGTGGCTCAGTTCATTAAGGAATCTGCCTCCAGCTCAGGCCATGGTCCTAGGGTTCTGGGATTGAGTCCCACATTGGGTTCCCTGCTCCGTGGGAAGCCTGCTTCTCCCTCTGCCTGTTGCTCCCCCACTTGTGCTCTCTCTCTCTCTCTGACAAATAAATAAATAAAATCTTTTAAAAAATATTAACAAACACAATTCAAAAACACATTAAAATCTCATTTACCACAATAGAGTGGAATTTATTCCAGGAATGCAAGAGTGGTTCATTACTCACAAATCAGTCAATGTGATATGTTCCATTAACAAGAGGAAGGATAAAAACTATATGATCATCTCAACAGATACAGAAAAAGCATTTGACAAAGTACAATATACATTCATGATAAAAATCCTCAGCAAAGCACATTTAGCAGGAAAATAACTCAACATAATAAAGGCCATAATGAAAAACCCACACCTAGTATTATACTCAAAGGTGAAAAACTGAGAGCTCTTCCTCTAAGATCAGAAATAAGACAATGATGTCCATTCTCACTACTTTTATTCAACATAGTACCTGAAGTCCTAGCTGCAAAAATCAGACAAGAAAAAGAAGTAAAAAAGACATCCAAACTGGTAAAGAAAAAGTCAAACTGTCACCATTTGCAGAATAACACAATATTACATATAGAAAACCCTAAAGACTCTACTAAAAATTTTCTAAAACTGTTAAGTGAATTCAGTAAGTTCACAGGATATAAAATCAAAGTACAGAAGTCTGTTGTGTTTCCAAACACTAATAATGAAGCAGAATAAAGAAATTAAGAAAACAATCCCATTTATAATTCCATCAAAAAGAATAAAATATCTAGGATTAATTTAGCCAAGAAGGTGAAAGACCTATACTCAGTACGCTATAAGACACTGATGGAAGAAACTGAAAATGATACAAAAGAATGCAAAGACTTACCATGTTCATGGATTACAAGAATTAATGTTGTTAAAATGCCCATAATACCCAGAGCAATGTATAGGTTTAACGTAACCCCTATCAAAATACCAATAGCTTTTTTTCACAAAGCTCAAACAAATAACCTAAAATATGTGTGGAACCACAAAAAAATTTCATAGGCAAAACCACCTTGAGAAAGAAGAACAGGGCTGGAAGTATTACAGTCCCAGATTTCAAGATATACTACAAAACTATAATAAACAAAACAGGATGGTATCAGCACAAAAACAGACACATAAATCAATGGAACAGAATAAAAGGTCCAGAAATAAACCCATTTCTTTATGGTTGATTAATCTATGACAATGGAGTCAAGAATATACAATGAGGAAAAGACAGTGTTTTCAAGAAATAGTGTTGGGAAAACTGGACAGCTACATGCAAAAGAATAAAACTCGACAACTTTCTTAAACCATACACAAAAATAAATTAAAAACTAGAAAAAAACAAAAGTAGTAATCTCTTAGACATCACCCCTAGCAACATGTTTATGGGTATGTCTCCTCTGGCAAGGAAACCAATCCAAAAGTAAACTACTGGGACTACATCAAAATAAAAAGCTTTACACAGCAAAGGAAACCATCAAGAAAACAAAAAGGTAACCTACTGAATGGAAGAAGATATTTCCGAATGATATATCCAATGAGGGATTAATATGCAAAATACACAAAGAACTTATAGAACTCAAAACCAAAAAGATAAACCATTTGATTAAAAAAAATTGGCAGAGAATCTGAATACACATGGATACATAAAAAGATGCTCAACATCACTAATCATCAGAAAAATGCAAAACAAAACTACAATGAGATACCACCTCATACCTGTCAGAATGGCCAGTATCAAAAAGACAAGAAATAACAAGTATTGGTGAGGATGTGGAGAAAGGAGAAATTACAGGCACTTTTGGTGGGAATGTAAATTGCAACAGCCACTGAAGAAAAAAGTATGAAAGTTCCAAAACTAGAACTACCATGTGACCCAATAATTACACTATGGATTATTTACCCAAAGAAAATGAAAACACTAATTTGAAAAGATATATGCACTTCTATGTTTATTGTACCATTATCTACAATAGCCAAGATATGGAAGCAACCTAAGTGTCCACTGATAGATGAATGGATAAAGAAGATGTGGTATACATATATAATAGAATATTACTCAGCCACGAAAAGGAATGAGACCTTACCATTTGTGACAACATGGATGGACCTAGAGCATATTGTGCTAAGTGAAATAAGTCAGAGAAATCAAATACCATATGATTTTCCATTTATGGAGAATCTGAAAACACATAAACAAATGAACAAACAAAAAAAACAGACTCAAATACAGAGAACAAACTGGTGGTTGCCAGAGGGGAGGTGGGTGGGGGAAAGGATGAAGTAGGTAAAAGAAGGAAGAGGTACAAACTTCCAGTTACAAAATAAATTAAGTCATGGAGATAAAACGTACAGCATAGGGAATGTAGTCAATAATATTGTAACAGTTGTGTGGAGACGGATGATGACCAATTATGACACTGAGCACTGAGGAATGTAGAGAATTGCAGAATCACGGTGTCACACGCTGAAACTAATGTAATGTTGCACATCAGTGACAATTCTATAATGAAAATAAATAATTTAAGGTAGCCATACTAGACTTCCTACAAATCAAAACAAAACAAAACAGAGACAGATTAGGAAATTACTAGAAAGCTGGTGATATATCTACTATAAAATCAAATTTTATGTCGTAGGAAATCTAACATTGTACAAAATTATACACTGAAAACACAGGATATACAGGAAGACAATGACTGGGAAAGACCCCTTACCATGGAACTTTGTTATCATAGCATTAAGAACATAATGATGATATCAATAAAAACATAGCCATAATATGATATTTCTCATTTTTTCCCAAATACCATAGTCAATCATTTGCAGCCTTACAGTTAAGATTTAGTATTTCATCCTCTGAGATGAAGATCCTAAAGGGAATTTCTTCTAATAAAGCACTTTATCACAAAAATTAAAACCTAAGGCATACTTTTCACTAATCTCTTCTTTTAATGCAAGGGGAAAGTCCTAACAGAATCTGCTATACTCAACAGCTCAGTCAGATATCTTGGTGCACTGAAAAGCAATTTTTTAAAATGTTTTGAAGGCACCTAACTGCCACTATCAACACTAAAGGGAGGTTCTTCTGTATATTTTCCTATTCCCTTGGATTTGTAAAGAGTTCTCTAAAATGTAATAAGGTTTCCCCCTGACTGTTTCAAACCTTAACATGTTAGGAAAAAATTACACATAAACCAAAACAATTTTAAAAACTTTACTGGCATCATTCCACCATTAATTCCTACTGTGGTGATTCTGTTCCAAGAAATACACTGTGGGGGAACAGATTTGACTTTCATGTTCCATGGAAGAGAAAATAAGCAGAAAAGCAGAGGGCGATAACTCGAAACTTTCTGCCCCACACCGCATTTGCTTTTTAAAAGGTCAGAGTATTTTTCCCACTCCAAGGGAGAGCTTAAATCTTAAATCTCTCTCCTCTACCCATCCCTCCCATCCCCACTTTCTCCCACTCTAAAACAAAACAAAACAAAACAATACCACTCAGAAGAATAACCCATTAGAAAGAAATTAAACTACAAGAGAATCATCAGAAAGCTGTTTAAAATCTCTTTGCATTCTTTGCACATGCACATCTGATAGACCATTTTAATGTCATAATCACAGTCCTGATGATGAATGTTTGACACCAAAACATTTGTAAAGTCTATTTTTTAAACTTGATATCAAAGTGGAAACCATTTAAGGAATAATGTGAATAATGAGGTTTATCTATTGTTTAAGTGTCTCAAAAAATAAAAAGACCGTATGGACAAACGAACAAATGAGAGAAGGAAAAAGAAAGTAGGAAAGTCTAAAGTGATTGACTTGGGATTCAAAATAAACATAATTAGTGAGACTGGTCAAAGAAAATGTATCACTAATTAGTCATGGTTTAATAGTCCTAATTAACTGCATTCAAGAAAAAAGGTGGAAAGAGAAATGTGGCGGAGGAAGTGTAGAAAATAAAGTATTCGTGTAACAAGAAAAGGAAAATATGTATTTTGTAGGGTTCTCTGAATTTAAAGGTTATAATGAAAGCTGTTCCAGCTTATTTCTGTTCAACTCTACATTACTTTAAGATAATCCTAAATAAATTTTTCATTCTAGTTTGGCTCTTCCTAGCAGGAGGTCAATTTCTAGCTAGCCTTCTTCTCCGGCTCCTGTAATGTCATTGGGCAGACGGATGAATTTATGAAATGAAAAATATTTTTTAATATTAGCGCAAGCAAAGTATAATTAAACGGGAAAATGAACTAGAGAGGTAAGAACTAATGACACTATCAAATATACTACAGTGGGATTATCTACTCTTTGAAATTCTCAACACTGCAATTCCTTTCCACTGGAGGCAAAACTGGCATGGGATCAATATTCCAAAAGCTGTAGCAAGTCTATAAGTGGGTTTGCATCTATGCTTTGATTTATATATAGAATTTGCCTGAAAAATATCTTACCTCATTCTGGAGATCTCGGATCATTTTGCTCTTTCTTTCCATGTCAGTCTTTAAAAAATTAATCTGAAAATGAATGGAATATTATTTAAGCACATTTCAAATTCATTCCTATGGCTTTTATCGACTTATTTTCATGGTTTTTGAAGCATAATACAATGATTAACTCTTTATCAACAAATATTGCAAAAGAGCAAAGGATTAAAATTTTCATTAACCAAACTTTCATAACTAATTCATACACATATGCATTAATTATAAAAAGGCTCTTCTCAAGTAAAAAAGGTTTTTTTTTAAATTGAGAAGCCATGCATATTATAATTGTGATTTTCTTACCTACTTAAACTCAATTTAAAAAGTGTGTTTAAAAAAAAAAAATGGCCAAACAGCAACAACAAAAAGCTAGATTCTAGGGTTGGGCCTAGAAATCTCCATTCATAAAACACTCTGCAGGTAGTTTTGACCTATAGCAGGTTGTAAAGCAATGGCCTAGTGATATTCCTGGTCATTAAAGCACAGAATGTTATAATACTGTACCAAAGAAACCATGTTTCCTTCTGAATTTGATATTGTTGGAATCTGTAATCTTGGTAAGTTGTTCAAACTATGCTTATACAAACATAGCATCTTTGCTGTCTGAATATATCTGCCTAAGTATTTTGAAAAAAAAATTCAGTATAGCATAGTTGTTAAAATCTGAAACTGTATAGTCAGTGAGAGTTCACTCTGATAAAAAGTACCTTTATGATAGTGGATAAAATATTTAATTTCTCTAATTTTTAATTTCCTGGTAGTCACATTTTTTTAAGTAAAAGGGAACAGATAAAATTAATTTTACTAAAATGTTTTCTTTAATTCAATATACTCAAAATATTATTAATTTGACATGTAATGGATTAATGATACAATTGACATTATTTTTTAAAATATATCATTAAAATCCACTGTGTGTTTTACACTAATTGCATATCTCAATTTAGCTTAGCCATTTTATAATGCTCAATAGCCTTCTGTAGCTAGTTTTTATATATACTGGACAACACAGGCTTTGAGGATCCCTGGAATGATACAAAAGAGACTGGGAATGTGTGTTATCTCTGGAGATACACTGAATCAGAGGAAATCAAGTTTAGGAGTAAAATGCATTTCATCATATATACAGACTGAAAAAAAAATAGTTCTGAAACATTTCAAACATAAACAAAAGACCAAAAAGTAATATATTAAAACACCTCTAAGCCCAAACCTAAGAATAAAGAAATGTACATATTTTGTCCAATTTTCTTCAGAACTTGTAAAAAAAAATGTTACACCTCCTATTAAAGCCCCACCTAATTTTTCTTCCTTCACTCTCCAGAAGTCATTGTGTATGAGTCCTGTGCATGTTTTCCTACGTTTTGCTTTCTGTGTATTGTGTAAATCCTTGCTAACAAACATTAACATCCCCTCTTTTCTGGCTTGTATAGAGGTCCTTAAACAGTTCCTTCAAATGGTAATGGAAATCTAAACCAATCCTGGATGGTCAAACTACATGTAAAACAAGCAGAAGCCTGAGAACTACCACGACCATTGTTTTGGTCATAATAATTTTCAAGTTAAATTTTAACTCTGAAGATAATGACAGCAACCTGAAAACATAAGTCACACTCTGTCCCATTGAGAAGATAGTTCTATTTGGCTGAAAATGCAAAGGAATGTAGGATGTGGTGGTGTTCAAAATTAGATATGTATGCAGCCCAGTAGGGTATGCCCCAACAGACAGCTTTTGCACCCATTTCGACTGCTGTGTACTGCCTCAGTCTACAGATAACCAATCTTGGGGCTGGACCAGCCTTTGCGGTTCTTAATATGATTGCAAGATACCCTCAGCAATATTACAGCAGGAAACTTTGAAAATTAAAAAAAAGAAAGGTTTATGACTTACAAGTCCTGGAAATTACATGTCACACCTGGGGCCACACAGGGAGGCCATGGATAGAAAGAGCCAGGGAGAGTGAAGGCCTGAGGTTCTGCTTTTATTGGGGTGGAGGGTAGGGGCCTGTCTAGGGTTTCCTGGGATCACTTTTTAATTGGTGATTTAAAACATAAGAACACAAGAAGAGAAAAAAACCAGCAGCCTAAATGGTCAATTACAGAAATCAACCAAGATCTCCAACGGAGCCTGAGCTACTTTGAAGCTTGGAGCTTGGGAAGGCAGCACCTGGCCTCGGCTCCCCTAGTCTAGGGGCTGGCCCTGTGTGTATTTCAGACGACCGTCCTAGAAGCCAACACCTACAAGTCACGGCTTACGTCAGCACTTGCATTTCACGAGAAAGAAAAGCCAGCTGTCAGAGCTTATACTACATTCACCCAGGCACGTTAGAAATTTTGGTACGTTACAGATTTGTCTTTAAGTCATAAACGACTTAAAGCCACCTTGCTTATATTAATGACCTATTCTTCCACGGACCCGCTATTTTTCCCAAATCATCACATTTTTATATTATTCAGTATATATGATACATAATTAACAATTTTCAAATTATTATATTAGTTTTTACATCCAAACACATTAGAAGGGGTTCTCACACATTACTTCAAAACAACCTTTAAAAGTAGCTAGAGGGGCACCTGGGTGGCTCAGTGGGTTGAAGCGTCTGCCTTCAGCTCAGGGTCCTGGGATCGAGCCCCGCATCAGGCTCTCTGCTCAGTGGGGAGCCTGCTTCCCCCCCACCCCGCCTGCCTCTCTGCCTACTTGTGATCTCTGTCTGTCAAATAAATAAATAAAATCTTAAAAAAAAAAAAAAAGTAGCTAGAGCACGTTTTTCTTTTCTTTTTTTTTTTTTAAGTAAACTCTACACTCAACATGGGGCTCAAACTGCTGACCCTGAGATCCAGTTGTCTGCTCTACCAACCGAGCCAGCCAGACACCCCAAAAACTAACTTTAATTAAAGAGTAAAATAAAAACTGGGGCGCCTGGCTGGCTTTGTCAGTATAGCAGGCGAGTCTTGATCTCAGGATTGGGAGTTTGAGCCCCACTCTGGACAGAGTTCACTTAAAAATAAAAAAAAAATAAGAAGGATAATGAAAATATATTGCAACGTTAAGAATATAATTACTTAAACGTGAAACAAGGATAGAAAATCTTGAGAACGCAGTGCTCAAATATTCAAGAGCTAAAATATATTCAGAATATTCAAAAAATATTAGCATTTTGAAATGGTTAGTCTAGAATCCCAACAGGTTTTTAACAACCCTGGCAAAATAGGCATTCCTAGTAGATATGAATTTAATTCTCAGAAACAGAAAATATCATTTACTTACTTTGAACAAAGAGGTAAGAACATAGCAATTCTTTAGTCTTAATGAGAGTCAAAGCTAGAAGTTAATTTTTGCCTTTAGACTAATTATGTCTTACTTAGGGCACGTTAAGCCATAAAAATTAATAAGAGTAGTGAAATGTATTCAATGAGCATTAACATCTTTAATTACTCTGGTTACAGAGAATGAGAGCTCATTCTTCCTTGCTGTCTTTTAGGAGTTTTCATGAGGAACACAGGTTTGAAAGATATGCTATTCCATTATTTGCTTAGTGATAATAACAAATGTTCACATATTCATAAAAAGTATTTTCCCATAGAATTAGATCATGACAGCTTTATTGCTTCTTCAATTTAACTTTTCTTAAGTTTATCTTCTTTTATATTTTTGTGATTTAAGTTTATTTTTTAGGTTTCACAACATTTTTACTATAAACTTAACAAATGATATATTTGTAACATTTTTTGCATAAAATATACAACCTGTTATTTTTATGGAAAAAGGCATAGGAATTAGTTATGTAATCAAGGGTAGCACATAAGATTATCAGTTCTTAAATCTATAATAGCACAATGTTTGCAGAATTAAATCCAGTTTTTCCCCTCTATTTGAGAGTGAACAATTACAATTATCTTTATCTCTCCTTCTTACCCAACCTTCAATTACACCAACAGTCTAACAGAGAAAATAATAATTATTCACCAAAAATAAATGTTAAAAAATACAAATTAGTGCAGCACCTGGGTGGTTCAGTGAGTTAAGCCTCTGCCTTCGGCTCAGGTCATGATCTCAGGGTCCTGGGATGGAGCCCCATATCGGGGGGAGGGGGGTGTCTCTGCTCAGCAGGGAGCCTGCTTCCCCCTCTCTCTCTCTGTCCATCTCTCTGCCTACTTGTGATCTCTCTTGTTAAATAAATAAATAAAATCTTTTAAAAAATTAGTTTAATTCTTAGTTAACCTAGAATTTCCAAATAGGAAGAGCAAACACAAAACATTCTGTTTGGGCCTACCAAAATTTGGAAGAGTACCATGAAATCTCTTTTCTAGATCCTACCAGATGCACATAAAAAACAAACAAACAAAACATTGTTTTGATAACTGTATCTCAATCCCATATTTGTTGAGGTTGCGGTCATCTCTTTATCTCCTTCTACACTCTGAGTTAAAACATATTAGTCATTCAGCTGGAAACACTGAAAAAGTACTCTTGGTGACATGCTTTTCAAAAACAAACTAACCAACCCAGAACCTTGAACCTCAGCCACCCCTTTGTATTGGCATGTTCTCACAGACCAAGCCATTACACACCTGCCCTAACCATCCCAGAGTCAGATACCAGATAACTAGGGGCATTCCCTATACCCCAGAGCCTGCTGAGATCATTCACTTGGACTCCTCCTAAGCTGCTTCCCCTTCCTCACACATCTTCCCCACAGAAACCACAATAAAGTCTCTTGCCCGCAGTTTCTCACCTCCCTCTGCCTCATGACCTACCCGAGTACTTCCCTGGACATTCACCTGTCACAAGTCATGCCACCCCACTGAGAACTGTGAGAAATAAACTGAATTCTCAATGGTGGTCATTTCCTGATCTGTTGGATGAACTGTACCTTAAATTTTCCATTTATATATTATATTTTAAAATAGACTCAAGTCCTAGAAACAAGATAAAGGGTCCAGTCCCCATAAATGGTATGTAAGATGGTTCTGGAGAATAAAGTAGAAATGTAGTGAGAAAATCTGGAGAGAAGTTTGATTCTCAAGACTTGGTGTGTATCAGAATCACCTGTGGAATTGATTAAACAGGCAATGTATGGCCCCACCATGGAGAGACTCCTGTTCTGTAGATGAGGGGTGGGGATACAGTGAAGAAAACGCAGTCACCAAGATCATAGAAATACTTGGTCGGCATTCACTCCAAGAAAAGATTTTTGTTGTATTTGATTGTTAGGGGTCTTCTAATTTCCAGCCCTCATTTATTGATGAAAAGAGAGGTCAAGAGTGAGACAAAAGTGCTGGTATCAGCCCCACACCAATGGATTCTGAATTACGGCATATAATGACCTTGCCTGTTTAATAACTCCACAAGTGATTCTGACACACCCCAAGGCTTGAGATTCAAACTTCTCTCCAGATTTTCTCACTACATTTCTACTTTATTCTCCAGAACCATCATCTATACCATTTATGGGGAGTGGACTTTTATCTTGTTTCTAGGAACTGAGTCTATTTTAAAAATGATTTCCCAGCCCCAGAGCAAAGGACATGAGAAAGAAACATACTTACAGTAGCTTGTTGTTTTTCTGCTTTCTCGGTTGTCTCTTTAAGTTGATTTTGCAGGACCTCCTGGAGAGACTTCATTTGTTCTCTAGGAGAAAACAGAGAGCAAAAGAGAGACATAATTCTGTTATTTCCTCCGTACATTATGAAAGGAGGCTTTGCTGTCCACATACATTTAGGAAACAGATAACCAGAATTGTATGTAGGGACACACTTAAGCATGCAGGATTTATTTGAGGATTCTAAGAATAAAGTTTTCTCTTCCATGCAAATACTAAAAGCAAGCTGTATTTAAAGGAAATTGCCTTGCTATTGTGTCTAGTAAGAATCCCACTGTGTGAATCATCTGTGAGTTGCATAATGTGTTAAATCAAATCAACGTAATAATTAGAGTTGAAAAGCTAATTTTAGTGACAGCATGCCAGGGTGTGAACATGCTGCTTAGAAAAAAAGTTGCCACGGATTTGCTGATAGGATAAAATTACAACTCCCCTTGGATGCTCCTAATTGATTAATTCTAAGGCAGTGTACTTTAGACATCCTTTATAAGGCCTGAGATTTTTTATAAAAATGAAGAGAAAAGACACTTATTTTGAACTTGAGGGCTGCCTCATTTACTGTGGTTAACAAGAGAAATACATGTCTGCATGTGTATACACATTATGTCTCAAGCTCAGTAATGCACACGGATCTTGTCTCACTTGTTAAAAATATAAACATTTCCATAATTTCGCATTCCTCTCAAAGGTTTAAGATGGACTCATTTATGATAAATCATACTATCTTTGTGTGCCCCCATTTTATCACCTAAGCTACCACTTCCAAAAGTTTTGATACCAAATGAGGGTTAGTTTGTAAGTGTGTGTATGTGCGTGTGTGAGTGTGTGTGTGTGTGTGTGTGTGTGCATGCACGCACATGTGTTTTATTCTGGCTATAGGAATAAAATCCTTTAAAGCAACAACAGCCAAACAGAAAGCTTTCCTAGCCTTTCCAGCAGAACTCAAATTCATTTAAAATTCCCAACCTAGAGCCAAAAGACTACCTCTACAACCTTTGTGTGCAACCACACTACAGAGACTAGGGAAAAGAGTGCACCCTCTTAGGTCCAATTTCTTCATCTATAAAATGGGTATACTAATAGAGCTATCTGATAAGTTTGTAATGAGGTTTAGATGACATTATGTAGGCAAAATACTTAGTACAATGCCTGGAAAATAATCACTTAATAAACATGAGATGTCTGTCATAACCACCAGGATCACTGCAGGTCCTAAGTTCATTCTTTGACCACCACATCCTACACAACCGCAAGCTGTTCTTTCATCCACTGGGATTTAATGATGCTCCCAGATTTCTTACTCTATAAACCCTTAAGTCCCAGTCTCAATTTCAGGATATCAGTAAGAGCCTATATGATTGTTAAAATCAATTTGAACTTTGTTTGTCAAGGCAAAATATAATTGGGACAAGTTATAAAATAACTTTTGTAGATGGTTTGAGCCTATAGGCTCAGTAAGAGCCTATATGATTGTTAAAATCAATTTGAACTTTGTTTGTCAAGGCAAAATATAATTGGGACAAGTTATAAAATAACTTTTGTAGATGGTTTGTAGATGATTTATGTTTGCGTACGTGAAGCTCATAACATGCTTTTGCTTAGAGCATACTTAAGTCTCAGCTTCCATTCCTTCCTCAAATTTGTATCATTTATCAAGATTGTTTCATATATAGACATTTAAATTTAGACTTCCATTATTCTTTCTGCTATCTTCCACACAAAAATTTGTGGCATAATATAGTGTAGAAATGTCTACATATGTTGTAGGCTTACAATGCATCAGACACTGTTAGAATGTTCACACCAAACTATGATGTACTACTACAGAGAGAAGACTGATACAGAGAAAGGTGGTGAAATTGTGTTCTAGAGCCTATGTGTTCAAACTCTAGAGTCATTACACTACCTTTACAGAGAGAGGGAAAGAGGAGGAAAGAAAAAAGGGAGGGAAGGACGGAAGGATCTACAAGGTATCCCTAACACTCAGATCTTCAACAAGCACTGAATGAAAACACAAAATATTGTATTTCTAACTGATAAAAAAATTATAGTAAGATTTTAAAATGATAATCACTTCATGATTATTTTTGAATTTTGAAATTATCATTTTAAATGATCGATATTTTTAAATTAAACTATAAAATAGTATATATTTTTTATTAAAAAAAAGTGTGTGTGTGTATGTGTGTATCAAAAATTCCCACATACATCAAGGAAAGCTAACAGAATGGTAAAGATGGTTTTCTGAAACTTCTGAATGTCTTTATATACACTTTGCCTTACAGCTTATTGTTGCACATTCTCATGGCTCTCATGAGAGCAACCAGTCTCTGCCTCACAGTCTTGTTAAATTATAATCCTATGAGAGAGGACTTCTGACTCGCTCATAGGCCCCCTCTACCAACAGGAGCTTACCTCAACTATTGCAACTACTCTAGGGTCTTATTTGGGATACCGAGCTGAGTCTTTAATTCTAAAGAACTCTTTGAACACCATCCTGATCAAAATACCAATGGCATTTTTCAAAGTGCTGGAACAAACAATCCTAAAATTTATATGGAACCAGAAAAGACACCGAATCGCCAAGGAAATGTTGAAAAAGAAACACAAAGAACAGCAACATGTTGCCTAATTTCAAGGTACATTAAAAAGCTGTGATCGCCAAGACAGCATGCTACTGGCAGAAAAACAGACATAGACTAGTGGAACAGAATAGAGAACCCATATGTGTACCCTCAATTCTGTGGTCAACTAATCTTCAACAAAGCAGGAAAAAATATCCAATGGAAAAAAGACAGTCTCTTCAATAAATGGTGCTGGAAAAATTAGACAGCTACATATGGAACAATGAAGCATGACCATTCTCTTACACCATACACAAAGATAAATTCTAAATGGATGAAAGACATCAACTGAAATAGGAATCCATAAAAATCCTAGAGGAGAACATAGGCAGTAACATTTTCGACATTGGCCACAGCAACTTATTTCAAAACATGTCTTCAGGGGCACCTGGGTGGCTCAGTGGGTTAAAGCCTCTGCCTTTGGCTCGGGTCATGATCCCAGGGTCCTGGGATCGAGCCCCTCATCGGGCTCTCTGCCCAGCGGAGAGCCTGCTTCCTTTCCTCTGTCTCTGTCTGCCTCTTTGCCTATTTGTGATCTCTGTCTGTCAAATAAATAAATAAAATCTTTAAAAAAAAAACAAAGCAAACAAAAAAAAAAAACATGTCTTCAAAGGTAAGGGAAACAAAAGCAAAAATGAACTTCTGGGACTTCATCAAGATAAAAGCTTCTGCACAACAAAGGAAACAGTCAACAAAACAAAACAAAGAGACAACCCACAGAATGGGAGAAGATATTCACAAATGACACTACAAACAAAGGGCTGATATCCAAGATCTATAAAGAACTTCTTAAACTCAACACCCGAAAAACAAATAATCAAGTCAAAAAATGGGCAGAAGACATGAACAGACACTTCTCCAAAGAAGACATACAAATGGCTAACAGACATATGCAAGATGTTGAACATCATTAGCTATCTGGGAAATTAAAATCAAAACCACATTGAAATACCAACTTACACCAGTTAGAATGGCAAAAATTGACAAGAAACAACAAATGTTGGAGAGGTTGTAGAGAAGGGGGAACCCTCTTACACTGTTGGTGGGAATGCAGTTGGTACAGCCACTTTGGAAAACAGTATGGAGGTTCCTCAAAAAATTAAAAATAGAGCTACCTTATGACCCAGCAATTACACTACTGGGCATTTACCCCAAAGACACAGATGTAGTGAAAAGAAGGGCCATATGTACCCCCAACATTCATAGCAGCAATGTCCACAATTGCCAAACTGTGGAAGGAGCCAGGATGCCCCTCAACAGATGAATGGATAAAGAGGATGTGGTCCATATATACAATGCAATATTATCCAGCCATCAGAAGGGATGAATACCTATCATTTGCATCAACATGGGTGGAATTAGAGGAGATTCTGCTAAGTGAAAGAAGTCAAACAGAGAAAGACAATTGTCATATGGTTTCTTTTATTTGTGGAGCATAAGGAATAGCATGGAGGACATTAGGAGAAGGAAGGGGGAATTAAAGGGGGATAAAGCAGAGGGGGAGATGAATCATGAGAGACTATGGACTCTGGAGAATCAAACTGAGGGTTTCAGAGGGGAGGGGGCTGGGGGATGGGTTATCTCAGTGATGGGTATTAAGGAGCACACGTATTACATGGAGCACTGGGTGTTATATGCAACAATGAATCATAGAACACTACATCAAAATCTAATGAAGTATATAATTTTAAAAATTATTTAAAAATTATAAGAAAAAAGAACTGATGATGGCTCCAGTGACACCTATGATAGGTTGTTCAGCATGTTGAGCACATTCCTGCACAGAATTTCACTACAAGGGATTTGAAAGGGCAGTGGCTTCATACATCTTCTTATCAAATTATAAATATAAAAAACACACTCACCCAAATACACTACAGGAAGGCATTTTTTTCCAAGTGGTTACCAACTTGTATTGTAAAAATATCTCAGATGGAGCACTATCCCGCATATTCTTTTTTGTTTTCAGAGAACATGATATTTCACAATCCTTTGGTACAGAGTCTAAAATTGCCTTCTAGGAATCTCCACCCACCAACCACAATAGTGAATAAAATGTCTTATCACTTTTTTTCCTAAGACAGTTTTCAGACACTTTAGGTTACCCTCTTACCTAACCCCCCAAGTCTCCATTTCATGGGTACACACTCTTGTTCCTCATACGGTATGTTTTAGATCTAGTCTTCTGCTATGAATATTATCTAGGCTGTCAAAATATTTCTGAAAATGTACCACTCAAGAGTCAATACAACATTTGTGCTCACTCCCTCCCTCCCACACACATGTGCACACAAAAATATGCACACACATTCCTTTCTCTGTCTCAACAGAAAGGCATTCTTTGCTCTCTCTGCATGGTTGTATATGGCCCACCCCATAACCTCTGAGTTTACTTACTTACGTCTAGTTCCAGCTACATAGGGAGACTGATTAGATACTTCTTGATTACAATTCCAAAAGGGAAATTCCAATTGATTTGGTTTTGTCTTGGTGATCACCTCTGACCTATTAACTGTGAGTGATGTTTGGAGTCACATTAAAGAAGCATGACTTCTTGGGGCACCTGGGTGTGCCTTGCGGGTTAAGCCTCTGCCTTCGGCTCAGGTCATGATCTCAGGGTCCTGCGATCGAGCCCCGCATCGGGCTCTCTGCTCAGCAGGGAGCCTGCTTCCTCCCCCCTCTCTCTCTGTGCCTGCCTCTCTGCCTACTTGTGACCTCTGTCTGTCAAATAAATGAATAAAATCTTAAAAAAAAAAAAAAAAAAAAAAGAAGCATGACTTCTTGAGACCACTTCTGCAGTTAAGTGTTAGGTGGCAAACAGCCCAGAGGAAGCAGGGTTAGGAAGAGCAGGATGTTCAGACAGATGGGATCTACAACACAGTGTGCTGTTCAGACTCAGATAATACTTCTAAACTTGCCATCAGTCAATATTTTTTAATATTCCAAAATGATAGTCTTTATCTTTGACGTTTTATTAGTATCTCTTCTTTTCAAAATGAGATACACAGCCTGCTTCACCTTCAGGGAACCATGATTTTTATATATCTCTTTCTAAGTAATCAACAAAAATTAATACATCTAATGTCATATCCTTCTGAGACATTATCTATTGTTAGAATTTACTGAGTTTTCTATTCTGACTTCGTGTACATTATACAAGTTACACATTTTAAACAAGTTTTCAAACTCTGGATAAAACACTGAAATTGATCTTCTGCTATGAAGATTATCTAGGCTGCTTTGTGATCAGATAATTAAGGTGAAAGGGTGTGGCTACTGGGTGAGACCAGTCAAGTAAATTCCACCTAACACAACTCTCTTCAACTCATTTAGGCCCTTTGAGCAACAGTTTCCTAACTATTAAACAGTGATAATCATAACTGTTTATAAGACAACAGTGAGGGTGAAATGGGAAAATATATATAAAGCATCTGGCAGAGCTTCTAAGTTATAACAAATAGCTTGTTTCTACTTAAAGTATCTCTTTTTCCTTTGAGAGGCAATTTCAAATCATATAGCTTCTCATACTGCATAGAAATCTATCTCACAAAACACATTCTTTAAAAAAACACAATCCAACACTAATAAGATTAGATTAATTCTACTTATATTGTTAATAAGATTACCCCATTCTTCACCACCCCCACCATTACCACCATGATTAAGTTTTGATACTATTACACACGGCCCAGTGAAATCAGTGTTATTGCATCTGTCTGTTGACGGGCAGACTCGCTGGGGTCTATCTTACTAGGATAATGGGGAAAATTCTACAGATATGTAAACATTCTGTGATCTGCAGACAAGCAACCTAGCGTTATGATCACTAGCGAACTTGCTAGAAATGCACAATTTCCAGCCCCACCATAGATTTACCGTATACAAACCTGCATTTCAGTAAGATTCTGAGCCCTTCAAGAGTCAATAAGAAGATAAGTGAATTAATGCATTTTGAATGACCCGATTTTTGTGAAATTTCTGAGTGGAGTTTGACACTCTGGGTGAAAACAAAAAAGAACTGAGAAAATGAAAGGAAATCACAGTCTTACCTTTGTCTCTGACCTATTTCCAGAAGCTTCTCAACATCAGTTTTGGAAGATCTCTCATCATTTTTCAAAGACTGATAAGAAAAGTGGGAAAAGAAAATCTTATTCAAGTGATAAATTGGGGCTCACTTTACTTTTGTCTCTACGGCACAGGTGTGACTGCTCTTCTGTCCTGAAACAAGAAGGTGCAAATGAGGCACGGTGTTCGTCAGGGCTCTAAGGATGCCCACAGGAATTTATGACACCGAGCACAGGTGCTACCCAGTGGTGAAAGGGAATAAACTGAGCCTCTGCCCTTAGAGGTTTGGGGGAGGGGAAAACGCTCTCCAATACCTAGGTCTCTTTACAAGTGAGTATAAAACACATCTTCTGCTCTCCAGCTGAAGTTTCATTGTGTTCTCTGCAGGCATGTTAAACCAGCTCTGGCATTGTTTCTACAAATTCACATGGACATAAAAGACCTCCCTGAATCTGCTAAGTAATGACATAATTCATGATCAAAAAAGCCCAAAAGCATGTACCTGTTTGGTCTTGTCTATTTATTATTAATGAGTAATGCAACAGAATACACAGAAAAACTCAGGCTATGTAAAATTGTAACTGCTCTGACAAGATAGAGTATAAAGGGGGAAAAATAAAGTACCATCTCAGTCATTAGTGTTTATTTACTCTGGCAAATTCAACATCCACAGACCGTGACTTCAAGCAGAAAAGCGCACTGAGCTATTCTCATTACAGAATCTGTCCCATTAAGTCTTCCCTAAGAACTTTCTTATTTGTACTCAATAAACTATTTAACAGGGTAACCTATCTTTCTTGATATTAGATGTTGAAACTGAGGAGGAGTGATATTGTTTGCAGGAAAAGCAGCTGTGGCAGGCAGAAAATTGACAATCTTAGAAATGGCAAATATTTTGTTTACTTAATATCTATTTAACAAATACCTATCATGAATTATGCAAAGTCCTGTACAGAGGCACAGTGTCTGCCTTCACAAATTTTATAGTCTAATGCTAAAATCAGGCAACTTTCATACAGCAAAATCAGCATTTTGCTTGGCATGTGATGGGCTGAATTGTATGAGAGAAACTTCTTTCTGGGCACCTGGGTGGCGCAGTCAGTTAAGCATCTGCCTTCAGCTCAGATCATGATCCTGGGGTCCTGAGATCAAGCCCCACATCTACAGCCTGGAGCAGGTCTCAAAATCTGCCCTTTGACTTCCTTAGGTGAAGATCAGGGATGAGATGTTTGAAGTGTCTACTTTAGACAGTTACTGGAAAGCTCAGAGGACAAAACAGATGTGGAAAAAACAGTTGATGAAAAATACATTAAAACATGCCTATTCATTTATTGACCATCTGTTATATTCTCAGCATTCTGAAGGAAACTATGATCAAGCAGATGACTGTCTTCAAGAAATTTAAAATCAAAAAACAAACAAATGAAAAAGAACATGAGATGCAGAAATGGAAAGTGCAGGTACAGACAGGAGTCAGCAAGATATGTCTCAGTAGGAGAGCCAGTGTGTTCTTAATTATCATTTACCCAGAAATGTCTAGGGAAGTGGAGTATATTTGGAAAATATTCTTGGTTCCTTTAAGGATGTTAAAGGTTGAGACACCTACTAACTGATCAACATAATACTTATTGGTTGACCTGTGTTACCATCCATTACCATCCCATCCTGGGGCTATGGTTACAGAGAAAAGACTACAAGACTTTCAAAGCTCCTATCTTCATGAAGTCCCACTAGAGGAAAAGTGTAGAGTGGGCGATGTAGTATTCACTGTGAGTTTAAAACCTAGAATCAGTATTTATCAGATATATGACCAGGCACTTCCTTGGCCTATTTGAGACTTGTTCCTCACTTGATGAGTAAAATTTTGTGAAGAGGTTGCTAAGAGGATTTAATAAGATAAAAAATGAAAAACACCTTGTATACTGGCTGACAGGAAATGGGAAAAGAAAGGCATCTTAAAAATTGCAAGTACATTCAGTGGTACAATTGTTACCCTTTTGAGAAGCATGATTCTATGAAATTATACATTCTTATCAAGCAATTTTTCAGAATGTGATTGGGTGTCTTAACTTAGGCTACCAGTGAGACACTGTGTCCTGGTCACACACGGGCATCTCACCATATGCATGATAGAGTTTTGAAGTGCCAGGTGTTTCCTGAGTCGGAGAAGGTGCAGGTGTACTGAACATTTTTTGCAGCCTCATATAATTGGTGAATTTCTACATAATGATAAGGTGCAACTCTGGTGTCAGCTTCCTACAGAAATTTCACCTAGTCCTCTTTTCATCCAAGTCAGGGCTTCCCTAACATTCTATATATTCTTACATCGCAGCACTGTCCTTACCCTGCTGTCTCTGTATTCTAATGGAATATGGGTGGTTTTTCTGCTCTTATTTTTATGTCCTCAAGTTGCAACATAACTTCTAGAACAAGAGCTTGGGCACTGGGTTCCTATACCTACGCTGTCATCTAATTCTCTCTGTGTCTCCTATAGTTGCTTAACCTTTCTCTAGGTCTTGTTTTCTGACCTACAGGATGAAAATACTAGTAACCAGAGCAGTCTTTATGTAAAAAATAAAGATTGTACAAAGAATACCTAACACAAGGCCTTGACCACGTTCAATAAGCTGTTGTGGCTATGGACACCATCATCATCATTATCATCATCTTCAAGGAAAAGAAAGCTAAGGACAGTATTGACTCCACATGGTTCAGAAACATGGTTTTGTGCAGTAACTAATACATAGGCCCTGAGGCCAGATTTCCTGTATTTAAACTCTGGTTTCTTTTGTGACATTCAAAAATAACTTATCTTTTCTAAGCATAATCCCGTATGTATAATAAGAAAAAAAAAATCAGTAGTATCTATCTTACAGATAGATACATTATGAAGATTAAAATTATGCCCTCAAGAAATTCACTGTTCAGTCAAATATCAAAATATCAGATATTTCAGAAAAATTTTCTTATCAGATATAGACCTAGTTTTGGGTTGAGATTTCATGGAGTATTAATACATTTTCATAGGTGACTCTTGACTTTCTAAGACATTTTCCCATTTTAGCAATGAAGATTATTAGAGATTCTTGAGAATTATCCTTTGTGGAATTAAAAATTCTCTTCTAGAGATCATTCCTATTTTCATTCAGCTCTTGGTCATAATTAGTTTTCATCATTTTATAATATAAAAAACACAGGGGTCAAATTGATCTTAGAAGCTATGAGAGACTGATGGCCTTGCCAAGCACATAATTTTCTCCTTTCTGAATTTGCAAACCACAGATTCCCAGACTGCATTTCAAATGACATTTCTTTTCAAAGCTCATATGATAATAAATAACTCCCTTGGTCAAACCCAGAAACATATTCAAAACTGGTTAAAAAAGGCAGGAGTCTTTAATGCTAATCCACCGAGACAAACCGGGTGACTTCTCAAACTTTGCTGCCCAGAAAATTAGTTTTCATCTCACCTGAAGATTGACTTTAATTCCATCAAGTTCTCTTGATGTCTTTGTCAGCTGATGGAGGATGTTTGTTCGCTCCTTAAAGACTTCTTTCAGCTGCTTTTCTAGCTCTTCATAGTCCTGTCTAACACAGAAAAAAATCGCATGAGAGCCCCCCAGAAAGTTCCACTGGGCTTCAGCCTCTTTAAACACTACCACAGGTGCTTGCATTTCAAGCAAAATCTAGATCATTGAAACCTTAATTAATTACTAGGATGTTTTGTTTTTCCTCTTCCACCTAAAAGGAGAAAATTGAAAACAAAACAGTCTTACAACAAAGGTTTTATTTTGCATTGAGGGTTCTCTAAACCACAGAGAAATTCCTGAACAATAGTATCTTTGACAGGTTGAAGATGGTTCATTAGGTACCTCTCGAAAACAGGTATTTTCCATGACATCACCACACTTCTTCCTAAGGTCTTTGACATCTTACAACATGAGATATGACTTGAACCAATGTATTTCAAATATTTAGACAGGTTCTGACACTGGGAAGACATATCTGTGGGTAGAGTCAGGACAGAACGTGGGTCTTGCTTCATCTCTGGTAGGTAGGGAAGAAAGTCCAGAGAAAAGACAGTCCTTCCCAAATATGTCTAAGAATCTCTATTGCTACTAAAAAGGTAATGGAAAAAAAACCAAAATATCTATGAAGTCAATAAATACAATAATTACAGTAATTAGAGTAAAATTTGAACAGACTTGTGAACACGTTTCATGAAGGAAAGACATTTAACTCCGTATCATCTATACATATTTTTTTCTTACTTTTCTCCTATGGTCTTTGTAAGACCAGTATTGTAATTCTCATTTTGTAAACATAAAATAATTGAGATCAGAAGGATCGAGTTACTACCCTAAGATCCTATTCAAGGAATAGATGGGCAAGTAGTGTGTGTTTGTGTATATTTATGTATGTTATGGCAAGCGTGTGTGTGTACAGGGAAAATGTAGACAAGGAAAATGATGGTTCTACTTGCATTTCTTCCCTTAGGGATCATCTGCGCATGCCTTCGTATTTTGGGTTAGTTTTTGTGACAACTTGCTGGGGCTGCTGTTGCAAAGTAGTACAGAATGGGTGGCTCAAACAACAGAAATTTTTTTTGTCTCACAATTCTAGAGGCTAGAAACTCAAACTCCAGCTGTTGGTAGAGTTGTTTCCTTCTGAGGCCTGTGAGGGAAAGTTCTGTCCCAGGCCTTGCTCTTTTGGCTTGCAGATCACATCTTTTCTCTACGTGTCTTTAGATGGTCTTGGTGTGTGTGACTCTGTGACTAATCTTCCCTTTTTATAAAGACTCCACTTTTATTAGTTTAGAGCCCACTCTAGTGACCTATTTTAACATGGTAGCTTCTATCGACACCCATCCCCAGATGATGTTATATCTAAGGTACTGAGGAGTGGGGGGACTTCAACATATGAATTTTGGGGGATACAACTCAACCCATAACAGTTATTTCATCCATTGATTTAAAGAAGCTCCTGTCCAGTAAGGTTTTTAACTGTCATTATGGTGAAAATATTTTCCAAATCTGTTATAGATTTTTACATTTACTAACTCCTCAATTTCTTTTTAAATATACATGGGGATAAGTCTTTTCCTTTATGGTGTCTGTACTGCTCTTGCACAAATAGATCTTCTATATGCCAATACTGTTCTTTAAAAGTGGTTGTGAAGATATATTGAGTAATTGTTGCTAAACTACAAAATTAATTTTGGAATATATTGTATTTATGTATTTCTCATGTATGTATATATGAAAAGATGACAATATAATTTAGATAAGCATAGCCAATTGTATTAGCACAGTTGTGACAATCCTTTCTCCACTGATTTTGAAATGAGGTTTTCTTATGTACCAAATTTCTTTTTACTGTATGATTTGGAACCTCTATTAGGATGTATTGATGAATTGGTTGCAACACTAAATCATGGATAATTATTAAATCTGTGTGCTACAATTTGTTACTTCCTATATTTTCCCCTTACTGTTTTTATTCATAGTTTTATTGATAAATTATCTGTGTATTCTCTGTGAATTTTAGAATCAGTTTGTCCATTTCATAAAAACTCCTATAGGGAATTTAACTGAAACTGCATTCATATTATAGTTATATTTAAGGAAATACGTAACAAAAGGGTAGCTTTCAATCCCAAAGACAGATGGTTTCATATATTATTTTAGGACTTTTATATGATTCAGCAATGCTTTAAAGTTACTTCAAAGTAACTTTTGCTCATTTCATGTTAGACTTATTGCTGTTAATGTAGTGGATTTTTCCACTCCACTGCCTACATGAATGTTGCTGGCTTCTTTTAAAGCTATTGACTAAGTTGATCTTGATTCCAGATATCTTATTAAAGAAAAGTAGTACTAAACAAAGTAACTATAACAAGTAGTTGCTAGTTGATTTGTTTGGCTTTTTCAAGTGGATGGCAATATTTTCTTTCAATAATACCATCTCTTATGGAGTATTCTGTATTTTCTTACAAGTATAATCATATTGTCTGCAAAAGTATTTTTTATTTTTCAATCCTTAAGTCTTTTATTTAAATTCCTTATCTTACTTTGCTATCAAGGACCAAGGACTGTTCTACAATGTTCAGTAAAATGTGTAATAAACACATCCTTTGTTTAGTCCAGATTGCAGAGATAGAGACACCTTTTTCTTATTCCAGACTGCAGGGAGAAAAACTTTCAAGACCACAAATATGGTATTTCTGATAGGCTTTTTTGGTTAACTTTTCAGTTTTTTTAAATCAGATATAAAAAATGCTTTCTTTTATTTCTGGTTTCTAAATCTGTTCAGTTTTAATCATGAGTGGGATCTGAATGCTGTCCAATATTTTAGGTTGTTTTTTTCTTTTTTTATCATTGTGGTGTATGTTATTTGCTTACAGCTCTTCTGTTCCTCCCACCCTTGGCCACATTGCACATGTAGGCAGGAGAGAACCCCCCAAACCATTCGTTTGGTCATGTGACACTTCAACAGAATGTTAATGGACAGGACATGTTGAAGACTGTAAATGTTGTCTGTCTAATTTGGCTTAGTTTCTCATTTTCCTGCTAATGGCCCCATGAAGAAATTCCCCCAGATAACTCCCGCAACTTCAGGCTTCTTCAGAAAGAAAACATATACAGCAAACCTGAATTTGATTCATACTCTGAAGCAGACACACCCTAGAGATGCTTCAACATGAGTTGAAAACTAAATTTGATTGTAAGCCATCAATCAGACTTACAGAGTAATTTGTAATGTAGTAGTGTCACAGGAAAAACTAGTCTTAAAATGCATCCACTGAGATGATCCCATACATTTTTTCTTTTACACTATTGATGTGCTGGATTACACGGATTCATTTCACATATGATTAATGACTACATTAAATCAAGCTCTCATTACTGAAATCAATCATTTTGTTTGTTATATACAATTCTGTTAGATTCAGTTGGCTACTATTTTCCTTAGGACTTTTACATTTATTGTCATGGGAGAAATTTAGTTATAATGTCCTTTGTCCTCAAATCCATATAAAGCTTTGTAACTAGATTATATTTAGCTCATAAAAAATTGGGACGTGTGCCTTCTTTCCCTATTATCTGAAAGAATTTGTGTGAGATTGGCAATATTTCTCACCTGAATGAGTAGAATTGACATGTAAACCATCTGGTTTGCAGTTTCCTTTGTGAGAAGGTCTTTATTTACAGATTTAATGCTTTAAGCGATATGCAACTGTTCAGATATCCCTAACTGTCCCTATGTCAATATTAGTAATACTAATTATTTTTAGAAATTTGTCCATTTCATTGTCATTCATTTATTTCATGATTCTTAATGTCAGAAATTTGGCCTAAGCTCATCTGGGCATGGCTCCTTCAGGCTGGGCTTGCTTTTGCTTCTGTGATCATTTCCTGGTCAAATAAATGGCTCTGCTTCTGTGGTTGACTCACTACCAGTTGTGAGTGAAGACAGTGTCTCATATATCCCTCATCACCAAGAGAATTAGCCTGTGCTTATTCATATTCCATTTGGTTAGGGTGCTAAGAAAATCAGCAAAAATAAAGGAGTATTTTCAGATTTAGGCTTCGGAGTAGTATGACATCCCATCTGCCATACTGCATCTGTCACAAAGCAGGTCCAGTCCAGGACACATTCAAGAAGCAGAGAAACACACTTCATTTCTTCATGGGAAAATGTTCAAAATCATATTGTAAATGAGTATGTGTACAAGAATGGTCGTGCTCATATTTCTAAATAATCTACTGCACAGCCTCTGTTGTTAACTTCTTAGTACTTCATTTCTCAGAAATTAGTCCTTTGAGTACTTGCCACCTTGTGCACTAGTGATTCTCCAGTGCCTTCAAAGGGATTTGACATTTTGTTCAGTTTTTCCATTGGTGTCAATGTTGACAATAAACATGTGCAATTTCCCTCAAGATGGGAGTTCGGGGGCCATTACTTAGCTAATTATTTTCTTTAGTTCTTAAAGACAATCAGGGACGCCTGGGTGGCTCAGTTGGTTAAGCAGCTGCCTTCGGCTCAGGTCATGATCCCAGCGTCCTGGGATCGAGTCCCACATCGGGCTCCTTGCTCGGCAGGGAGCCTGCTTCTCCCTCTGCCTCTGCCTGCCACTCTGTCTACTTGTGCTCACTCTCGCTCCTCTCTCTCTCTGACAAATAAATAAAAAAAAAAAAATAAAGAAAACCTTTAAAAAAAAAAAAAGACAATCAGCTGTTTGATTCAATCCCATCTCTTCTCTAACTCTGAATATGTGAACACTTTTACTTGCAACTACTGTCCTAGCTCAAGTCCTCATTATCTATTTATAGCACTACATATTAATTGATTTCTTTTCTCAATCCATTTAATGCGCTGCTCTCAAATCAGGTTTTCTGAACTAACAGTTCTATTTGCATCAACTCATCACTTAAAATATTGGTGCTCTTTGGTTACGTCAAGGTCAAGGCCATCTTCCCTCTGGCTTGAAATGACCTTTATTCTCTTTCCGTTTTCTTTGCTCAGTTTCCGTATCTTTCCTCTTATGTGTGCCATATTTAATTATCAACAAAAGAATATTTCTTGAAAATCTTTAAAGGTATTTTTGTCTATTTTCATTTGCATGAATTAACTGAAACTGAAATTAAAATGAATTTAAAGATTCTCACATCAACCCGGAGTGCCTTCACCTACTCTTGTCAATCTAGATAGAAAAATCACCTCATCTCACTTTCTCCATGAAGTCACCTCTTAGGGCTATATAGTTCCTTTCTTTTCAGAATTTGGAAGTCATATATTTTATCCACTCCTTCATTTTGAAATTAATTATCAGATAGTATTTTTTAATGAATAATTATACACTAGTCTGTATAGAATAATGAATGCTTAGAACTATGTATCTCTTCCTTTTTCTACTAATATTTATTTAATTTAATGATGATCCTAGATCAGGCCAGTGGGAGCTCCTATAAACTGGTTTCTGTGTCCTGAGACTTGTCCTCACCATTCTTCAAATCCTTCCTTACACGTTTTGCTCCTTTCTATTTCTCACCTTATTCTAAATGCAAAAATGATAGAAATAATGCTTATCTTGGAGTAATGTTTTAATGTTTCCAATTTACTTTGTTTTTAAGCTTTTGTTTTAAATGAAAAAATCTTCCAGAGTGTGTCCAATGTCTTCAGATTGAAGCCTCATAAAATTCAAAGATCTGGGGTAGTGTCACAAGATCTTAAGGTTTGCTTTTCCCACAGAAATATAACAAAAATAATAATTGCAGAAATGCAAACTTCTGTTCACAGGTTTGCAGTGTTTCTACCTACATTTAAAGAATCATTTATTATGGCAGCCATAACCATAGTTCCCTGTCATTTATTCTTTTTTTTTTTAAGATTTTATTTATTTATTTGACACAGAGAGAGAGAGAGATAGACAGCGAGAGCAAGAACAGAAGCAGGGGGAGTTGAAGAGGGAGAGGGAAAAGCCGGCTTCCCACTGAGCAGGGAGCCTGATGTGGGGCTTGATCCCAGAACCCTGGGATCATGACCTGAGCCAAAGGCAGACGCTTAACTGACTGACCCACCCAGGCACCCCCTGTCATTTATGCTTAAAAAAACACTATCCAGTATTTATTATATACAAGTATATATCAGACATGGGCAGATGTTTTACATAGATGATTAGTTCTCATAATTTCCCAGAAATGTAAATGATATTACATTCATTTCACAAGCAAGAAAGCACAGATTCAGAATAATTTCTCCAAGGTCACAGTAAATGACTGGTTTTCAACCCTGGATACCTTTGATGACAAAATATCACATTATATGGTCTCTATAATAAATTATGGACCTTGTAAATATTTTCTTGGTTCCTCCTACATGTAGGAATCTTTGAGAAAAAAAAAACAAAAAACTAGCAATACATTATCCCTAATCCAGTAGCATGCAATATACAGGAAAGAAGAACCCACATCATGATGAGGATAGCATATGACAAAATGTGACAGGAGTAAGGCATTAGGAGAGATCAACTTCAGGTTAAACAATTATGGAAAATTTCGTGGAAAAAACATATTTGTGTTGGGCCTTGAATGACACATAGGATTATTAAATGCAATAGAGGGAAAGGGATCCTAAGCAGAGAGAATGATATAGGTAATGACAATATATAAGGGAAGTGCTGAGTATATATACATTATAAACCAGCAAACAACATAGTCTAAAGTGCATATAGGGTACTCACTGAACTACTGGGTAAAACCTGAAGAAATTGGTAAAATTCAAATATCAAAACTCTTAAACACCATGCTCTGGAGTTTTAAATAATTTCTATAGGAGATTTATTTCTCTGTGAAGTGCCAAGAAATATGTATTTAGGAATATATATAGTCAGATTAATAACTCAAAAGTATATCAAAAGGAAGAAAGATTTAAATTATTCTCCCTGCAGTTGTCAAAGCTGTTCCAAAGTGTATATTGTTGTATTTCATAGGCAAGCAGATTGAATAAAAATGGCTTTTACTTGGCTTGGCCAGGATATTAAGTTGGTGGCCATGGGGGGTTGCAGCACGGGAAACACTTGCAATGTCTGCCCTCAGGAAATTCAGAAGAACTAGGAAACTCCTCTGAATCTTGGCAGAAAGGTCAGGGACTGTTTTGTTAAAAGACCTTTGTATTATCTAAAGGCTCTCTTTCCCTTTTCTTTTTATCAGACTCAACAGTCCCTGTGACCACCAGGATGTTTGCAAGGTAATTTTCTTTCAAGGTCTACCAGTGCGAATGAAGGGAAGCCAAAGCTGACTATAGATATGTGGCAGAATTCATTATGTGCCCCTGTGTAAAAGACAGCTAGAAAAGCATCCTTTGGGAGAAAGAGGGTCTCACATATAAATACAGTCAAAACCTGAAGTATCACAAGCCTTTTGGCTAGAGTATTTTAAACTAAAAAAACAAAACAAAACAAAACAAAACAAAAACCAAAAACCCACAACTCTTCTCCCAACAATCCTACACTTGAGAATGTATTCATAGAAATAAAAGTCCCGGGCTTTGCAAACATAAATTTAAAGGTGCATTAATCACAAATATCTGGAAACAAAATAAGAGTTCTGGATAAATCATGTTATCTACACTGACAACGACTCTCCCTGATCAAACTTTAGTCAAGTTCCTCAGCATCTGCCAGGACCATAGCACCAAGTTGTGGCAGGAATGTTGCTAATCAGTTTAGCCAGAACTCCCACCTCCAGTATCTGGGCATCTTGAATATCAGATCCAAGTCCTCATCCTCCATCATTCTCCAGGTAATATCTGACATTTTTCAGTCTGCTTTCAGGAAGAATCTTGGGTTGGCCAGAGCCCTCCCATACCCCTAATGTTTCTTCTTCATAATTTTCTATCCATTGACCTCACCTCACTCCTTAGCTGGAAATCGCTATTTGTCCATGCTGTACGTAAAGTTGAGCTCAATTCTATACAGAGATCTCTTTTTCCTCAACTGCAATAGCCCCTGAGTAAAAAATCTGTTTTTTTGTTGCTTTAACTACTGTCTGGCTCTGATTTTCTTTGACAACATGATACACTATATTATTTTAAGGTTAAGATACATGTCAATTAGAGCCATGAGGTATGTTTAAGTAATAAGAGGAAAAATTAAAAGTATGATGCATTTATATAACACTAGTAACAATGAATCATGCTCTGTGAATGTACAAATATGTGTTTGTGTCTGAATGTGCCTATATAGATAGGATCATGTTAGTAAGCATACAAATTTGAAATCAAAAAGGTTAAGAGTCGGCAGAGGAGGGTTGCAGGGAGAGGAAATTTATGAAAGGAAGGTACAAGCAAACAAAAAAAAGAAAAAGATAGACTTTGTTGTTTTTATATAAAATTATACATGTGTGCATGTGCATAAAGACCTCAAATTAAAAGTGTTACATAAGAAATTTTTAAAAATCCCTAAATTTTCCCAAATAAACACATTCAAGCCCACATATACTGACTTAGACATCACCATTCACCATCACCTCTCACAGCAATGCAGGCACTGCATGAATCCCGTGATGGCTGTACTTAGAAAAGAAAACCCTTATTAGAGCAATACTTTCTGGATTGAAAACAGGGAAGAATAAAAAAAAAAGACAAATAGTAGAGAAATATCAGAGTCATGGTACATATTGTAGCCATTCATTAGATAAGATATAACATTTGAAAATCAAAATTTGATTTCCAGATATTGTCACTAACCTGCTAGGGAGACATTAGGATATCATAACTCTCTGGCCTCAGCATCCATATCTGTGAAATAGATTATATTTCACAAGTTGATAAAAATTTACAAAGTCAATAATAAGAGGCTTAATTTTCCCTGTTGAAAATAAGGGAAAAAGAAGTCTCTCCCTCCTTCTCGGGGCATTTACTTTAGAAAACTTTGAAGCTCTTTCTTTCTTTGAAATATATGTAATTTTTTTTAAGATTTTATTTATTTATTTGAAAGACAGAGATCACAAGTAGGCAGAGAGGCAGGCAGAGAGAGAGGAAGGGAAGCAGACTCCCCGCTGAGCAGAGAGCCCGACACGGGGCTCGATCCCAGGACCCTGAGATCATGACCTGAGCCGAAGGCAGAGGCTTTAACCCACTGAGCCATCCAGGCGCCCTGAAATATATGTAATTCTTACATATAATAAAAAAGCCACTTGCCAGCTTTGAGACCTAAGAATATTTTTCTCATTTTACCTGGGAACAATCTCTTTGAAATGTCATCATCAAGAAAGATAGCACCCTTCCGCACAGTGAAGGAAATAATTAACAACACTAAAAGGCAACCTGCTGAATGGTAATGATATTTGCAAATGATACATCCAATAAAGGGTTAATATCCAAAATATATAATTAACTTATAAAACTCAATATCCCCAAAATGAAAAATCAATTAAAAAATAGAAAACACGAATACACATTTTTCCAAAGAAGACATACAGCTGGTCAACACGTGAAAAGATGGTCAACATCACAATCAAGGAAATGCAAATGAAAACTACAATGAGGCATCACCTCACACCTGTTAGAATGAGTAAAATCAACACAAGAAACAACAGGTGTTGGTGAGGATATGGACAAAGGGAAACACTCGTGCATTACTTGTGAGAATGCAGTGTCCCTCAGAATGTAAACATCATGCCATACTGGAAGTAATTTATTGAAAGAAACAACCTTCTTTCCCAGGGACAACACAGTCCTAAATACAAGCCAACTGGTTCATCTGATGTTCCAACAAAGAAAAAGCAATTGTTTCCAATCCTGAGAAAGGGGAAACAAAATATTTCTATTGGACTAACTGAGAGACATGCCATTTGTACAGAATATTCAGGAACATTTAGGGTTAATTTTGCATTACATTCTGACTTTAGAGTTTGAATGCCTATCAGCACTGTAATGGCTCATAAGCAATGGCTCTTATAAATTTTTGTGGATTATCAGCCTCACTGATAGTCTTTTTTTTTTTTTAATTTTATTTATTCGACAGACATAGATCACAGGTAGGCAGAGAGGCAGGCAGAGAGAGAGGAGGAA
This sequence comes from Martes martes, assembly GCF_963455335.1. Classification (NCBI taxonomy): domain Eukaryota; kingdom Metazoa; phylum Chordata; class Mammalia; order Carnivora; family Mustelidae; genus Martes; species Martes martes. Next base: position 37,996,350 of record NC_137898.1, read on the forward strand.
GCAGGCTCTCTGCTGAGCAGAGAGCCCAATGCGGGGCTCGATCCCAGGACCCCGGGATCATGACCTGAGCCAAAGGCAGAGGCTTTAACACAATGAGCCACCCAGGTGCCCCCAGCCTCACTGACAGTCTTAACAAAATTACGAACACTCCCCCTAGAATAATTTCCACACACTTACAAATTAACAAATCTACATAGTATTTCCAAGGGCATAAGAACTCTTTGCAGGAAATGGACACTAATGTCAGTGCAGACATTAGTCATAGTCTGCATAGAGAACCTCTGCTCTAGAAGGAAGGGACATTTGGGATATTTACTCTTTTTTTTTTCCCCAAAAGTGTCTTCAGATATAAGGTGGTTCTTAAAGTCAGTGAGGACTTAGGGCAAAAATGTTTACAAATATTTTGTCAATGGTAGGTTCAGAAAAGTGTTCATCTCTGCAGGGTCTAGAAATACATGCTGTGCAGGGAGAATGCATCCAAGGAGAAAAGGTAGTTTGTCCAAGATTTCTTTTGAAGGTTTTATTTATTTATTTAGAGAAGAGAAAGAGAGTACGAGCAAGAGGAGGAGAGGGAGAATTTCAAGCCAACTCTGCACTGAACATACAGCCCACACTGGGGTTTGATCTCATGACCGTGAGATCATGACCTGAGCTGAGATCAAGAGTCAGATGCTTAACAGACTGAGCCACCCATTTGCCCCTGTCCTAGATTGTTTAAATGGGCATACAGTGAAATATAATAAATGCTCTTCCCTTTTCAGTGCCTATGGTGAAAGACATTAACAACTACCTAGTCAGGGAGAAAAAAATAAATAAATCACTAGATGTTTAAGTACAGTTGAAATTGTAGCTTGCCTTTAAAGAGTATGAAGCTATTTTATACTCTTTTGATAACTGACCCTCAAAAATAGTAACATTACTTCTTTATTCAAGCTGATTAAGCACACTGTGTGTGTGTATGTATGTGTGTGTGTGTGTGTGTGTACATGCCCGTGTGCGTGTTTAGGCAGTTTGTGAGCGAGGTCTGAAAATCAGAAATGGTTAAAACATAGTTCCTGCTTTCATAGTGTTCTTAGTTAAAAAAAAAAAATATATATATATATATATATATATATATATATATATATATATGATAGGCACAGGGGTGCCTGGGTGGCTGAGTAGGTTAAGCCTCTGCCTTTGGCTCAGGTCATGGTCTCAGGGTCCTGGGATAGAGTTCCACATCGGGCTCTCTGCTCAGCAGGGAGCCTTCTTCCCCCTCTCTCTACCTGCCTCTCTGCCTACTTGTGATGTCTCTGTCAAATAAATAAATAAAATCTTTAAAAAAATAAAATATGATAGACACAGACTGGTGAATCACAGACCTGTGCCCCTGAAACAAATAATTTATTATATGTTAAAAAATAAAAATAAGTAAATAAAATAAAATATGATAGGCACAATTATATAGTTGCAATAATATGTGATGAATTTATGCCAACAACATTTATTAAGTTCAGCAGTGAAGATAGGGCGGGATACATTCTTAATGAATAACTGAGGTAGTAAAAATCCTTTGTGAGGGGCGCCTGGGTGGCTCAGTGGGTTAAAGCCTCTGCCTTCGGCTCGGGTCATGATCCCAGGGTCCTGGGATCGAGCCCCACATCAGGCTCTCTGCTCAGCAGGGAGCCTGTTTCCTCCTCTCTCTCTGTCTGCCTCTGCCTACTTGTGATCTCTGTCTGTCAAATAAATAAATAAAATCTTTAAAAAAAAAATCCTTTGTGATTAAGGAAATCCATATCACAGAAAGGATGACTAGGCTACCTTCAAAAAGTAGTAAATAATTTCAGAAGGGTTTGCTATAGTATTGGCATGGATACGAGATCATTAATCACGGAGAAAAATAGTCCTGCCAATACACAATCAAATTGTTAAGCTTTTATTAACTTCATGTATCTGTACAGAAATACATTTCACCAGGAGTAGAGAAATCCACAGCTTTGCATTCTGTTTGATGCATGAAATGAATCTTGTCCTTGGCGTCTCTGACTGATAGGAGTTATATTGATTTTGCAAGCTTCTTATGCTGAGTGGTTTCAGATCCTTCCATTCTGCAAATTGTATGTAGTCAGATTCTAAAGCAAGGGGGAAGAGAGCTATAAGGCCTGCATGATATCTGTGATTCTACAGAGGGAAAAGTCCAAAGGCATCTTTAGAATAATAAAATCACCACCTTCCGTTTATATTAATCTCTTCCTTTCAGGACTTCACAGAGTTTCGGAAACCTTATCCCACTGATTTTCACTTTCACTCTAGAAGACACTGGCAGAGACCTATTAAAATGTTAAATGGTTCTGATCACAGCAAATGATAATCACAGGGGGCAAAAGGAAACACTCACCAGAGGTGTGAATTTCTATTACTTTCTAAGGGGGAAACATCTAACAGGAGAAATGGATCCTGGCTCATGTTTACTCAATTTCTCATGTTCGAGGATCTGATAAAAACTGGCACCTGGAGAGGCAGACACTACGGCCGCTATTCACTCCACAAGCTCCTCTCCCTAGACTCACGACTCGTGGAAAGAACTAGATTCTCCCTGCAGTTCCAAGCTCCTCCCTTCTCTCCTCTTTTGAGCCCCACAGATATAAATACGGCAACATTTGCAGAAAGAATGAAGGGGCAGTGGAAGGCTGTGCACATTTCTATCAGTAATCAGCTCGACCAAATATTTATGATTCAGTGGGTGGGACCCACCAGCAAAGGAGGCTGATACCTAGAAAGAGTTTTCCTAATCATTACTGAATATTTTAAAAGAGTATCCCGCAATCATACCTTGAGATAAAACATACTTTTGTACTAAATAGGAATAGGAGCATGATAACTGCAAAATGTAGATACAATTGCAAAAAAAAAAAAAAAAAAACAACAACAAAAAAGAAGTACACTTACCTCTCTCTGCAGTTTCATCTCCCTTCTATGTACTCTATATTCTAGTTAAAATACATTTTGTTCCATTTCCTGGATACACTGTACTCTTTCATAACTCTGCATATTATTCTCTTCTCCAAGAATGACGTTTAGACTCGTTCTAAGCAAATAAATTCTTTTTACCCTTCCAGAATGTGCTTAATATGGTTGGTTGCCTAGCCACTAATCCTTTCCTTCTCTCTCTCTTACTGGCATAATCTGCCCACATTAGAGGTTGCAAATGCCACATCTATAATTTCTCAGCTTCCAGCCACGTCATGTGACAGATTTAGACAATAAGAGATAAGAAGTCTTCTAGGTCTTCGGGAATTGTTTTTCCTAGTACAAAGAGAGGTTTTTAAAAAGGGAAAAATTTTGAAAAGGGAAATATTTGGCTGCTTTGACAATCTTGTGCTTCTCCTTCCCTGTTCCTACTTCGCCGTTCCCTAAACGATTGGGAACATGAGACATTTAGAGAACATGAGACATTTAGGGAATCATTTAGGCAACATGAGACATTATTCCCAAAGACAGAAGAGAAGTCAGCTTGCTGAAGATTGGTAACCTGAAGCATAAAAAAAAATGTTGGCACTTAATGACATAATTAGGCCATAAGGCCGTCTCTAAAGGCTCCAACGTGCAGATTTTTTGTTACATGCTGCTCTTAAATGCTTTTATTTCTAAGTCTCCATCAGGCTTTCGAGTAAGTATACCTGAGTCTATCAAATTATTCATCATGTGTTTGGAGTTCCTGACCAACAGCATTGTCTAGGAACTCGGTGGAAGCACAGATTACCAAATCCCATTCTGAGTTTCTCTTGCGGCGAGGTAGAAACCAGAAATCCGTTTTAACAAGCTTCCCAGGTGATTTTCACAGGCCTTAAGGAGGAGGAGCATTCCACACTGTCAAAAATTAATATAGCTTCTCAGCAATTGCTTTAAGTGAATCTCATGCACCCTTTTATTAAGTTAATTGCCTAGGATTTCCTGACAGACCTGATTTGTAACCAGCTTTGTATTAGGCCGCTAATGTTTTCAAAAATGGTATGCATGAAGTGATAATATAAGGTAGAGGTGGTTTTTTTGTTTGTTTGTTTTGTTTTTATTTTTTAATAAAGGTGATGATCACTTGAATACTTGTCCTGTTCTCTCACCTCCTTCTATCCTTGCCATTTTGTACCTGCTCAACTTCTCCCCTTTCTTTCTTCCTCCCAGTATGGCTAGCTTCCTAGGGCATTCATCTGGTCATCCCACTTCTTAAAGAAATGCTCTTCTGCTATAGAGGCCCCTGAAAAATCTGACTCCTTTTTAATAACACTCTGCTAACACAAATACTAATGTATGATATTGTATGGTGACAGATGGTAGCTACCCTTGCGGTGAGTCTAGCATAAGATATACAGTTGTCCAATCTCTCTATGATACACCTGGTGCTAATAAAACATTGTGTGTCAACTACAATTTACAAAAAAATACTAACACGCTATAGAATTTATTTTATTACTATGCAAACACGCACTTTTAGCTCTCAGTTTCTTTGATTTTTTAATTTTCATTCTGAAGTGTTCTTGCCTTCTTCAAGTCTCTGTACAAATGTCAACTCCTTGTAAAACATCCCGGATGACCTCCCAACTCTGGTAAAAGTAATTTATTGTTATTATTCCCTATTTACACACATCATCATATGTATCTTCACTATATTACTGATCATATTACAGCATAATGATCTCTATAGAGTTGGTTTCTGATTATGAATACAATGGACAATTATTTTAGAGAATGTATAATCTACATAAAATGTGGAAAAGTATCAATAAATATATTTGATTTTATAATTCAAATATAAGCCCAATTTATCAAATCTTTAATTGTATTTCCATAATAAATTGATAAAGGTGGTAGATTCTCATACCTTACATATAAAACAGAAAAATTCAAAATTATAATACTATTTTTTTTAACCTGGCAGTTAACAATTAGAATACTCATTAAAAATACAGATTCCTGGGCCCCACTACAGACAAACTGTATGCAAATTTCTAAGGGAAAGGTGTTAACAGCTAAGTTTCTGATCACTTCATAAGAGACAGTCTAAAAGCAGAATTATTTTATCAAATAGTATAAACTTAAAAGTAAATGACTCAGATTATAATTGCCAAAGACTTCCCATAAAATTTCACTAATTGGTATACTTACCATCTTGGCATGAAAATGTCTACTATAGGTTGTGAGACTTTCACCAAACACCAAGAATTGTTATTCTTTTTATAGATACGGGCAGAGGATTAGTTTCCTAGAACTGTCATAAGAAATTACCACAAAACGAGTGGTTGAAAAATTTATTCTAGGACAGCTGTGGAGGCTGGAAGCCTGAAATCAAGGAGTACGCAGAAGCCTCAAGAGAACAATCCTTCCTTTCCTTTTCCAGATTCTGGTGACCTCACTGCTCCTTCCACGGGGCCTGTATGATTCTAATCGGTGCCTTCATCCTTACATGACCTTCTCTGCTGTGTGTCTGAGTCACAAATCTCCCTGGACCTTTCTCTTTTAAGGACACCTGTCATTGGATTTAGGACTTACCCTATATATCAACTATTTAGATCTGATCTTTAACTTAAATCTGTAAAAAGCCTTTTGTTTTCCAAATACATTCACGTTCACAGGTTCTGAAGGTTAAGACATGACGTTTATCTTTCCAGTGCCACCAGTCAAACTATTACAGATGGAGACACATGAAAGGTTTAAAAATTACAAGTGATTCACAAAAAATAGCATCTCTTCTTTTAACCTGGACTTCCGGTTACTTACGTAATTGAGATCTCTCCTACGGCACCGTGTGTGTATGTGTTTCCCAAATAAAGCAACCATTCGTGAGCTTTGACTATTTTTGACTATCTGGACTATCTTTGACTATTGGTAATTCAGTGTTTTATCATTAGTTGTCATTAGAAGAAAATCACTTTTATTTATCTGATGCCTTAACTACACATTAAATTATATCTTTAAGTCTTCCCTCCTGTTTTCTCTTATTCGAGCATGCACAATGTTTCTGCACATTCCTGTTAAAAATGGGCTAGAAGCTGGATGTGGAAATTTAAATAAACCATTCGTAAGTAGAGATACTCTATTACTGTCTCATGTGGTGTATTTAAAACATCCATATGACAAATGATCAGTGGAAGACCAGGACAGGCTCTGTATTTGGGTGGGTCTGTAGGAGTGTGTTTTGCCTGTGCTCTGCACTCCCTGGGCTGGTATCATCCCCAGTCCATAAACACTTTACCAACAGAGTCTACCAACAGAAGGCGGTTTGAGCCGAAACCAAGCTGCCTGCTATTCAAGGCCAAGTCTGCAATAGTGGTAGTCAAAGGACATCTGTGGGCCATGAGGAACAAAAAAAGATGTGGAATGGGATACATAAGGGAATTTAATCAATCTGAAAAACAGATATGAATCATAATACTCAGAAAAACTTTCAACTGCTCATCTAACAACACCTGACAACCAGTAAGCTCTTCTGTATTTTCTATCTGGTATTTTTAGGAATGGTGGTCCTGTATGGTGCATTTGATACAGGGTCTTGTCCAAAATACTACATAAACCTACACACAAACGGCATGCACACGTGCACACATATACACAGTGCCCTGGCTTTACAGACCGTTTTTTGTTTGTTTGTTTTTTTAAGAATTTATTTGAGAGAGAGCGAGCGATCAAGTTCAAGTTGGGGGAGGTGGCGAGTGGCAGAGAGAGAGGGAGAAACAGGTTTCCTGTTGAGCAGACAGTCAGATGGGGTTTGATCCCAGAACCCTGAGATCATGACTTGAGCCGAAGGCAGATGCTTAACCGAATGAGCCATCCAAACGCCCCTACAGACTGGTTTTAATGAAATCTCTGCCACATAGTAGTTCTGTGAATTGGGCCACTTCATTAATACCTTAGGGCCTTATTTTCATATTTGAAAATTGGATATATTTATAACCTTTCTTGAAGGACCATTGAGAAAATTTTTGTAAAAGATAGCAGATGAGGGAAGAGAATGAATAAGTGACTCCAATTTTTTTTCCCTTCCTTCTTTCTCTCTCATTTTCCTTTTTTAGCAAAATACTTTTAATTATTTAGATCTGTAAAGATGGGCCCCAGAAGACAGTGTTAAACAGACAAGTGTTTTTTGTTTTGTTTTGTTTTGTTTTTTGTGGAGGGGGGAGGGTTACAAAGCGAATTTACAAATATGGAATTTATGAATAATGAGGTTCAATTACGGATACAAATGACTTCCCATGAGGAACCAAGGGCTCACCGAGGATGAATGTTTTGTCTATAGTCAACAGCTAGTGGGTGATAGATTTGAAATATTCAAGCCGAGTTTAACTCCAGAGTCTGGCTATTAAACACCTAGTACCAATTATTCGTATCAGTCAAAGATCAGTGTGGCAGTAGTCCATACATTCTTGAGAATGTTCCATATGCACTTGAGAAGAATTTTTATTCTGCTGTTTTAGGATGGAATGCACTGAATGTATCTGTTAAGTCCATCTGGTCCAGTGTGTCATTCAAAGCCATTGTTCCCTTGTTTATTTTGTTTAAGTGATCTGTCCATTGATATAAGTAGGATGTTAAAGTCCCTACATTTATTATATTATTTTATTTATTTATTATTGTATTATTTATTTTATTGTATTATTATCAATTAGTTCCTTTAGGTTTGCTATTAATTGTTTTATACATTTGGGTGCTCCCATGTTGGGTGCATAAATATTTACAATTGTTATATCTTCTTGTACGACTGCCTCCTTTATGATTATATAATGCCCTTCTTCGTCTCTTGTTACAGTATCTAAATAAGTCTAGTTTTTCCAAAATAAGTATTGCTACTCCAGCTTTCTTTTGGCATCCATTTGTGTGATAAATGTTTCTCCATCCCCTTACTTTCAATCTGCAGCTGTCTTTAGGTCTAAAATGAGTCAGCATGTAAAAAAAGTTGGATTTAAAAAAAAAAAAAAATCCAAAAAGGGAAAGGAGAGGTAGCCTGAAGGAGTCAGTATGGGGGAGAGGGGACGTGAAGAGGGGATAATAAGTAGAAAGGTATAAGGAGAGAAATTACTCAGAAAATGGTGGGAACCAGGAACTAAGGAAAAGAAACTTGGTACACAGAAAATATTTCACAACAGGTCGAGACAGAGACTTTCAAAAATAAGGCTGGCTTATAAAGTATTAAATGTTGCCTTGGTTTCTGAGTTTTGCCTGGTGCTCACTCTGTCATCACCCACAATTTTCAGGATCCATCTCACGTTAGTTGTATTTTGGGAAGTACTAAAAGAAAGTGGGGCTGCCCCCTACTCTGCCCTCTTCTCGTGACTATGCACAAGGGATTCAAGAACTGTGAGAAAGCAACGCAAAATGAGATAGAGGAGAAGGGCGGCAAGCAGTGTTTAGTGGAAGCAAGGAATCTTCGCAAACATTCCAGAACAGACAGGGGACCTCAGAGCCCCAGTGTTACTAAAGGGAGAGGCATTGCATTTTCCTCTTCCCACAGGTGGAAAGGAGACTCAAAACTTCTTTTTAATACATAGAAGAGAGTAGATCATGAGTCTTGGCAACTCCCACAGAGCCCGCCTTTCTGTAATAACAAAGTAAGTAACATGCTCTCAACATTCAATAAATGTTATGTTAGCAAGTTTCCTACCTCTTGCCCCCATCCCAATATGGCCAACATCGTAGAAAAAGTAGCCATTATCATCTTTATAAGATTATAAAACAGGACATTGGCTTCCAGGCAATTTTCTGTGCCTTAGGACTATTCTTCCCTGCATCTGCAGAAAGTGTCAAGTGCCAGTCATCACACAGCTCACAGTGAAACTTGTTCCGTTGCCCCAGGAGGTAGTCTCACCCTGGGGGTAACAAAGCCCCGTTTAAGCTTTCGTTCAGCATTTTCTAAAAAGGCAATCAGCAGCTTTAGCCCGATTTGTTCACCCAGCATTATGAGTACATATTTCACAGTTTAAACTGCTGGAATTCTGAGTAGCTGGTTTGTTATATTTCCATAGTTGGCAGATGCCATTTTCATTTGAAATTATGGGCATGTCCATTACAGATTATGAATCAATGTTCACACAGATTTAATTAATAACCCAGCTTGAAAATGTAAAATGTCGCTTTTCAATGGTCCGAGCTGTAGGGGATGCTTGTTAATCAAGGTGAGCAGCGTCAGTGGCATCCTTCCAACTGTGGGAGGTCAATTGCAATTTGTAATTGCAACTGTTCAACTTCTTCCCCCAACTTGCTCTTCTCAAGCTTGGGTAATTCACTTGTCATCTTGTTGTCACCAAGCTGCTTCTCTAGTTTTCAACTGGCACAGCTATTTACCAATAAATATACACAGGAAAGCCTAATTTCAATGGATACTGAAATCAAATCCTTAAATCCCCCAGTCTTAGATCTTAGAATGCATTACTAGTTCTGTAATTTCATAACTTGTCTGTTAGTTTCACATCCGGATTGGTTTTATTTTCTGCCAAATGATAAATAAGGTTGGGGAAAAAATTAAGAGGAAATGTGGCTTTGAAATACCCTGCTACACACCTTCTTTTTTATTTCCTTCTCCTCTCTTTCCACATCCCTTCCTCCTTCATTTTCTTTTTTCTTTTAAGGGGAAGGAACAACCTACTCTAAACACAAAAATCTAGAACAAAAAAAAGTTGTAGGAAGGTTAAGGTTTGAAAATCTTTCCTTTTCTTGGCATTAGAGATCACTGGCTGATTTTATATTTTATTTTTAAGAAGAAATGAAAGAAGAAAACAGAAATGCCCTGGATATACAGTAAGAACTTGCAAGGTTTATAGATCAAGTCAATATAAAAATATAGGTACTTCTAGGTGAGTACAATGTGAATGGGTGGACAGACATAGCAGACAGACATGGCTGCTCATTCTAAAAACGTGTAAGCTCAAAGCTCATAATTTGATAATCAAACCATGTGGGGACTAAATCTTCTGCCTAAAGGTTTCTTTTCAAGGTTAAAATATCTGTAGAGATTCTGTGACTACAGATAATTCATGGCTGCATTACATGTATTCCTTCACTGTCACTTTTTTTTTTTTTAAGATTTTATTGATTTATTTGACAGAGAGACACAGGGAGAGAGGGGACACAAGCAGGGGGAGTGGGAGAGGGAGAAGCAGGCTCCTTGTGGAGCAGGGAGCCCCATGTGGGGCTCGATCCCCGGACCCTGGGATCATGACCTGAGCCAAAGGCAGATGCTTAACGACTGAGCCACCCAGGCGCCCCTCACTGTCACTTTCAATATGATTTTTTCTTAGGAAGTTCAGAGAATTAGATGATCCTCTGTTCATTCAATAGAAAACTAAAAAGACTAAAATTTTGCATAAAAACAATAATATTCCCTTTACAAATGTAGTTGTTTGAAATATTAGCATATGTGTAAATTTGAATATTAGTATGCAACGATATTTATAATAACACAGAATACTTATTTTAAACTCTCCCATATACACTCATTCAAGTCGCTGACATTCATGACTCTAATGAAGGCAACAGAAATTCAAACTAATTAATGCCCTGACAAAACAAACAAACTTAAAACATGATAGTCATTCATAAACTTGAATCTTATTCAGTGATATTTATAATCCTATTGTTTTACGTAGTGTGTATAAGAACATCTCAAAATAATATATGAAAATAAGAATTCAGGGGCACCTGGGTGGCTCAGTGGGTTAAAGCCTCTGCCTTCGGCTCAGGTCATGATCCCAGGGTCCTGGGATCAAGCCCCACATAGGGCTCTCTGCTCAGCAGGGAGCCTGCTTCCTCCTCTCTCTGCCTGCCTTTCTGCCTACTTGCGATCTCTATAGATCTCTATCTGTCAAATAAATAAATAAAATCTTAAAAAAAAAAAAAGAAAATAAGAATTCAGATTGTTTTGAATACATGAGAGAAAACCTAGAATCTAGAAGAGAAATACTATTATAATTTGTAGAAAAGATAAAACTGATCAATATTATGTTGACCTTGCTCAGTTTTCGTTGCAAGCAGGGGACAGTAAGAAGTATTTAAAGGCCATTTGTGACCAGCCTCAAAGCATTCTAAGATGTAAGGGTTTTCTCTCCATTCATGGAAAGCGAATCACTTGAAGGAGGCAGAGGAGACCTATTTTGAGTAAACCACACAAACAGTATCTTCAGTTGAAATCACACTGGAAACTGCTTGGTGGATGGAATGAGGAGCTAGGCAAGAACTCCACCTGTTCTGAGGGACAGAAAAACTGTTTCACTCACTTTAATTTACTTTTCAAACAGCTCAGTCGGAGCCACGGAACGTGTGGTGGTTTGGCAGCTCTGGGTGCTCCTGGGAGCTCTCTGAGGCTCTGAGAGGCAAACTGCCACAGGACCATTTTGACACTGGACAGGCAAATTTCTCTCATGGTCATGAGACAATTGGTGAAAAAAAAAAGTCATTGGATCAGCATGGATCTTCTTAAGGATAACAGGATAACATTTTGTAACATTTCATAAATAAATGACATTAATTCTTATGCTTTTTCTTAGCAAAGCATAGTTAAATATACATTCAACTCTTTGCAGCTTTTCCTAAAAAGGCCGTATCTTGTTTGCTTCATATAGCTTTCTTTTCCTCTCTTAAGTGTCTAAAGCATAGGGATGTTCTCTAATGCCCATGTGCCTCTGTGTCAGCATACAAGTGAGAGTATGTGAGTGTGAGTGTGAGTGTGTTGTGGTTGGGTTAGACAGATATTTAATTTTTTATCTATTTCTATTTATTTCTATTTTATTTATTTCTATTCCAATTAAATTTTATATTTATATTGGTTCCAAGATATCAACTAACTTAGAAAATCAACTCATTCTCCCTTTTTCTCTGTAACTCAAGTTACTAAAGCATACCTTACATATCTATATCTCTATAACTGAGCCCAAGGAAATTAGCTTTACAGAGATATAAAAATATTTGGTGAATGAGTCTTCATTCAAGCCTAAAAACACACTACTATGTCTATTTTAGTAGTATTTTTTTATCATTGTTCTAAATAAAGCCTTCTGAAATCAGAATATTCAGACTTGAATTTTGCGCGCCCCCCCCCCAAAAAAAAAACCATGTCATTTTCTTTCTGACTTCTGTATTCCACTGCTACATCTCTTATTAGAACCTTCAGGAATAAGAGTCTACCAAACAATCTACAACATGTGCATGGTTTTTTAAGATGTACTTAGTAACCATTGGTGGCCTTGCCTGGTTACTCCCAAGCACATGGGATTAACAGAAGCCTATGAAGTTATATATAACAGCTAGTTACATGCAGTCTCCATGTCCTTAGTACCCATTTTTTTTTTAAAGATTTTATTTATTTATTTGACAGAGAGAGACATAAAGAGAGAGGGAACACCAGCTGGGGGAGCAGGAGAGGGAGAAGCAGGCTTCCCGCTGACCAGGAAGCCTTATGTGGGCCTTGATCCTAGGACCCTGGGATCATGACCTGAGCCGAAGGCAGCCGCTTAACGACTGAGCTACCCAGGTGCCCCAATTATGATAATTTCTATTAAATTCTGGAATTGTTTCTATGTAATTTCACAAATTATTAGACATCACCAATATACCAAACATTGTTTTAAGTTCTGGAGTTATGGCAGTTTTTAAAATTAACCAAACAAAACCCCTGCTTTCTTTTTTTTCTTTTCAAAATCCCTTCTTTCATTTTAACGAGGGGAGACATTTTACAAACAACTGAATAAACTACAAAATATGTTAGATGTTGCTAGAAAGAGAAATAAAGCAGAAAAGCATAGGTAATAACTGAGGAAGCACTGAAAAGGTAAAGAAAATGGCCATACGGGGCACCTGGGTGACTCCATTGGTTAAGTGTCTGCCTTTGGCTCCAGTCATGATCCGAGAGTCCTGAAATCAAGCCTGCGTCTGCCTCCCTGCTCATCACAGAGCCTGCTTCTCCCTCTCCCTCTGTTGCTTCCCCTGCTGGTGGTCTCTCTCTGTCAAATAAGTAAATAAAATCTTAAAAAAGAAAATGACTGTATCACAGCCTCCTGGAGCAAGTGATGAATTATTAAACACTATCTCTGAAATTAATGATATACAGTATGTTGGCTGAATTGAACAGCTTCCTGGAGAAGAGCTTTTTTAGGGAATGGGAATGGCAAGCACAAGTTCAAGAGGTACAATTGTGAATGACATATTCTTTCTCTCTCACTGACAGTTCCTACCATCCTTGTTTCATTGGCTTGCATTCCAACAAAACTCTACGTTGTAGTTTCTCAGTGCCCCAAATTCTGACACTCTCTTTTCACCTATATTCTCTCTTTTAGTGACATCATCCATGCCATAGTTTTAGGTATCACCTATCTTTTGATAATTCCCAAATATATATCTCTAGATGGCTACTCTCCTGAGCTCTTTATCTATATATCCATCTGCCCTCGCATTTCCATCTGTTCCTTAGACATATCCTAGATAAAACTCTTGTTTCCCCCAGCACAGTAAATCATAAAACACTCCTAATTCTCAACCAGGATGCAGTTAGTTATATTCTATGTCTCTATTTTTCAACCTTTAGTAGTCAATCCATCAGTAATCTCTGTAGGTTTTAATTCCAAAATGCATTTTAAATATTCATGCATTTCTTACCTTGCTTGCCTATACTCTAATTCATCTAAGAAATGGCCATAACCTGACAATTCTTCTGCTTACGTAGATGATTCCCTTTCAATAAATTTTTCACAAGTAGCCAAAATAATATTTTTTCAAAATACAAGTAATAATTTTGTCCCCTGATTGATGTTCTTAATTGACATCATAATCCACTTAGATATCAAGTCCTTTTTGTGATCTAAACAAACTTTAATCATCTCATATTCCATTCATACACTTCTCCTAGCTCACAAAACTCCAGCCACACTAATTCTAAAAATCAAGGTTACTCAGCTTTTTCCATATCACGAGGCCTTTGCAGTGCTGTTCATATGTTTAGATGTTGTTTTCTTCACCTAGGCATGGCTAGTTTTCTCATATACTTTAGATAACAGTTTATAAGTTATCTTATATTTACTTTCATATCTTTTCATCACAAGATTCTATTAATGTTTATAGAAATTCTTACGATCTGGGACTTTTGGGGAAGATGGCAGAGTACAAGGACCCTAAACCCACCTTACCCTCGAACTAGATAATACACATCAGTGTAAGTAATCCTAAAAATGACCCGACAACTGGCAGAACAAACTTCACAACTAAACGTAGAGAACAGGCCACACTGAAGACAGTAGGAAGGGCAAAGACTAGATGAGGAGTTAAACCCCATGGGTCTGGCTGCTGGTGGGAAAGAGCTCCAGTTTGTGCAGACGGGTGAGAAACAGGATCACACCAGGGAACCTGCACAGGGAAGAAGAATCTGACTTTGAAAACTGGAAGGGCTGAATTTCCTGATTTTTTACAACCAGATGAAACTTAGGCTTCACCCCCCTCCAGCCAGTCTTGCCTCAGTCCCAGCTCTGTGGGACCGCACCCCAAGAAGACCAGAGCAAACCTTGCCAACACTACATATCCCAACTTCCCAGGGATGACACACACACCTTGTTAAAGCTTCACCCCCACCTGCCCATGTGTGTTGCTGAGCAGCCAATTGGCCCCAGTCTCCACAGCAGCTGTGTGTTCTCTGTGGAAGAAGACCAGCACCATCTTGTTAAAAGTGCATGTCTCACCCACTACTTCTGAGAGTGAGAGACCTGGTTGACTTCCTAACACAGAGAAAAAGACACGGAGAGTTAGGCAAAATGAGGAAACATAGGAATATGTCCCAAGTGATAGAACAGGACAAAATCACAGTAAGAGACCTAAATCACAAAGGACTATGTCCCAACTGAAAGACCAGGACAAAATCATAGCAAGATACCTAAGTTAAATGGAGATAAGCAAAATAGCTGATAGAGAATTTGAAGAACATAAAGTACTCACTGGACTTGAGGAGAGAGTGGAAGACTTCAGTGAGATCCTTAACACAGAGATAAAAAAGAACCAATCAGACATGAAGAACACAATAATTGAAATTTCAAATATACTTAATGGAATAAATAGCAGGCCAGAGGAAGCAGAGAAATGAATTAATGACCTGGAATACAGAGTAATGGAAAGTAATCAAGCTGAGCAAATGAGAGGGAAAAAAAAAGTATGCAAATTAAGAACAGTCTTAGGGAACTCAGTGATTCCATCAAGTATAATAACATTTGTATTACAGGGATCCCCGAAGAGAGAGAGAAAGGACAGAAAATTTATTTGGGGAAAAAAATAGCTAAAAACTTCCTGAAGCTAGGGAAGAAAACAGATACCCAGATTCAGAAGGAACAGAGATACTCCCAAAAAAATCAAGCCAAGGAGGTCCAAACCAAGACACACAGTAATTAAAATAGCAAAAAGTAGTGATAAAGAAAAAAAAAATTTAAAGACTATACCAAGAGACAAAGAAGGATACCAATCCAAAGAGAGGATATCAATCCAATAAGGAGACAATACAATAAGAGGATATCACTTCTGGTATCTTTTTATGTGAGAATGTATAACTCCTCCACATTAATTTAAATCTTGTACAGTATTTCCTGGGGTACCTGGGTGGCTCAGTCAGTTAAGCACTTGCCTTTGACTCAGGTCATGATCTCAGGGTCCTGGGATCAAGACCTGCCTTGGGCTCAGTTGAGAGTCTGCTTCTCCTTCTCCCTCTACCCCTTCCCCCACTTGTGCTCCCTCTCTCTCAAATAAATAAATAAAATCATTTAAAAAATCTTGTATAATGTTTCCTGGAATGAGTATAACTATGGCTTATACTGATGGATATTTAGGATATCTCTAGATTTTTTTTTTTTATTACTAAGCAATGCTAAAACAGGGAACACTTTTGTGTGCATAATGCTTCTATTTAATAAGTATATGTTAAAATGGTTTCTACACACTAGGGATAGAACATTGAAAAATAATAAAAAGACTGACACTGTGGAGGGAAAGGGTAGGAAAGGACATACAGTGCTAAGTAGGATAGCCAAGGTAAGCCTCTTTGAGACTGTAAGATGTGAGCAAAGGCCAAAGCAGGTGAAGTTAGCTGAACAGATATATGGGGGAAGAACATTCCAGATGGAGAAGTTAGAACAAAATCTTCAAGCTGGAACCAACTTAACGTGGTGGAGAAATATCAAAGACAGTCATGGAGCTGGAACAGTGAGGAATGGGCAGCTAGGAGGAGAAAAGGTCAGAGTCCAAAGAATGCAGGGCTCTTAGGGTATTATAAAACCATGGCCATTTACTGGAGGTGAAACCTGCAAACACTGCAGAAAAATTGAAGAAAAATAAAAATAAGTAAAATTTCTCTATCATATGGTATGACAATTTTAGGCTGTGCCAAGTTGACCTCTCTAAAATTTGCATCATTATACAAGTCTACCTGTAATGTCTCTTCTACCTCATCCTAAATATATTCAGGCTATTAATAATCTCTTTTTTCCTAACCTGATTGCTTTATATTGCATTTTCCTCATAACTAGGGAGGGTGGACATGATATTATATTTATTGGCCCTTGTAATATCTTCTCAACCTGAATCACTTATTTTATATTGATAATATTCAAATCTTTAAATATATTATATACAATCCCCCCACGTATAATAGAATACAGTGATTTTTGTCCTTTGTCCTTGCTTTTCTTGGATAAATTCTCAGACCTATTAAAGTCTGATTAGCTTATATACAATACCGCAGAAAGTCTTTGTTCAAAGGAATAATAAATGAAATATGTAGTTCCTTTGTATGAAAAGCAAAGACATTTGCTTTCCACTTTAAAAATGTTTTATTATGCAACTCTCCTTTGTATGAAAATAAGATGCTGTGTTTGTTTACTTCTTATAGACTTTTACTTTAATTTCTTTCCATGTTCAGCAGTAATCATCTCTTTTATTTAAGGCAAAATACACATGGAAGAGTAACTCAAGCCCATGTACTGTATATCAGCTCTCTTTAAGTTTCCATAGTTAAAGTATTCTGTCTTATCGAAATTGAAGATTTGTTGCTTAAATAGTCCTGGGTGGGGGGGGAGTCAACCGCCTTTAAGATCCATTATGTTAAAGTTCACAAAAAATATTGTCATTTTGGTGATGGAATGGTGCAATAAATCACCCAATGCTGTAAAAAAAAAAAAAAAATGTTTTTTTTTCCTTTTAACAAAAGATATTGATCATATAGGGTGCAGGGTTTCAGAAGAATGAATGAAATTAGAGAGTAAAATAAAACTATAAAAATGAAACAATGTATAAGACTATTAATTCCTTTTTTTAGGACTATTAATACTTAATCAGTTCTTCCTATGGCACCTAGGTTACCTGTAAAAATAGAATTTTGTTCATTTTTAGTGAGGATCATATAATCTAGCCTCATTTTCTAAAAACCTGGAGAAACATAAAAAACAACTGTCACTCAAAAGTGAGTTAATATAAAAAAAAATGGAAGAGCAGCTCTGAAAATCAAAAAGACTTCCATATGTAGCTATTTGCAGGAAAAATACAAAGTGATTTTAACCTTAAGTATATTTTCCTTGTTTTATAGATTAGAAAGTAATGGTTTAATATTCTCCTAAATGAGATAGGTATACTTAGCATAAATTCAGTCAACTTCACCTATATGATAATGAATTAGTGTAAGAAAAAAAAATCATACTGTTAAAAATATTTCTTTTTGGTAAAATGCAATCAAATGACACAATGCATGCTTGGTAAAAATTATTGTTTTCAGCTAGGTACCTTTACAGTGATGAAATTGAGCTAAATGTTAAATGACAAAATGTATTTTAGAGACTCAAGATAACAAGTTGTCTTCAACCGTTTTTGTATATATACATAATATATATAATACATATATAAATACATAATACATATGCAGATATAAATATATTTTAATTTTAATTTGTATATTTTAATATATATTTTAATTTATTTAATTGTTAATTTATACATGTACATACAGCATTAAAAATAACACTTTGGTTATATAAGATATAATATCTTATACGTCTTATATTTATAGAGATACTGAAAACTTGGAATTGAAAAAGTTAATTTTACGCTAGAAAGAACCTCTTATTTCTAGTATGACCTTTCCTACTTTTCTTGTTTGTGGTTTTATTGTCTGCTTGTGATTTTTTCCTTTGCCAGCCCTTAGTATCTTGGTACAGCTGGGACAGCAGAATCCTCTGGGGCCCTCTTTCAGCACTTCATGCTTCTGCTTCATCTCAGGTCATAAGAAACTTTGATTTAAAAAGTTCTATTTGTCTCCCCACAGGGTGCCACTGGTGCAGTTAACATTGAACAATATTCCAGGCCAGACATAATCCAGCCGGATAATTTTCTCAAGGTAGGTAAATTCCCAAATAACAACTTATTAAGTCCCCTTCCACCAGTCCCATCTTTCTAATACAACGATCATCTTTGCTTTTTTTTTCTTATCGTTTTCAAAATATTCTTCTCATGGGGCACCTGGGTGGCTCAGTGGGTTGGGTCACTGCCTTTGGCTCGGGTCATGATCTGGGGGTCCTGGGATTGAGCCCCACGTCAGGCTCTTTGCTCAGCAGGGAGCCTGCTTCCCCTCTCTCTCTGCCTGCCTCTCTGCCTACTTGTGATCTCTCTCTGTCAAATAAATAAATAAAATCTTTAAAAAAAAATTCTTCTCATAACAACAGTTCTCATTCCATGTCAATCCTGAAGCCTCCCCAGTTCTAGGTCTCATATGCCAGAAGAAGAAACGTACTTTACTTTCCTAACCATAGCCTGTAGGAGTAAATACATATTTGTGGGGTGTCTGGGTGGCTCAGTTGGTTAAGTGCTCAACTCCTGATTTCAGCTCAGGTCGTGATCTCAGGGTCCTGAGACAGAACCCTGCATCTCTCTCCCTGCTCAGCAGGGAGTCTTCTTGAGATTCTCTCCCTCCCTCTCTCTGTCCCTCTCCCAACTCATACATGCAAGCTTCCTTTCTCTTAACTCTCTCTTAAATAAATAAATAAATCTTCAAAAAATGCAAATTTGTGAGTCCTAAAACAGGATTTCCATAAAAAAATAAGGGAAAATCTGAACATCAATTTGAACAAGAAAAGAAACTAATAAAAGCCACACATTTTAAAATTTTACAAAGCAGATAATATTTTGTTAATATATTATCTGACATGCTTTCTCTACAATTAATATTACCTAATAGATGATTATGCACAGCATTTTTTTAAAGACAACACTTGTTTCTTTAGGTTATTTCTCTGCATTGTTGGTAATTTCCTCGCCATTTTTGGGGAGCACATTTTAGGATAACATGCTGTACAACACAATCTAAAACATCAGACTGAGCAGAATATGTGGCAGCACACACTGATGCGTTTATTTCACTGTTACAGAAATTCTGATAAGTTCTATTTCCTAAAAGCCCCATCAAAAAGATTATCATAAATATGATATATATGATAATGTTTTTAAATTTTGAGTGCTATATCTTTTTTTTTTCTTGTTTGGGCAGAAGAGAATCTCTGTGTTGACTAAGTATCAATGAGAACTGAATCCCCTTTCTACAATTTTCACTTCCAGAAAACTGAAATTTCCACTTACCATTATCTGGTTCTTCGTATTTCAGACTTTGTTTTTCTTTTACTACTGAGATATTTCAGCTGCTGAGGATTTAGAACATGTGCACTTCTTGACTAGATCACTGACCTTCTAACTGCATATCAGGGCACTCGTAGGTGGGCACAGTTAGTGATAGGAGAATCACCATTCCACACCTCAGATCATATACAGTAACATAATTGACTTCAAACCACGTACATTTATCTCATTGTATCCATACTGAGCATAGCCTCAACTTCCCCTTTTAGATGAATCACCAAAATTCTATTACAACAATAATACTATATACAGAAAAAAGCAACTTTGAAGAATATCAGAGTGGAAAGAAGTCACAGTCTTAACCAAATGGAGTTAAATGTTTTTACTTTTGGAAATGTTGTATACCCAAGACCATATGAACATATTATTGGGAACCTTCCCAAGACCTTGAAAGTAGTTTGTGCAATGGAAAATCCAGAGCTTAAGTTTCATTGGGTATATGGGAAATCAGCCTGAAAGAGCTTTGTTTAAAAAGAGCCTTAAAAAAGTCTCGAAATCTAGAAACAAAACTTTGAAAAAAAATGAATGCCAATATGCAAAAACTCGTCATCCAATGCCTTCTTACCTTGAAGACCCAAAACAAGGTCCTGCAGAACAACAGTGATTTTGATAAATAAATAAATAAATAAATAAATGAATAAATAATCTGGCTTTTGAAAAAAGAGAAAAAAACTGACATTCAAATTAATATTAATAAGTAATGTGATTATTTCAATATGACCATGACCAAAATTAAACATAGGTACTATAGTGACAAAAATCCTTGATCCCAGATTTATGAAAAGTGCTATTTCTTCCCATCTGTTTCTTGCTTCAGGCCAATGTCTTAGCATTCTTGGAAAGAGTAGGGAAACAGATGCATAATTAACACTTTTTCCAGACCTTCTCAGATGTTTTCTAAGGATCCTTGCTGCATTTATTTTTTAAAGTTTCTAGAATTCTGAGAAGTAAATTATTAAAGGAGTGGAAAAGTAAGAATGTGGCTAAATAAGGTACAAAGAGAGACAGAAAAAAATAAGATAAGAACGGAACCATTATGAAGAGAATGAATACAAAAAACCAAACCAAACCAAACAAACAAACACCAAAAACCAAAAAACCAATTTTGAGTCAGGATTATAACCTAGTTCCAAGAAGTTGAAGAGAAAAACATATCTATAGATGTAACAAAAAAATATATATCTATAGATATATCTAAATTATCTATATATGGGGAAAATGATGTCAGGAGTCCTGTTGACTATAGTGAGAAAAGGCAAGAAAACAAGGGGTGGGATCTCTGCATCTTTCAGCTGGAATACAGAATAAATCTGGAAGTGAAACAGCAGTGCTGACTTTGGGTTATGACGGCCAACAAGCAGAGCATGGTACCCAGGAGGTATGATAACACAGAAGAGAAGAAAACCATGTAACACAACTGGCAATGACTCTCTTGTGTTGCTACAGATTTCTTAATAAATAAGCATAGCAGGAAATCAGATGCCAGGTATATATAGCGACCTACAATGGTGTTGGAAGTCAAGAGGGGGAAGTTGGACATTAAGAGGGGAAGGTTGGACATTAAGTTGGACATTAAGTGGTAGGGGAGTTGGGAACAGGATTTTAAGAGATTCATTCAAAGCAAATAAAGGAACAAAGGTTTCCATCATCACCTGGGAATTAAGCAGTGCCTGATTTTGAGACACATAAATGATAGGTATCCAGTTATCAAAAGCAGGTAAGATATGAAGACAAAAGTCTTGATGTCGAGTTGGTATCTTTAGATCTGTGGAACACGCACAGACTAACGGAATGTCAGCCTTGACCTTCTCATAGGAGCACCTGATGCTCCCAAAACACACTTCCTGAGAGTAAATATGCACTCCCATTGGGTGGATGGTAATAAGCAAGTAGGAAGCTTAATTTCTCTGTATTTGTCTTCCTTATTAGTAAAACGAGGACTGTTATGTTATCTAATTTGTTGTGAGGATTGAATGGCATTATGTATATAAAGCATTATGATAGTATGTGAGCCTTTATAAACAATCACTGTTTGCTTTCATTGTTGTCCTTTTTATCATTATATACTTAATTTGGGCAAAAAGGTACCATCTGTACCTGAAGGGTGGATAGCCTCTGAGAAAAATGACATTGACTGGTGAAGAAAAAGATTTAGATTTCAGGTGGAACCAGGCTCTAGGCAGCAACAAGTTTCCAGCCAAGCAAACTAAATGGATACCGTGTCCTGAGTGAGAACCAGCTAAGAGTGAACACATTCACAAGAATGTTCAAAAAGACCAAGCCCTGGGGAGGGAGAGCAGCAACTAGAATGTTTATTTATTGTTGGTGGGGGTGTAAATTTGTCCACCCATACTGGAAAATGGTTTGTCAATGTCTACCAAAGCTAAATAAAGAACTATCCAACACCTCACTAATTCTTGTCACAAGAGAATATCCAGAAGAAAGTAATGCATACATCCACAAGCAGACATATACAACCTCATCTGTAAGAGCTTCATTTGTAATAGACAAAACCTGGAAACAACCGAAATGTGCATCAACAGGAGAACAGATACATAAATTGTAGCATATTCATACAGTGGAAAACTGTTCAGCAATAAAAAGAGAATAAACTAAGCAATATGGATGACTCTCACAGAAATTAAATCGAGCAAAAGAAAAGAACTCAGATACAAAAGAGCCTTCCTGTAAGATTCAGCTTACAGAAGTTCACAAACAGGCAAAACTAACCTATGGTGAAAGAATCAGAAAGATGTTTACCCCTTGAGAAGAGTAGGGGGGTATTTGAAGGAGAAAGGACCTTGGGGAGCTGTCCAGGGTGCTAGAAATGCTCTATAGCTTCATCTCTGTTGTGGTTCCTTGAGTGTAAAAACTAATCTGTATTAAACACATGCATCCTTCACGGTGTAGAAGTTAAATCTCAATTTTAAAAAATTGCAAGAAATAAAGATGAGACTTGGGTAAGGCCTCCCTTTGAGAAGGATGATGATGCCTGTTGGTTATTTCATGATTTCTCTGTTGGTGCTGACCTAACTGATTCAAGTACATTAACCTTTCATATCAGCAGTAAGGGAAGACATTCAGATTTCACTGAGTCTGGGAAAGGATTTATGACTCCCATGTGAATGAATAATTATGCCTGAGCATGAGTAGGAGACAGCCTATGCTGCCAGGACATACAGTGAGGCAATTCAAAACCTTAATCTGGCATGTAGGGGTGCCACATAGGGGTGCAAAGCATGCAAATAAGTTCTTCTGTCTTTGGTGGCAGTTTAAGGCAATAATTAAAGATACTGGACCCCAAGTCAAACTCTTCTAGGTCAAAGCTGCTTCTTAGCAGCTCTGTGAACTAGGTAAGCTATACAACCTCTCTGAGTCTCAGTCTGTTCATGTAAAATGCACTAATAAAGATACCTATCTCACAGGTTTATTTTGAGGATGAAATGGGTTCATATAGGGAAATTATTTAGGAGATGACCTGGCAAATAGTAAAGTCTATGTAATGTTACATTGTACATTGTTTCTCAAGAGTGACTACTCCCTATGACAGTAATTTCTCCACTTTAAAAATTCAGAGACTGAAAAAATTTCACTAATACATGTTTTGGTGACCGACACAGGGTCTCTAGACACTGATCTCACCCAAGAAAGACATTACAAAGTGAACTACAATACTATATCCATGTCACAGAAGGACATAATAGAAACCCACAATAAGGACAGAAATTATCTCTACATAAACATCATCCATTAAATGAACCAAATTTAGTGCCTGGATAACTCCACAGTGCAATGCTTTTATTTTCCTTTCCTAATTTTATCTCAGAAACAGGAAAACTTCGTCATCGTCCAGTTTATTAAGCACAAGCCATCTGGTCCCTTTGGCGTTACCGGTGGTAGTTAAATTCATGCTGGAACATTTGAAACCTCAATTCCCATGTTAACTTCACAGGCAACTCTGGGGAGGGCAGGGGAAAGAACATATTATGTTGAAAGGCTCCAGTTATGAGATGAAGAGGTTGAGACTCATTTAACCAGAATTCACCTAAAAGCTGAGTGTTGGAAGTTGTTATGCTTGTAAGCCCTGCACAATGCCTACTACCAACAGAGCTATACATATGTGGGAAACTAAACTCCTAGGAAGAGGCTGATATCCTGTTTCAAAGGACAGATGTGAGGCTAATTATGTGGACTGCATAGAACAGATTCAATGGTCAGGCAGATGCAGATGTATTTTGGATGGTCATATCTAGACGTTTAGAACAGGATGCAGTGGGGAAGTTGATTTGGGAAAAAAACATATTTGCTGGGACGTTTAACTCTATCACTAGGGGGCAGGTTCTTCAGAGGACATCTGGGAGGTGCCCCCTCCTGTACCTTATAACTGGGACAAAAGTATCCCAAAGAAGCCTTTGGATTATGTCTGTTGGAGCACTGTCTAGTGAGCAACTGCTCCAGACACTAAACATCACCACAGTTAAACATTTGAGAAAATGATTTAGAGAAGAGGAAATTAAAAGTTGCAACAGGAAACTTTAAATGATAGAGTAAGGAATTAGCCAAAACTTTGTTTTGCAGAATTCACTTTTTTCCTTCCCAAATTCTACTTAAACCATGACTACAAAAACATTTGGATATAGGGTATCCTTTTATAGTACTTTCTGGCATACTGAAAACAGAAGCTTAAGGTAGAGTTTTCCAATTTCAGTAATTACTAACATATTTGATTTGCCTAGGCTTTCAACAGTGAAGAAGAAAATAATTTCTTAAATTTGACAACAGTACATATACAAATCATGAGTGAGACAATTAAGCATGCTACTCCCCAATTCTAATTCAACTAAATACGGAGTAGTAGAATATTTGCTTTAATTTCTCCTTCAAAAATATTTTAGAGTAGCTCAAGGAAGCATGTTAGGTAGCCCAGACTCCCAATTCATTTATTTATTCAATAATTTATTCATTTGTTATCTACCATACATGCCAGGAACCACCATGTGGTAGAGCTGCCAGCACATCGGCAAACAAACCATAATCCCAACCCTGAAAATCTCTTAGTCTATCATACCTCATGGGGACAACTGTAGGATGCTATAGGAGTAGAGTAGGGAAATACCTCAAACAGACAATAATTACAGAGCACTCTAAAAGGAGGATTATGTCTGATACCAGCAACTGTGTGGGAGAGGAGAAAATGGATACCTTGACATAGCTAGAGGGCATAGCATGTGAGAAGAGGGAAGAATATGTGGTACCTGCCGGGATGGGCTAACATTGTGATGTGTAGGTAATGAGGGCATGTGTCAGGGAGAGGTAGGAGTTGAGAAGAGAGGATAGGTAGGCAGGTGCTAGAACACGATGAGCTAAGGACTTTGACTCTAGCACCAGTAATGATAGGTACCCATATGTCATGACCCTATGATTCATCTGAGAATTAGTGTCCTCGGTGCAAAACACTTTTCAAAAGAAAATGAAAGAATTTTCTCCATGATAACCTAGGTAAGAAAGCTGGGTTAGGATAAAGTTAGGTAAGGTTCAAGTAAGGATGGGTTGTCAGAAATGTGTCAAGAAGGCCAAATTCTAAGAAAAAAGCAGCCAAAAAAAGCATTCCTTTGTATCTAATTTACTTTAGGGAATCATAGGGAAAGAAATACCTAATAATATACATTGTGTGCAGTGTCACGATACTATATATCACCTTCTAGTAACTCAAAAATCTTCCATAAAATCTCCAAGACATATAACCCTTTGTTGAGAGTGGTATTTTAAGGGAGTAAAGTGAATAAAGAAGAATAAATAGCTATAGCGTGTGAATGGAAAGTCAGGAAAAAAGGAAATTCTGAACAAGGTATTATAACAAAAACATAAACATTCAAGACCCCTAGAAATATTAATGAGGATAGGCTAGAGCTGAGCTCTCCACATTTGTGAAATGGGAGCTTGAGTCAAGTTTTAAAAAGCTCCTAGATAAGATTAAGTCCAAATACTGGAAGACTCAGGGTAGTGGGTAGCTGACATTTGAGCTCCACCACAATAAACTGCATCACCAGAAGGAGCTTAACTGTGTCTCTGAGACACAGAACCAGAGAGAGATTAATACTCCAGGAGCCTGTGCACAATTTTGTATGGGGAGAGGTAATCATGATCATGAATCATCATCGTCATCATCAAGAAGATATTAAATAAGAGTAGTATCCAAAAGGCTGGTTGACAGGCAGCTTAACGAGTCAATTAAAAAAAAATTAAAATTAAAATATTGCTTCCATCTCAAATGGAAATTAGGTTTTCTAAAACTGAATAGGTAATTTCTTCCTTTCATTGAAAGGAAAAGGAAGAAAATAGGCACAGGTACATTTCTCTACAATAGGAAGGGAAGGGAATATGGAGGCAACACTCAAAATGCACTTGCATAGGGACACTACCACTGTTTGACAAGGATGTCTCTATCCCCACTGTATCCTTACAGTCTTCCCAGAGGGAAGAAAAATGTGAACTAACATTTTCATTTTGGATTTACTGAAGTATTTACTTTAAGCAATGATCCAGACAATCAAATAGCTCTCTCACGTAGAAAACATTTTGATAAGTAGGGCAAACACACACACAGAAAAAAAAAAAAAAGAATTCACTAAATATATCAGACAGTATGACAGAGGGATGTGGGAAATAGGAAATTAAAGGTAGTTCATCTCTTGTTTATCATGAAATGTTGTCAGGAAGAAGAAAAACATATTTGCAAAACGAAGGAAGGGGTGACTCTAACAGAGCAGACAATGATAGAATGCACCCTCAGTTGCAGAAATTGGGGAAGGCTGCATCGGGGTGACTTTTAAGAACGACTATTATGTAGGTTACCTCTGAAACTAGGACGTGTGTGCAAATAGTTATTTGAGTGGTCCCACGAAAGTCTGACTAAGGAGTTAGAAAGTTAGATGGAAATGGAAGGACACTAGTAAAGGTTGACTTAAAAAACAGCCTGACACTGTTAGCAACTGGGAATGAATACAGCTGGAAATGTATACCTGTGTTTTACCAATACAGGCGAAAACGCACCTCAACTTGTTTTCTGACTAGGGGAAGAAAACCAGTTAGGATGACTAATTTTCTGTGTCAGCTTGACTGGGCAACAGGATAACAGATATTTGGTTGAACATTATTCTGGACAAAGCTCCTTGATATTGGTCTTGGCAATAGATTTCTGGATATAACATTGAAAGCATAATGGGCAAAAGCAGACACAGACAAATGTGAGTGATTACATCAAAATAAAAAGCTTTTGTACAGCAAAGAATCCACAAACAACAATATGAGAAGACAATCTATGGAATAGGAGGAAATATCTGCGAACTGTATATCTGAGACAGGGTTAATATCCAAAATATATGTAGAATTCCTACAACTCCATAGCAAAGAAAAAAAAAAAAACTAGAAAAAGGACAAAATGCCTAAATAGGCATTTATCCAAAAAGGATTTTTTTTTCATTTATTACAACTTGGATGACCCTGGAGGACATTATGTTCAGCAAAATAACCAGACACAGAATGACAAAGACAGTATCATTTCACTCATATGCTGGAATCTAAAAAATTTGAACTCCCAGAGCCAGGAAATAGAATGTGGTTACTAGGTTCTGGAGGATGAGGGAAATGGAAGATGTTGGTCAAAGGGAATAACTTATCAGTTACAGATGAGTTCTGGGGGTTTAATGTACAGCTTGGTAATTATAGTTGATAATACTGTCTTGCATAATTGAAATTTGCTTGGAGAGTGATCTTAAGTGTTACCACCACACACACACAACAGTAGCTATATGAGGTGATGGATATATTAACAAACTTGACTGTGGTAATTATTTCACAATGTTTACATACATTCAATCATCATGTTGTACAACCTAAATATATACAATTTTGTCAATCATACCTTGTTAAAGCTGGTAACGAGTTTAAAAATAAAATAGTACAACAAAACATTATTCTAGGTGTGTCTGTGAGGATGTATTTCATGAGATTAACATCTGAATCCCTAGACCGAGTAAAGCAAATTGACATCCCCAAAGTGGATGGACATCATCCAGCTCACTGAAGGCCTAAACAGAACAAAAAGGCAGGGTAAGAGAATTCCCTCTCTACCGCTCAGACACTGGACTTCTGCTTTCAGACTTACACCATTGGCTCTCCTGGTACTCGGGCTTTTGGACTTGGACTGGAACTATACTGTTGGCTCCCCTCAGTCTCCAGCTTGCTGACTATAGATCTGGGGATTTCTCAGACTTCATAATCATGTGAACCAATTCCTTATAATAAATCATATATATATATATATATACACATATAAAATAAATCATATGTATAATAAATCACATATATTAATCATGTATGATAATCATATTATATATGTGTGTGTGTGTATATATATGTGTGTGTGTGTATATATATATATATATTTATATATATATATATGTGCTGTTGTTTCTGTTTCTCTGGATAGCCTAGACTATTCTAATCTACCAGGATACCTTTTCTTCTAACTCCCATCTGAGTTGCTGAGGGCTGTTCCTCTGGTCTCAATTCCCTAATAATTTGATGTGCACTGGAATCACAAGTGTCCCGGCCACAGATACAACTTTGCAACAACCACGAACATTGGACAAGGCCTTAAAAAACTGGAAGGAGAATTTTGCAGGACAGAGGAAATAGTATAAGCAAAAGCACATAGATGGGAAAGTTCAGGGGAAAACCAGGAACAATACGCAAAGCAGTTCGGAAGTTTAAAAGGAGTGAAAAGTCTGATGAAACAGGATTGGAAGAGGATAACCTTACAGATCTAGATTAACAAGTTTATTTTTCTCCCCACAGAAAAATTACAAGCAAAAATATTTTTGAGCAGTAAAGTGACGTAAACAAGACTAACCTTCAGAAAGATCAGGTGGGCAATCAGGTGGAGAATGTAATAAAAGGGAAAGGAGTATTGATTGAGAAAGAAGCCAGTTAGAAGGGTCTTGAAAACAATCTGGAGTGAGGTTCTGAGAATTTGATTTGGGAAAGATGAAGTAGAAATTGAGAGGAGAAGAATAAAACAGAGGTGTTACAGAGGCAGACTCCCTAAGGTTTGGCTAGTATTTCAATGTGGACCATAAGGAAAAAGAAAAAAACAAAAACAAAAACAAAACACAAGTTTGCTTCCCCCACTCCCCCCACCGCCAAGATCAAGAACTTGGGACAGAATCCTGCATGCTAAATGGTGGTCATGATAAAGGGATAATGAGTCCTCTTTTGGATCTTCTGTGTGCGTGAACTTGACATGAACCTGGGTTGACCATGTTTGACCCGTTAAAAGAAGGGAGCTGAGTTAGGTCAAGGACAGTGAAGAACACAAGAGGCACTGCTAGAGGGTAGGCTGTGTGAGGCTCCATTGAGGAGAAAGAAGGAAGGTTCTTATGAGAACAGAGAAAACAAACGTCACCAGTTAAAGGCAAAGGACCATATTAGGCAGTGCTGAGAGATGAGGCAGTATTTCTTGGAAATACACTGCCCATCTACAAGGAGATGCTAACAGGAGTCTGACAAGGGCGTGAACATTTCCATTCTTTGTATACCTGGGCATCACTGGGACTTAAAAACAGTAGATGATCAATTCATACTATTTGACTGGTAATGGGGGAGCAGGGGAAAAAAAAAGGAGGAAAGGCAAGAAAAGACAAAAGAGAGAAAATATAAAATACAAGGAGAAGAATAGTATCCCGATAAATTTTCCCCTCCAGGCACACAAAAGGAAGGCACAGAGCTGCTAATACCCTTCTTGCAAGAGAGGAGCAGGCTCATTATTTTTACACTTTCTAAAGTTACTTCCTGCTCCGTGCTACTTCTGTAGGAGCACCAGACTTGCTTGGATGGCAAACATGTCAGAGGCTTTTAAATCTTTTTAAAAGATTGCCCCAGGGCTTCTCCTTCACAGAGCAGAATTGAACAGTGCCCTGAAAGTGCTTCCTCAGTAGGATGCAGATCTGCTCTAACCTAGACTTCTCAGTGTCTGGTCCTTCTTTAACCACTTCATCTCCTACAAGGGGAAAGTCATAGTGGACTGAAAGAAGATCCCAAGGTCAGACAGGGAGTGAGATGGTAGAGGAAAGGTCCTTATCTCATTCTCTGTTTTCTATCTAGCTTTGCTGGACTCAATTTCTTAATTGTGCTTCAAAATTATTAACTGGAAAAGTTTTGTTCTACAAACAATGATCATAGATCTCAACACAATCATAGTGAGTGGCCAAGAACTTTATATACCCATTTTCGAATAATATTCACAAAACCCATGTAAAAGACATTACTGTCCTTATTTTTCAGGTAAGAGAATTAAGGTTCAGAATCTAAATGCAGTTGAGACACTTAATTCTAGAAAACACTCTAAAGGTTGCAGGTGGGGAGGTGGGTGGGACGATGGGGTAACTGCGTGATGGGCATTAAGGAGGGCACTTGATGGAATGAGCACTCAGTGTTATATGCAACTGATGAATCACTGAACTCTACTTCTGAGACTAATAATACACTATGTGTTAAGTAAATTGAATTTAAACAAAACTTTAAAAAATAGTAATAAATAAATTTAATTGACTTGTCCAAGGTCACAAAACTAATAATAGCATAACGTGGGTATGAACCCCTGTTGCTTGACTCCAAAATCCACCTTCTTTCCAACACTTGGAAATGCTTCTCAAACTTTGGACTACCATAACACCAACTGTCATGCAGAAATAAGGGAGTTAGACTTGATGAACACTCTGAATAAGTCTGTGGTTTCCTTAATTGTTCCTAAAGACCATTTTTCTTAGACTTTGTGATCTTGGGAGACTTCTCGCACATTTATTCATAGAGAGGTTCTAAGGCATTTTACTTGCTTGGAAACCAGAAAGACTTAACAGGTTAACAAGTATGTGAATTAGGAACTAAGAAGAGGCATTTCTTGGGAGCTTCCTGACTCTTAAAAGGATTTTCACTCTATTACAGCCCCTATAACTTCTATTTATAATGTCCCTCCATTTATTACTTCATCTATGGGAAACTATAGTAGGAACGCAATAGATATTAGATTCTCAATATATCTTATTGGTGAATTATTTAGCCTGTCTGGTCTAAATGTAGTCTTAAATATATCTTGGACTTATTCATGTCTTTCATCATCAGATAGAGGTGATCTACATAGAATAATTAGCCTCATTTTTAACACATCTTGAATTAATAGACTAGATATGTGTAATGTTTATGTTGATATAATATAAAAATATTCATAGACTGTTTAAAGTTATTTAAACTGCACACTATTTGCATTAGTTTACCAAGTACTACAAAGTTAATTTGATGTGATTTGATGCTGTTTTCCAGGATTAAATTGCATTCTTGAAATAAAAAGACATTACTCTAAGTTAATGGTTACGTTGGTTAAAGTGCAAACTATTTAAATGCATGTTGAAACATTTGTAATTTTCTCTGGCCAGAAAGAAGAATCGTGTACCACCGCAAATTAATTCCATTGACTTCCCTTATCTACATCACAGTTTAAAAAGTTCATCTTAGGGGCGTCTGTGTGGCTCAGTGGGTTAAGCCTCTGCCTTCAGCTCAGGTCATGATCTCAGGGTTCTGGGATGGAGCCTGGCATCAGGTTCTCTACTCAGCAGGGAGCCTGCTTTCCCCCACCCCCACCGCCTGCCTCTCAGCCTACTTGTGATCTCTGTCTGTCAAATAAATAAATAAAATCTTGGGGGAAAAAAAAAAGCCCATCTTAGAGTAAGCAAAGACAGTTTTGAGTTAATGACAAGAGGTCATATTTCTAAGATATTCCACATTCACCAGCTTTTACTGCAAATGTAGTAAAGACTACATGAATAATGCATTATATGTTAAAAAGGAGGAAAAATGCAAATTTAATAAGGTTCAATCTATGTTTATATCTTTGTATCCAAATTAAGGAAGGTATGTCATGACTATGAAAGACAGCAATTATAGAAAAGCCAAGCATATGCTCTCACTTAACATCATCCCAGCTCTTAGCTATTCAAGAGAATATGAAAGAAGACTCATAAAGCTTTTCAAGTTTTCTTCTTTTGGTTCCATAACCAGTATTTACACAACTTACTTTTCAGAAGGCAGGCTGGGATGCCAGACAAAGAGAAGTGTTGAAACCTGTGCTACTCCATTTCACTACATTTTGGAGGGTGGGGGGGTGGGTGGCGTGTCAGATTTCTAAACTTCCAGAGCAAAGAACTACATTAAAGACTGGGAGTACTTAAAGGATTATTTCGGGGGTGAACTAACCACATCATCCCTGTCACACATCAGTAGGTCTTACAGGCAATCAGCTTTACTGATTTAGGGGGCTTGTTTATTTGAAAATCTTGATTGCCTAAAAATCCTTGATAATCTGACAATTTACTGAAAACATGTCAGACTAATTGCACTGTACTTTCTGACATTCATCTCAACTCATTTTTAGTGCAAGTAATTTTAAAATGTTATTAGTGTAGATCCTTGAATTTGCATAATTTGCAAGTTATTTTTCTTTTCCTTTTTACACCACTGTTTCAAAATTAGATGGTAACTTCCAGCATGTGTAATCATATATACTTCACATAGCATGAAGAATCATGGAAAACACTCATCAATTCATTAGTCCAGTGAGTGCATATTATGTGTACATAATAGTAGATAAGGCAGTCACAATTTCTACAGCTAGAAGTTTATAGTCTACTCAAAGAGACTATTAAACTAGTGATCATAATCTTAGTAAATAAGAGTTATAATAAATAATCATAGGTCACCACATGGACACATTTCAGAACCACATATGTGTTCCCTCTGTATCCTATGACTGTCCAAAAAAGTCAAGGGCAATTCCAAAGGTTGCACC
Organism: Martes martes; assembly: GCF_963455335.1. Classification (NCBI taxonomy): domain Eukaryota; kingdom Metazoa; phylum Chordata; class Mammalia; order Carnivora; family Mustelidae; genus Martes; species Martes martes. The sequence continues at coordinate 38,028,919 of NC_137898.1, forward strand.
ATTAAAAAGAAAAAAAAAAAAAAAAAAAGAGACTGGGAAAATGTGACATGAATCCTACCATACCTTTTAAAAATGAAATGTCATTTAAACTAGGCAGATCTTTTTAAAAAATATCTAAAACGGAAACAATTAAAAAAAAAAAGAAGTGTATCTCCATGAGAGAAAACATCACTAGGGCTTCATTCAACAATTCATACCTAGCTTACTGCCTGTCATGTAGTAAGGGTGAGTCACTATTTCTGAAATAATGAATGGATAAAATAACTCGTGATTCATACTGAAATTTCTCTATTTCCACATCTCAATGTTATGATGTTTTATGAAATGTAACTTGTCTGCATTATTATTGTTGCTTCAAGTCACCATGTTTTGAATACATAACGTGATAATAAATTTTTTAGTACCTTTAGGAGAAAGTTATAATATATGAGTAAACAGGTTTACAAAGGTTAAAAAACTTGCTGAAGATCACATAGGCAATAAAGGTCAAATCTGAGATACAGACTCTCATCTGTCTGACTCATCTCATTTGACATGACCCACTCTCTTCCCATGACATAAGTTCCATCAACTCGGGCAATAACTGAATTCTTTCTACCCATATGTTATTTTATGACCCAGGGAAAATAAACCTGCTTAGCAGCAGCTGTCTCCATATAAGCTTACTGAAAATGTTACTATGATCAGAAGTTAGAAATGAAAAATACCTCTCACAACTCATTTCCTAGCTAGAGGACATAACACTTAGTCTAAATGCCAAAGATTGTTCCCTTGCAGAGCAAGCTGGATGCCTGGATGCAGCACTATATCTTATTTTGCAGAAAATAACCTTTCAAGGAAGAATAAATGCTTCTCAATGATGATATGAACTCTCTTACAAATAAATTCACCCCTCATTTGTCAAGCTTAAATTAACATTGGGAGATATACGGTGCTTTCCAGAGGGACTGAAAGTCCTGCCTTTGAGACAACCTTGTTCTCTTCTGATACATTTTAAAGTTAATAAGCATATATTAAAATAAGAATCTACCTAAGGATCTGCATTATGTTAGACACTTCAGATGATTTTCCTTAAAAGGAAATAATGCCTAAGACTTGGAACTTACTATTGAGTAATGGAATAGTAGTTCAGGATATATAACATAAGACACAATCAGAGTGTTTAATAAAATATTTGATTTTAGGATATTTACAAGAAATGCACTGGGACTCCAGTAAAAGGAGAAAGTAAGACAAAGCTATAAATCAGAGGTGGACATTCTTCTGTGATTTGGGATCCACCCTCTCACAGCAGAAAAACTTTTAGACTGAAATTCCTAAGACTTGGTTCACAGTCATCCAGCTATACGAACTTATATATTCACCTTTTTATTCATTACTCCATGGATGGTATAAGAATTTATGAATACTTACTATGGACCATGCATTATCCTAAGCACTGGATGTATTTTAGTGAAAAAAAAATATGTATGCTCCTTGCCTTTAGGGAGTTAGCAGTGGTCCAATAAACAAATGAAAAACAATAATCTAACTATCCATCTACTAATCCTTCCAATCCCTCCCAGCCTCCTTTACTCTCTTTTAAGATAGATAGATAGATAGATGGATAGATAAACACACAGAGGTATATATATATGTATATGTTTATAAAATGTACCTGTTTTAATTCATATTTTAAATCTGTGGTAAATAAACAGAAACAACAGAAAATAAGTAAGAAACAGTAAGAACAAGAATATAAATGAATCTACCTAGAGAGAATGGTCAGGAAAGATGTCGCTGAAAAGTAACATGAGGAGTCTTGAAGAATGTGAGAATTCCTGGTGTGCTGAAGAATTCCAGAGAGAAAGAAGAGCATGTGTGAAGGTGCTGAGATGAAAGCAATCTTGGGTTGTTCAAGGACATTAAAGGGTCTACTGTTGCTGGAAACAGGAAGAAGGTAGCCCAAGGTGAGTTAAATCCAAGGTCAGACAAAGACGGAATCAAAATGGATTTATGAGACCTAGAAAAGTATTGGTGCATTATTCTAAGTACAAAAAGAAGTGATTTTGGAGAGTAATTTATGATTTCAAAGATGTTGAAGGTTTGTAAGTGAAGAATAGAGTGGAGGGAGTTCATCATGGAAGTAAGAAGGAGGATCTTGCTGTAATGCCAGACAGCTGGAATGGAGAGTTAAAATAGGTGACAGTGAAAATGGGCAAAAATGAGTACAGTTAAAATATACTTAGAGGAAGAAAAGTAGAACAATATATCCAATCAGTCTGTTGCTTGTATTCTCTATGAAAACTTTCAAGTCTGCTATTTATGATATTCTTAGAGTTATAACTTAAAAAAAAAACTATAAGAGAATTTATTAAAGAAAATGAGAAAATCAGATATCACCAGGAAAGGGTTAGTGTTACTCTTCTGCATCAAATAAAATCAGTCTAATCCTAACTAGATTAGCCAGTTTTATTCAATTTCCTCACCTGTTGATGAGAGTTGATAAATATCATTTTTGAATTTGCTATGTTCCAATCCCTGCACTGCTACATTTTAATGATAGTGTAAATAGCTTTTATTAAAAGTATCTGGGTTATATTCTAACGCTTTGAGATTTGAGGAAAATTTTTGCAAAAAAACCCCGAAAAACTTAATGAGAATATTCTCAATAGACCACTTGTATATTATTTATCTGATTTTTCAGAAACTGCATCATAAAATTATTTGGGCTTCACAGGAAAAAAAATGAGCTTATAAAAAGTACCTCTCTCTCCAAAAACTATTTCATGATCCAACACTTTACTGATTTCTAATCTTATAATCATGCCAAAAAAAAGTAAAATCTGTCATTAGCATTTTTTAATTTCATTATGAGAAATATTAAAAAATTGGGAATTCATAGGAGATATTAATAAAGATAATTTTTAAAAGGTCATTTTTTTCTTAAATTATGGTTAACATACAATGTTATATTAATTTCAGGTGTATAACATAGTATTTCAACAACTCTATACATTACACAATTCCTACCATGATAAGTGAAGTTATCATTTGTCACCAAATCTATTATAATATTATTGACTATATTCCCTATGTTGTACTTTTCATCCACACATCTTACTTATTTTATAACTGTAAGTTTGCACCTCTAACTCTCTTTCACCTATTTCACTGATCCCCCAACCCCCTACCCTCTAGCAACCACTAGTTTGCTGTATTTATAACTGTTTTTTTTGTCCTGTTTGGTTTTTTTAGAGTTCGCATATAAGTTAGATCATACATTAATCATCTTTCTCTGACTTATTTCTCTTAGCATGATATGTTCTAGGTCTATCCATGTTGTTGCCAATGGCAATATTTCATTCTTTTTTATAGCTGAGTAATAATAGTCCATCGTATTATACCACCATCTTCTTTCTCCATTCGTCTATCCAGAACACCTGGGTTGCTTCCATATCTTGGAATGTTGCAGTGAACAAAAAGGTACATATATTTTTATCATATATTTTTATGAATTAGTGTTTTTGTCTTCTTCAGGTAAATGCCCAGTAATGGAACTACTAGATTATATGGTACTTCTCCTTTTACTTTATTGAGGAACCCCCATACTATTTTCTAGAGTGGCTGCTCAATGTACATTCCCACCAACAGTGCATAAGGGTTCTCTTTTCTCTTCATCTTCACCAGCGTTTGTTATGTCTTACCTCTTTGATATTAGTCATTCTGACTGGTGTAAGATGATATCTCACTGTGGTTTTGATTTGAATCTTCCTTATGATTAGTAATATTGGGCAACTTTTCACATGTTTATTGGCCATCTGTATGTCTTCTTTGGAAAAATGTCTATTGAGGTCCCCTGCCCAAATTAAAAGTTTTTTTTTCTTATTGTAGCCATGAATACTTACCACACCTTAACAATAATTAATATAGTAATAATACAGCAGTTTTTGTTTGTTTGTTTTGAGAGAGTGAGAGAGAGAGAGCACAAGAGGGGAGAGGGTCAGAGGGAGAATCAGACTCCCCACTGAGCAGGGAGCTAGTGTGGGACTCAATCCCATGACTCCAAGGATCATGACCTGAGCCAAAGGCAGTCCAGTTGCTTAACCAACTGAGCCACCCAGGTGTCCTAATACAGCAGTTTTTATTCAAAAGCTCATGTGTTAGATGTTGGGAAAAGGGATGATATGCCATTTTCAATCATGGTGGTTCTATTTTGAAAATCTTCTATGGTGAACCAATTTTTTGCTGAACAATTCAGTATCTGTAACACTTTATGCGTAATGTTAAAATTCTATAACAAATGGACAAAAATTTGACCCTAAAAACTACTTCATAATTTATAACAATAATCCCAAATCATTTATAGTCCCTAGAAGTGCCATGAAAATTCTCAGGAAAATTAAGATATTTTCTTTTCTTTCTTTTTAAAGATTTTTTATTTTTCATTTTTTTTGGAGAAAGAGAGAGCACATGAGCAGGGGAAAGGAGAAGGGAGAGGGGGAGGCAAAGAATCCCAAACAGACTCCACAGTCAGCACAGAGCCAGATGTGGGGCTTGATCTCATGACCTTGAGATCATGACCTGCACCAAAACCATGAATCAGATGCTTAACTGACTGAGCAACACAGGCTCCCCAAATTAAGATATTTTCTATTCTCTTAATGGCAGGCATAGTTTGAAAGCCTCACAGTACATAGTTCAGAAATGCCAAACATGCTTCCTTCATAAGTCTGTTAGAAAAAAACAGGATCTATATTTCACATAGGCACTGGTCCAGTATAAAATTATTGTTCAGATAACCCAATCCCACTTTAAAGGGTTTATTGATTTACCTTGTACCTGAACAACAACCTAATTTTCTTAAAGTGATTACAGGATTTAGAAAAAAAAAAAAATCAAGGTCATATCTACTGTGAAGATGGGACTGTCCCACAGTTTCTAACCTTAAGGAGAAGGCAGGTTTCAAAAACTTGGCTCACTTCCTAGGAGCCAGCTAAAAACTCCACTCAGGCCATAATATATATGATATATGAACAAAATTTCTAGGCAAAACCTGAGTTTAGATTTTTAAGCTAAAATCACAATATTCTATTTTCCTTGCTACAGGAGAAAGAGGAAAGACTCTAAAACATCTGAAATCCCTCTTAATTGATTCCATCTTTGTGGCAGTGGCAGAAAGGTAAACCCCACTGAATCTTGCATATGAAATTTTTAAATGGTACAAGGAGAAGGCAGCAAAGAAAGAAAATTAGAAGAGGGAGAAATAGAGAGGGACATAGGAAATGTCTGACATAGGAAATGTCTGAAATTATCTGACGATAATACTTTATTTTCCATATATGTCTAAGGAAAGCACATATACATGTGAACTCATTTAAATATGCACTTAAATAAAACAATAGAAGGGATGTAAATGTCACTTTGCACATGTTAAATTAGTAAAAGAAAAGTAATTATAATTATTTTTCATTTACTTAGCATTTTACCATTGAAATGAGGACAAGGAACACAAAAATAATGCACATTTATATAAATATCATCTGCAAGAAAGTAGGCTGTTGGATTTTGTGTGTGTGTGTGTGTGTGTGTGTGTGTGTGTGTGTGTAAGGGAGATTCTCAAGGAAACAAAATCACTTGAGAAACACTTTGTGAGACCACATGGCAGCTGCCACCTGCAATCCATTCTTCAACCACAGCCAGAGACAAAAAAAAAAAAAAATAGACATTTATTTATTGTATCTGAGGAAATTATAAATTGCAAAGCACATCCCACAATATTTAGAACTCCCAAAACTGGGTTCTTTTTCATCGTTGTTTCATTTTGTTTTTGTTTTGTTGTTGCTGTTATCCTCCTGATGATGCCCAGTGAAACTGACAAAATGAGAAGGGCTGGACACCTGTTTATGGGAACAACAAAAAAGAAGCCGATGAGGTTGCTGTATTTCATTCTGCAACCATAGCACAGGGAGATAAGTATTTAAAGGAGGAAGGAACTCTTGATAGCTGATAAAAGGAAATAAAAGTCTCTCAGTCTCCTTGGGACTGAGAGAAAGCCAAGTAGGTTCCAAGAGGACCAGAGTCAACAGTACCAAATGTGCCTAATAATTCCCACTCTACTGTTACTGTGAGGCTAAAAAAATATCTTGGAACAGAGGCCTTGGCAAGAATTTCTTGGATAGGACACTAGCAGCTCAGGCTACAAAAGCCAAAAACAGACAAATAGGACTACATCATGCACATCACAGAAATGCAAACTGAAAACACACTATACCTGTTAGGATGACTAGTATCAAAAAAAAAAAAAAAAAAGGTAACAGATAATTGTGAGGGAGAAAGGGAACCCTTTGGTGGGAATGTAAACTGGTATAGCCATTATGGAAAACAGCACAGATCCCCTCTAAAAATTATGCATAGAACCACTATATGATCCAGCAATCCCACTTCACGTGTATATCCAGAATTGAAATCAGGATCTTGAGACACCTGCACTCTCATGTTCACTGCAGCATTATTTGTATTAGCAAAGACATGGATAATCTAATTGTCCAAAGACAGATGAATGGATAAAGAAAATGTGGTATGTGCATAAAATAGAACACTACTAAGCTTAAAAAAATCATGACATTTGCACCACATGCAGGAACTTGGGGGACATTATACTAAGTGAAATAAGCCAGAAATAGAACAAATACTATAGAATCACTGTATAAGGGATCTAAAATAAACTCACATAAGCAAAGAATAGAAGGTGGTGGCCAGAAGCTAGGAGAAGGGGAAATCAGGAGGTGTCGGTTAAAGGGTACAAAGTTGCAGTTATTATGGAAGACAAAGAAATCCTAGAAATCTACTGCTATGGCAGTGATGCTCAACTAGAGGCAATTTTACCTTCCATGGAACATTATGTCTAGAGATAATTTAGTTGCTATAACTCAAGGTCTATCTATCACATCTGCTCAACATCCTAAAATGCACTGGACAGGATCTCATGAGAGGATTATCTGGCAAAAATGTCAATATTACTGAGTTTGGAAACCCTAGGCCAAAAGGTTCAAAAGAAGGTTTACTAATTTCAGGTTTACAAAAAGTGAGGTGTTCACTTAAATAAAATGTATAGGAGACACACAGTCTATCTGAAGAACTAAGATCTCTAAGAAGATGGAATCTGTAAATTAAAAAAAAAAAAGAAAGAAGAAGTCTCTTCCCACCAGTCCTGTCCCTTGCCCCCTGCTAAAGACACTTAGGTTTGGTCCCTCTAGAACCAAGTGGAAAGACTAATGGTGGGGTAGAGACTGAACACAGGATAGTTTCATTGCCCCACTGGTCTTTGTAGAGACAAAAACAGAATATAGACACAGAGAGCAAAGATGTAGATTTTTTTAAAAATGGCACCTAGTAGGTTTCAATATGATCATCCAATATGATCAATTCAATATGATCACTTTCCCTCAGGAAGAAAGATTCAGATAGTCTCCATGTAAGGCTACTGCTCAAAGGTTTAATGAAAGAGGTATTTGATAGGTTTTAAAATTGAAAGGAACTGTTTGTATTGGATATGCCATCTATAAAACAAGCCTCCATATTGTTTGGTAAGGATTTTTCCTGTTATTAAGTGATAACTGATGAAGTGGTAAATCAGAAATTTTGGAGAGAAAGAAGTCTGAGACTTAATCATACCCCCTTTAATTACTTCCTATATAATGTTGGAAAATTCATTTAATCTTAAGGGATCTTATCCCAAACAGCTCTTTTAAAGCTATTGACTTAATTAAATTAAATATAATAAATTAAATATAATGGGATATGCTAACATATAAAGTAGCCATATAACAACTGTAATTTTTCTTGTCGTAAGATAAAAATTAATGAATTCGTTGTGGCTCCCCCAAAATAATAAATCAGATAAACAAAAATGATAATTTTAACCCTATTTTCATTTAGTATTTTACTGTGCTCAGGGAGACTAATTTTTGCCACACTGGTAAATGTGCAACTACTTCTAAAGGGACTAAAGGCTTAAGAAGAATATTTGCCTCAGTAAGCAAGAAAAAGTTGGGCTCACTGCACAGTTCAAAATATATAATAATGCAATTCTTTGTCAGCACTGTGTAAGTGGGTTCAATATTTGTATAGAACTATTTTGCGCAATATTTAATAAATCACACACTATGAGAGACAACTCTCAATAAAACTGCAACTGTTCCAGAATATATTTTGCTGAAATCCCATTCCCTCACAACATTAGTTGTCAGTCTATTAATAAGTTCCATGTGCCAAATAAAGTGTCCTCCTTTTCCTGCTAAGAGCAAGTAAAAAGGAAAGGAAAAATAAATGCCTCTCACTATTGCTTTGAAAGCTAAATAAACTACTTCCTCCTCACTTATTAAGCCTATTGACTATATCAGTTAGCTTTGGGTCTTACAATCATTAGTAAGTGCTAATGTTCTGGAAAATTTAGTACACATATATCAACTATTTTAGGGTGATATTCAGAAAGTGAGACTCTTCTTAGATTCCCTGCATAAAAATACTAACTATTCAGTGTGTCCATTGTCATTATCCAACATTGAAAATAACATCCAAGAAAAAACATTAGGGTCTTGTGCACTGAATACCTTAAATTTATTTTGAAAGTGTGTGTGTATGTGTGTGTGTGTGTGTGTGTGTGTGTGTGATGATCAGATGAAAGACTACTTTCTTTGGTCAAGAAAGAAAAGTCCTTAGGAATTTAGCATCTAGTGTTTTGTTATATCTGAATAGCAATGATTTCAAAATCAAAATTTCATATGCAGATATGTTCATAGCAGTGTTACTTATAAGAACAGATGTGAGCAGTGACCTAATTCATCAATAAAACTACAACTACGAGAATTAACAGTGTTGTTCAAAGAGAATATCCACAGTCCAAGGAGAAAAATCTTAGATACAATGTATAAAGAAAAATATACTAAAACCACTATTAATATATTAAATAATAAACTAATAATAATAACAAATAACTAATAATAATTATTAATAGTTATTAATAATAACTAATAATAATATTATTATTAAATAATAATAATAAATCTTAGATCTTATCTAAGATCTGGGGGAAGAAAATATTAAAAATCTACAGAGATAAAAAAGGGGACTTGAATAGACTCAAACATATATTGTTTTCATGGAATAGAAAATTCACAGTAGTAAATATGTCAGTTATTTCAACTACTCTAAATTAATACTCACTGAATACACATTAATTACCATATAGATAGGGTTTTATAAAATATTTTTTAATTACTCAAGAATTCTTTAAGATAAAAATATAAAAAACAGCCTTGGACTTTTTTGAGAAGAATAATGAGGGAGAACTAGCTTTAGCGAAAAATGGAAATTCATTATGAAAATACATTAATTCAGATTGGCACTGGCTTAATTACAAGAGAGACAGCAGCTACACAGAAGCCAGTGAACTCAAAATCAGTACAGGAAGGAGGAAGCTGGATTATTCAATCACAGGTTCAGGCGACAAATACTTAGCCCTTTGAGAAAAAATATAAATACTAATTTCACATAAACCAAAATGAATATCTGATTGGTTAAGTTTCTTAAATGAAATGAAATGAAAATCTAAACCCACTGGTAACATTTCTTTAAGTAATTTTTTAAGTGAAGGGGTTTTCTATAAATTAAAACCCCCAAAATCAAAACAGGATTACAAATCGGTCAATACACATATATATAAAATATCTAGCCTGAAATAAATATATGTATGCATGTGTATGGGCGTGCTTTCAGATAACAATAAAACTAGGAAGAATTCTAAAGCAGTAATTTGATAGGTGGTCTACTGGAAGGGTAGGCTTTGATAGGATAAGTGAGACAGATTCAGGGCTTGCAACACTGGAGTCTACTGGGCCTGGATTCCTATGCGGATATGACTGATCTTAAATAGATAATTATTTGAAGCTTCAGCTCATACATAAAATAGGGAAGATAACATCACAGAGTTAACTTACGATGTCCATAACATTATTGAGACCATAATAATCTTCACATAATAAAATAATTGCTATTTTTAAAAAATATATACTTAAGGTTAATAGCAATGAAGTTCTGTGACTTCCATGGTACCAGCGACTTGTACCCGAGTGGCAACCCCCACTGGTGGTTTGACTCCAAGCCTCGTGTTGCCTGTGTAAATACTGTATTTTTAGCCACAAAAATGAAAATGCAAGATTACATCAAGTAACTTCTCTAAGGAACATTAACTAGACTACATTTTACTCTTTCAAGTTAAATTTATACCAACGTTTTTAACTACATTTACTGGAAATAAGTTGCTGTAACTGATGTGGGAAACAAAGGCAAAAGAATAGTTATTAAATTTTCTTACTACCATGGGCCTGGATGACTCAGTCAGTTAAATGTCTGCCTTCCAGCTTGGGTCATGATCCCAGGCTCCTAGGATCCAATCCTGCATCAGGCTCTTTGCTCAGTGGGGAGTTGGCTTTTCCCTCTGCCCCGCCCCTTCTACTTGAGCTAGATGGAGCTCTCTCAGAAATATAGATAGATAGATATTTAATATATAAATAATAAAAATTATAAAAATATAAATAAAATTCATAAATTTATAGATTTATTTATTCATTTATTTCCTTACCACCTACAGCCCATTGACAACTCCTTACAACAAGCAGAGTAACATTCCTCTAGGGGCTCAGCTGCCTCGATATTAATACTTTATTAAGGGCAAGAGGCAATCGTAGCCCAACCCAGGATTCTGTAACCCTACTTTAACATATAAAAATTCCTTTGGAAACATCCTTTATCTCTGCCCCCCAAGATACATGTTGACAATCATCCTGCAAGCATATGACACATTGATAATACATCTCAAGTTTTATTAGACAGTAATGAATGACCCTTTTCTAAAAATAGCTAGCCCCCTTGAGATCCTGGAAACCTTGATTCCAAAATTCCTCAGAGACTTAAACGCTATCCCTAACCCCCTCTCAACTTCAGAGTATATAATGGGCTATTCCTCATGACCCCAGTGCAGCTCTTTCTGCCCACAGGTCCTGTTCCTGTGCTTTAATAAGATCACCTATTTACCTCAAAGAAGTCTCAATGGGCGTCAGCTTCAAAACCTAAGGTCTTTCCTACATCATAATGAAATACACTTTAGTTTCTTAAAAATTATTTCAGAATACAACCAGATAAATACACAACTGACTTCTGTTCTCTATATGATTAGTAGCCTACCATCAGACATTTAAAGTGAAAAGTTCATGGCCAAAAGATAGGAGATCTCATCAGTAAGTAGAGTTTACAAGTGAAATTATTTTTTTCTTCCCTTTTTTTTAAAGACAAGATTTTTCAAGATTCATGACTTAAGCCAAAAGAATATATACATTTTTTAAGGTCTAGGAAGAGATCAAGTGCCTCTGTCATATAGCACTAACAAAACACAATTCCTCAAATACTGAACATGACCATCTTACCAATAAAGCCAATGAGGTGTAGCTGTTGGCAGTTACCACAAAATGTGCCTGCTTAAAATAAACCAAAACATCCTACCCTCCCACTCACAAACCTAAACACATTTACATATCTAAAGGAGGCCATTTTTAGAACAGACTAAAAAAAAAGAAAAAGATTCATTGACAGTTTCCTCTAACAATTTAAAACAATGATAGCATTAATTGTAACCCCCAAGGGTTACCTCTATAAAAATGCACAGCTCATTTAAAAGTAAATCATTAATGCCCATCAGGAAAGCAGTCAGTGAGTCCAGACAGAATTAATTTTTTATTCCAGGGATAAGACTGCAAAGTACTGGGTGTTAAAGTATACTTGAGTACCACTGAAAGCAACTGGGCACAAGAACAGTAAACGGCTAATTTGGAAGAGGGTTATAATTGAGGCATAAGTGGAACAAAGTGCCTTTTTTTTTTTTTCTTTTTTGCTTCTGGATAAACCTGCACACAAGCAACGTTTGACCTAACCTCCTCAATCTACTGATGAGAAAGCTGAAGTTAAAAGGGACTCTTTTCAAGGTCACAAAGCAGCAACTGTCAGAGCTGGGTCTCAAACACACATCTCCTGATTTCCCTCTTTGGTGCTGCACCTTGCTTCCTGCCAGTAGCAGGTCAATGAGATTCTAGTTCACTGGGTACTTAAACTCAGCCTCTCTGCTTAAAGGGAAATGAGTCTAATGAAAACCTCAAGTATGAGTACATTTTCTGAGCGTGTTGAAACTTATGGTTGGAAAATGGGACACAAAAGACACTTGACTATGCAGGAAAATATACTCAAGTTCTAATGGTGAGAACTTATACTTTTAAGCTTTGCCTCCCCATTCCTCTGGTCTACTTTTTTCCCCCTTTCTTTTCTCCCAAGAAAAGCTGGGTATCTGCCTTAAGCTGTTTATCATACAATACTAAAGAGCAGAGGATCTGCAGGATAATAGACATTTGTAGTTTTGCTGCCCCACCTCTATTTTCCCTCCTAGAAAAACTGTGTAATTTTATTTATTTAGGGGAATCCCTCTTGTATGACTTTCTGTCATATGGAAAGCTGACCAGTCAGAGGATTCCACACCTTTGGTTATGGTAATTCATTCACGGATGGGTGCGTGGACTCAATCTTTCAGAGCATATTCCACAGCTATCCAAAAAGTGCTGGGAAAAGGGGGTATTCTCTTGGGGCAGGTGTTGCTAATTTGCAGAGATCAGTTTCTGGACCTTCCAGCATGTCATTTTTCTTCACATGGAGAGAGACAACTTGAGAATAAAACTACAAGGGGAAGACTAAAGAAACATCCACCAAATCCCGAGGACATTCTTTTGAGTTCCTCCATCCAGCCTTGTCTGAGGCCAGGAAGATTGACTCTGGACTCTTCAGTGGGACCAATACATTCCCTCTTTTTGGTGACATGTTGGGAATTGAGTTTCTATTACTTTCAAGCAAAAAATTCCAGACAAGTACCAGCAGTGAAACTAATGATTACAAAGGTGAGAAAACACAGTGGTTTTCCAAACCAATTAGACCAAACTTGCATATCAACTCTTTGAAGGCAGGACGTATCCATCCCCTCCAGTTCTCAATACAGTGCTTGTCATTCTGACATCAATACTAGTTATTGCCAGTTTTGTTGCTTTCCAGTTCTCATTTCTATAAAGGTTAATTAATAAACCCATAGACAAAAGTACTCATCCCATGATTTTTCTTCATTCTTTGGGCTTTTGCACTAGAAAGTTTACTGCCCTGAAAGGAGTCAGAAGATTTGAGTTTCAGGGTACGTGAATTGCTAAGAAGCCAATTCTATCCTGCCAGTGCAAACAGAAGCTTTCTCAAGGCCATTGCTGAACCCCTAGAGCTGTCTCTTTAGATGGTGCATTTCATATTTTTGGCTAAGCCTATTTATCACTTACTGTATTTGCTCAGGTCTTTGGATTACTAGGAGTTAAATGTTCTTAGAAATCTGGACAGCAAATTAAAAACCTTAGGTATGAAAATCATCTCTTTGAATATACAAACTCTGTGTCCTTCCCACCATGACCGCTATTCTACAGAGTGCAGAGTCTAATTCCTTTAACATAGTATGCATTAAAATTGCATGTTTATATTTATATATTCAAGCACATATAATTTGAAGAGCTGAAATACTTTATATTTTGAATATGCAGATGAATAAGTATAAGATCCTCATGGTCAATATTAATCACGTCATTTAACATGTATATAGCATTTTGTAATTATTAAAGAATACTTCTGTTTGTTATCCTCACCAAAAAAAAAAAAAAAAAAAAAAATTGTGCAGGAAAAGTGATGATAGGGCTGGAAAGGTCAAGTGACTTGTAGGAAGCCCCAGAGTAAGTGAAAAATGGGAGTGCAGACTAGAAAAAAACAGAAGCATAAGTCAGTTCATGCATTTTTTCCAACATTCTTTCCTCCTTTCCCCAATTTTTCAATAGGATACCAGTTTTTGTTTAGTTTAGCTTTTTAACTAAAACAATCCTTCAGCATCTATATAACAGTAATAACACTAAAAAAAAGTCTTGACTTCCAAACTTGGAGGACAAGAACTTTTCTTAATGAGTCCTTCTGTGGGTACCGCCCTTCCCAAGATTCTAATCAATCTGTCCCTGAGGGAAACCGCTCTTCTTAGTCAGGCGAAAAGATCCAATAATATAATTTCCTCTTAATTTCACAGTTTTTCAATACAGTGCTGGAAAATTAAATCACTTCAGAATGGCACGGGCATGCATTTTAAGTTCACATTTGAATAGTAACATTCGGGCTGTGCTCAGTGGAGGTCTCCTCTAATCCACTCTTTCCTTCTTCTCCAAGGCTGAAGAGGCTTCTTTAGAAACTTTCATCTCATATATAAAGGCTTTGGTATCATTTTCTCTGCAAACTCAACCTGTATGTTCAGGTATTTGTCATGACATTCTTCCTTATAAAAATCAGTGAGTATGGGCTGCACAGAAAGGAGTTCCCAGCAGGCAGAGACAGCAGTGGACCATCACTACTTAGGGGAACAACCTTCTTTCCTCTGCAGTTCTCCATCTCATCTGTAAGTCTCAGCTTTTAATAGAACCCATTGATTTGTTCTTGCCCTCTTAAATCCATGCCCCACAAACCCCCCAGATCCATCAAAACCTCATTTTTCAAACCATTCCCATGGAGACTTCACATACACTGTGAATGCCATTAATAGAATTCTTCTAGGAATACATTTTTCCATTTCCCAAATGTTTGGTGAATGATCAGACTGCCTACATCAGTAAAATTACACTTAGAAATTATTTTTAAAAAATTTTTAAAAATTAAAAAACATCCTGAAACACAGAGAAAAATTATTCTAAAGATGATCAACCTCTGGAAAACAGCATGTAGGTTCCTCAAAAAGTTGAAAATTGAGCTACCCTACGACCCAGCCATTACACTACTGGGTATTTACCCTAAAGATACAAACGTAGTGATCCAAAGGGGCACGTGCAGCTGAATGTTTATAGCAGCAATGTCCGCAATAGCCAAACTATGGAAGGAACCTAGATGCCTATCAACAGACGAATGGATAAAGAAGATGTGGTATATATATACAATGGAATACTATGCAGCCATCAAAAGAAATGAAATCTTGCCATTTGTGACAACGTGGATGGAACTAGAGGGTATTATGCTTAGTCAAATAAGTCAATCGGAGAAAGACAACTATCACATGATCTCCCTGATATGAGGAAGTGGAGATGCAACATGGGGGGTTTGGGGGGCAGGAAAAGAATAAATGAAACAAGATGGGATCGGGAGGGAGACAAACCATAAGAAACTCTTAATCTCACAAAACAAACTGAGGGGGGCTGGGAGGAGGGGGGGTAGGGAGAGGTGGGGTTATGGACATTGGGGAGGGTATGTGCTATGGTGAGTGCTGTGAAGTGTGTAAACCTGGCGATTCACAGACCTGTACCCCTGGGGCTAATAATACATTATATGTTAATTAAAAAAAAAAAGATGATCATCACATTATCTGTAATAATAAAAAAAATAAGAAAAGGAAGAAACATTCAATAGGATTATAAGTGAATTACTACATAGCTACTCAATGGAAACAGTTTAGACATTAAGCAGATATTTATATAGCACTTTTACTATGGGAAAAATTATAATACTAATGGAAAATTACTTATAAAACCTAATAACCAATATTCTAAATATTGTACATATGAAAAAGACTACATGGAATACATCAAAAAGTTAAAAGTAATTACCTTTGCAGTGTAAGATTAATGTTTTATTTTAAAACATTTTATTTTTCCTAATTCTTTTTCAAATAATTCAGTTTTTTTTAAATGAATATTTCATTTGTTTAAAGTCTTAACTGTTCCTCACAACTGTATCTTTTTTTTTTTTTAAGATTTTATTTATTTGACAGAGAGAGAGAGATCACAAGTAGGCAGAGAGGCAGGCAGAGAGAGAGGAGGAAGCAGGCTCCCCACTGAGCAGAGCCCAATGCCGGGATCGATCCCAGGACCCTGAGATCATGACCTAAGCCGAAGGCAGAGGGTTAACCCATTGAGCCACCCAGGCACCCCGTCACAACTGTATCTTGATTTGGTTGTAGGATTTTAGATCAAAAGTGCTTTTTGGTTTTTGCTCTAGATATATTACACCATTTCTTCTGCCAAGGTTCTGCCATTTTGATGAATGATTGTAACCTAATTCTTTTCTGAAGACAAACTTTGTCGTTTATTCTTCCCAGAAATTTTAAGATTTCATAAATTTTTTTTCTCAAATGTTACATTATCTATAATAATAGATATAATAATAATAGATATAATAATATTATAATATAATATAATATAATAGATATAATAATATTATACTAGTCTTATAATCATTGTCTTATTTACCAGTGTATGAACTCCTATGAAGATTTGGATTTTTCATTATAATTTATAAATTTTTTAAAATAATTTTATTCCTTTGAATATTTTATTTCCCCTACTATCTCAGTTTTTCTCTAGAAAACTTTATAGAACTGTACTGGGATCTCATTTTCCTTTTCTGATTGTTAGAAATTTTAATTTGTATATCCTATTTTATAAATCTGTATTCCAGCTTAACTCCTTCTGCTACTCAGGAATTTTTAAAAATTATCTTTTCATTTTAAAATCAAGACGTTCAAGTGTACGTCTTTCAAATATCTCTTTAGGTATATTTTTTTTAAAAATGATTATATAAGAAATGTCCATGATCTACAATCGGTGATTTCTCATGGCAAACTCTTTTATGAATGGGTGCATCCATCTTCCCTTGTCTCTAAAGCTAAGAACAGTACTTATTTTTAAGTATCATTTGTAAAAAATAAATAAATAAATAAATAAAGTATCATTTGTGCCTTGAGTTTTTTAGTTTTGTTTGATAGTTTTGATTTTAGTGCTCCTCATCTATTGATTGATTATTTCTATTCTTTTTTTCCAGAACTTTTTGGTAACCAGTGATTTGATGCTTACTGTAGCTCTGAAATTTGCTCTTGGGTATCTGTGGACACTGCTCCAATTCACTATAATTTGCATCAGTTGATAGTGAGAAAAGTGCCCAGATTACTGTGGATAGTGGAGAAAGAGGTACTCTCTGGATTAAAGTTTTCTCCTGGGAATTGGGTATCTCTTCTTCCCTTTCTGGTACATGTCTACTTCAGACAAACACCTCTTTTTTCCAGCATGATTATTACTTTTTGGTTTCTTAATTAATTTTTTAAAAAAATCAAAAGAAAAATATAATGAATCTATAAGTGCCCTTTACTTCAGTTCACAAATGGTTAAATTTCACCAAAGATGTTTATTAACCCCAACACAGGGTTTAAACTCATGACCCCAAGATCAAGAGTCATATGCTCTACTGACTGAGCCTATGCCAGACAGGTGTCCCAAATTTTACCATATTTGTAAAAGCATTATTTTTAAAATTCAAGAGCCAAAAAATGAATCTTAGGGAAATGTGAACCTATGTCTCATCAACACAAGAAATAGAGGCTAATGGATATCTATAAAAGCATGGATTTTCAACACAAAGGAAAATTGAGCCACTAGGTTTTCTAGAAACACTCAAATCCAGTGCACTGAAAAGCACAGCTGTGTTGACAAGGAAATAAGAGGGGAACACACAAGTACATGCTGACTTAGCAGCTCTCCCTGTGCAAGGTAACATCTAATCCCAGTATCTGTCTGTAGCCCATTGAGCAGAACCCACAGATTCTAACAAGGATGATAACTGTTTCAAAAAGGCACCAGGTGTTGAGTGTGTTTCTAAATTGGCACAATCCTCAAAGTTTCATTCAACTTCACATGCCAACAATGGATTTATCTTCCAATTAGCAATCACATCTCAATGAAGTGAAGTAGTTCAAGCTGCAATTCTCTTGTGAATTAATATTCTATTATTGCCTGAAGATCAGGGAGAGCCCCCAAACAAGGGAAAAAACATATACTGTGTTTTTAGATTAGTAACAAACATTTCAAAAAAATGTAAAAAGAATGCTGTGAAATATTTCTGTTTTACAACATATCCATCTATCTCTAACTTGGCTAAAATCAAGTTGTCTCTAAAGTTAATTTTCTCCTCTGAAAAGTATGGCTTCAATGTTGATGATAGAGTAAAGTTACTGAGCAGTGTGTGACTGTCATTCATGTAGAAAATGTACTTCCTTAATATACAAGAATATAGAGATTGAAATGTCTGGATTTCTGATAAACTATCTCTCCCATCTCCCAAACATATGGATCAATTTGTAATTCAAGTGTTTATTTAAGCAGAATTATTTTATGTCTTCCATCAGAAGATGCCCAAATGTTTTTTGAAAGCAGTCTAATTAAAAAGAATAGGGTTTAGAAATATTACTGAACTGTTCCTCTACTTGCATCCACTAGCATAAAAAAAATATTAACTGAAAAGGCTCACCTGCTTAATTGAATGTTTCTGGGTAACTGAAGATTACAGTGAATTTTAATGAAGATTATAGTGAATTTTCTGTTTCAGTATAGGTAGTCTGTACAAAGTCTTTCTGAAAAGACTCAGTACACATTCTTACTTAGAAAGAAACTTTACTTTAAGATAGAACTACCCTACAATCCAGCAATTGCACTAGGTATTTATCAAAAGGATACAAAAATATAGATTTGAAGGGGTACATGCATTCCAATATTGATAGCAGCATTATCAACAATAGCCAAACTATGGAAAGAGCCCAAATGTCCATTAGCTGATTAATAGATAAAGAAGATGTAGTGTGTATGTATGTATGTATGCACATACATACAATGGAATATTACTCAGCCATCAAAAAGAATGGAATCTTGATATTTGCAATGACGTGGATGGAGCTAGAGTTATTATGCTAAGCAAAATCAGTCAGTGAAAGACAAATACCGTATGATTTTACTCATATATGGACTTTAAGAAACAAAACAGATGAACATATGGGAGAGGGAAAAAGAAAAAAGAGAGAAAGGGAAACAAACCATAAGAGATTCTTAACGATAGAGAACAGAGGGCTGATGGAGGAAGGGAGGTGGGGAATGGGCTAGATGGGTAATGTATATTAAGGAGTGTACTTGTTATGATGAGCACTAGATGTTGTATGTAAATAATGAGTCAGTGAATTCTTATCCTGAAACCAATATTGTTCTGTATGTTAAGTAACTACAATTTAAATAAAACTTGAAAAAAAAAGAAAAAAAAAAAACTTTACAAGTAGGATTTTTCACCTAAGTCCATACCCTTTCCCCAAGCAATCCACATAAAATGAAAGGTACCAGTCAACTTGGTTGAAGATAAATTATACCTTTATTTTTCTAAGCTGTAGCTAAAATTAAGAATTTCTTTCCATTATGAATTCCAGCAACAAATCATAGTATTAGCAGTTCCTGTGACTTTGTCCCAAGTAGAAAAACATATTTTCACATCACATCTTGTGAAAGATAACCTAGGTATGTAGCTTATGCTCCTTAGTACATTAAAAATCACAGACTTTACCAGACCCATCCCCCACATAGATCCTTTTATGTGTCCAGGCATAGTTTAACTGGGTCCTATGCTCAGGGTCTGACAGGTGGATATCCAGCCAGGTTTGTGATCTCATCTGAGGTTCAGAGTCTTGTTTCAAACTCACTGACTGTCTGCAAAATTCATTTTCCTACAGTTTTAGAATACATGGTGGCTTGCTTCTTCAAGGCTAGCAAGAATGCTTCTCACTTGCCTCCAGTCTCCTTATACTTTCTTTCAAAGGGTTCACTTATTAGGCCAAGCCGACTCAGGTTAATCTTCCTTTTGCTTTCTCCAAGTAAACGGATTGTGAATCTAAGATTGTGGATCTGCAAAAATCTCTTCACCTTTGCCATTTAACTTAACATAATCACAGAAACAGCCGTCATCATATTCAGACATTCTACTCATACCCAAGGAGAGCGGGGTTATACAAAACGGAACAAGAATCCTGGGATCATCCTAGAATCCTTCCTACCATATTATGTAACACACTAATGAAAAAGCACGTGCAGTATAAAATCACAAATACTTTTCATAATATTTTAATATTATAACTATTTCAATAAACTGCCCTATTTTTTAGCCTATGCATTTTATTTTATATATTTAAAAACATTATTCTGAGAACTGTTCCATAGGCTTTACTGCTGTCAAAATGATTTATGGAATAAAAAAAGAATAAAAATCCTAGTTCTAAAAGCATACCATTTACTCAATTGCTCAGTGCAAAATTTAAAACTCATCTTGCTTTCACTAATAATCTGTATTTAACTTATCAGTTTGTCCTGTCAGTTTTCCCTTTCAAACATCGCAAATTTAATCATTTCCATCACTATCCTACCATTCCCCCCAATTATACCTCCATTACCTCTCATTTTAACTATTTCAATAGCCTTCTAAATAGCCTTTTTGCTTTTGTTTTTCTTTCACATATCATTATCTTTTTGAAGAATGTTAATCGAATCAGCTCCTGCATCTGCGTAGAAGATTCCACTAGTTTACCATTACACCAAGAAAAAAGTATTATTTATTATGTCTGTGGAGCAAAGACTTTGGCAAGATAATGTCCCATACTCTGCTCCCAGCTCTGGAAGATTCCACGTCCTAATCCCTAGAACCTGTGGAAAATAACACGGCAGTATGGACTTCACAGATACAGGTAAAGTTACAGACATTAAGAGAGGGAGATTAGCCTGGATTATACAGGTGGGCTCAATCTAATTACATGAGCCCTTATAGAAAGAAAACTTCCTCTGGCCACAAGCAGAGAAAAATGAATTGGAAAAACAGAAGGGAGATCAGAGAGATTCAAAGTGTGAGGAGGATCTGGCCCACGGTGGATAGCTTTGAAGCTGGAGAAAAGGATCTTCCAGGATCTTACAGGAAGTAAGATGGCCTCTACAGTGACAACGAGTTGACATTCGGGGGAAAAAAAAGAAAAAAAAGGGGGGGGTCATTGAACAGAACACAATCCTATAAGAGCATGAAACTCAATTATTCCAACAGCTGGAATGAGCTTGGAAGCAGATTTTTCATCAGAGCCTCCAGGAAGGAATAAAGCCCTGCCAAGATCTTGAATTTAGTCTGGTGACACATGTGTCAGACAGACCTTCAGAGCTGTCAGTTAATAAATTTGTTATAAGCCACTAAATATCCTGTAATTTGTTACAGAAGCAATAGGAAACAAATTCAATGTCCATATTGGCCCAGGTAAGCAGGCCATCACTAAGTTGATTATGTACTCTTTCTTTCCATATTAAACCATGGGCCATCCTAGTTGAGCCTACAAATTTGTGGCAGTTTACTGCAAAGAAATAACAAATTAATACGATGAGAATATTTGCTTTGATACTAGCTAGTAGCCAATCAGTAGTTACAATGTATTTTTCTAGAAAGTGAGAACACACCTGATCAGTATTAGGAGGCTGATAATCAGTAGATGTACCTTCTTCATTTTAAGTTTTATCTGTTTTGATTTGAAGAATAATAGAACAATTATAGATACCAAGTTCTTAGATACATGTCTTGATTTCTTAAAGAAATAAACAAGGTCTTTGAAGCCCAACAGAACTTTGTTCAAATCTCTCTTATTTTGCATAGCAGGCAAATCATTTAAGATTCCAGAGTGCTAGATCCCTACTCTGTAAAACACGGCAATCTTTAACAAAGGGAGTAGTTAGAGGAAAATAGAGTAATTGTACTAAAAGCTCACTTAGCACAGTGCACAATGTATAGGAGACACTCAAAAAGTGTTGGTTTTCTCAACTGGTCCCAGAAGTTGATAAGAAACATAGCAGCTGATTCTTTTAAAAGTTGCAGGGGTAAATATCACTCATATACAAATTCCAATGGACAGATGGATTGGTTACTATGTTCTAAACACTGACTCTATTCTAGGTTTTCCAACCACACTTTTGTTTCTTCTTGAGATTTCCTACATGACATAGAAACTCAGCAATGTATTACTCCAATCTGCATACATTTCTCTACAATTTTGAAAGTACAGCAGTTGACCTAATATTTTATCAATATTTTTCATCCTCTTACCTTTTATAAGAACCTCTTACATAACCTACAGTCTAAAGAGATTATAATCTCTAGGCCCTTAATGTTTAATACCACCTGGCAACCTTTCACTTGCGGTTCACTTCCCAGGTCATAATCTAAAATATTCCCTGCCCCTCTAATTATTCAAAAACACTTTATAAAACAGAAAAGCTGCAAAAGGAACAAACAGAAAAACTGCAATGTTAATATCATTCTATCATGAAGAACATAGGTAGCTGTTTCCCATGTCCCTTTTCAGTTTTTTAAGGTGCTTAAAGTAATGAAATTATGCATAATTATAATTTCAAATTCTGTTTGACAAATGACCAACTTTTGTTTTAACTCCTGACAAAAGTACCTGTTGGCACAACAGAGCTCAGTCTTCAGTGTACCAGTGTGAAATTGAAACAGATGTCAACATGAAATCTTCTTTTCCATAGTTCATGGCCACCTCAAAACAAAACTGATGTGTGAATGAATCACATGCATTGCTCTCATATTTTCCTGCAGCATGCTAGTCTTCCTCTTCTAATATAATGAAATGATTTAGCTCAATTTTTGTTCATTGATGGTTCATTTCATGTTCATTTAGATAACTCATTGTAAATATCCACCAAAAATGTTTTTAAAAATAGATTAAAAGCGAAGGTACATCTTTTATTTTACTAAGAACTTTCTACCGAATTCACAATACCTTCAAAAAGTTAATATAAAAAAGAATATTTTATTTGTTTATAAAAGTAAAACCATCCATCTTTTAATTCTAGAAAATTACTAACGATGAAGAGAAGATGTTTAAGGATGTTTAACAGCATCTTTTGTAATAGTACATTATAAGAGATTAATTAATTAAAATGTTAGGCATACATTATTTAATATTAATGAAGGCATGCTCCATATGATCACAGCCATTGGTTTCTGTACCTCTCTATTGTGCTCTTTCCAGTTACTGTATACGGACTCTCTGGCCTCCAGTCTTGGGCCCGCCTCTCTATACATGACCTTCTTCTTCACTATACCTAGCTCAGACTCAATAGTACAGCTAAGATTATATCCAGAAACTTGCTAAAACCATTCTAATGTTTTTATTCAAATTCACATTAAAATAGCTAACTACCAAAGATCAGTAAATACATTAGTGCCCAATATTGTACCTTTCCTTGTGGACACCACTTCAGTAAGTTATCCATTCTCTCTTCTATATTACAATCTTTCTTAAAGTACAAACTTGTCACAAAATATATGTCATTAAAAAGTATTTTAGGAAAATAAGCAAGCAAATAAACCTTTTAGTCTCATGGTACCATCTGTTTATTGTCCAATAATTCTGGTTTATTTTTGTTTGTTTGTTTGTTTTGTTTTGTTTTTTAAAGATTTTATTTATTTATTTGACAGACAGAGATCACAAGCAGGCAGAGAGGCAGCCAGAGAGAGAGAGAGAGAGGAAGGGAAGCAGGCACCCTGCTGAGCAGAGAGCCCGATGTGGGACTCGATCCCAGGATCCTGGAATGGAGACCTGAGCCGAAGGCAGAGGCTTTAACCCACTGAGCCACCCAGGCGCCCCATTCTGGTTCATTTTGTAACAAAATTCCTTTAAAGAGTTATCCACACTCCAATACCTTTTTTCCCCTGTTCTCTCCTAGACTCACATCATTTGTTCTTTCATCCTCAGGGATCTTTTGTAATAACTTATTATTTTTTTTAAGTTGCTAGTGACTTTTAGATTACTGAAAGTCAGTGGTCAGTTCTCGATTCACATCTTACTTTGACCTATGGGCAAAATTTTATGCATTTTCTCCAGCATTATTAAGGAATGACTGCCCAATATAATTGTATATATTAAAGTGTGAAATGTGATGATTTGAAATACATTGTGAAGTAATACTGGGCTCAAGATAACTGAATCATCCATTCCTCACATAGTTACCTGTGTATGTGTGTTTGTGGTTAGAACGGTTAATATAATTGTATATATTAAAGTGTGAAATGTGATGATTTGAAATACATTGTGAAGTAATACTGGGCTCAAGATAACTGAATCATCCATTCCTCACATAGTTACCTGTGTATGTGTGTTTGTGGTTAGAACGGTTAATATCTACCGCAGCAAATTTCAAGTATACAATCCTGTATTATCCTCTTCTCAAAACACTCCTCACTTGGCTTCCAGAACCTGATCACCTTGTTTCTCCTCCTGCGTCAAAGTACCTGACATTCCAACCTCTCTTCTCCCTGTATTTCCTTCTTATATACCCAACCCCCAAAATAAAGATCATGAGCAGTGCCCAGGTATCAGTTAGAGGACTTCCCTCCTCTGTTTACTCTCATTCTCCAGATAATGTCAGCTATTCTGTGGCTATAAATGCTGCAGGTATGCTCAAGATGCCCAAATTAATATAGGCAGAATGTCTTCCTTCAATTCAGACTTAGGCAGGGAAGTAATGATGGCCATCTTCATTTGGATGTGTAACAGGCAATATCCTGCTTCCCCCAAAACTACTGGCTTCTCCTTCAATATTCCCCTTCTGACTGTAATACCATCCCTTTAATTTACTCAGGCCAAATAAGCAAATAAATAAACAAACAAAGTTATAGTTTCCCTTGACAAATCCCTCTTGCTTTCAATATCCAAATAATCCTCTGAAAAAAATAAAAGCCATTAAAAAATATATCCAGAACCTAGTAACATATATCCACTGTTACCACTGTGGTCCAAACTACCATCATCTTTTCTTGCCTATTCTCTCTCTCTTTTTTTTTTAAAGCAACTTTGAATTTTATTTTGTTGTTGTTGTTGTAGTGTCCAACAATTCATTAGTTGTATATAACACCCAGTGTTCATTCCAACACGTGGTCTCCTTAATACCCATCACACAGTCACCCCATTACCTCAACCCCCTCCCTTCTGTAACCCTCAGTTTGTTTCCCAGAGTCCAGAGTCTCTCACAGTTTGTCTCCCTCTCTGATTTTTTCCCATTCAGTTTTCCCTCCCTTATGGAAAACAGTATGGAGGTTTCTCAAGACATTAAAAATAGAGCTTCCCTATGACCTAGAGATTGCACTACTGGGTATTTACCCCAAAGACACAGATGTAGTGAAAAGGGGCACATGCCTCCCAGTGTTTTTACCTATCCTATTATTAGAGCCTCCTAACTGGTCTCCATGTTTCTTCCCTCGCCTCACCAAGAGTCTGTGCTCAGAACAGTGCCAGACTGATCACTGAATCTCGGTCACATCCCATTTCTTCTCTGATCAAAATTCCTTATTTGTCTCCATGGTCTCAAATAATCTGCTGCCCACTACCACCCTTTTCTGATTTAGAGCCTTAATTCCAATTTGATACAATTCTAAATGTTCCACAAGAAAACATTATTATAGAAAAAGTTTCAAAAAATGTTCTAAATGTTAACACACAAACATATTAGAGAGAGGTTTTTAAATTTTGTTTTTGTTTGTTTGTTTGTTTGTTTTAAGGAATTAGCTCCTACTATTGTGCAGGCCTGGCAAGCCCAAAATCTACGGGGTAGGGAAAAGTTGCCGTGGAGCCTACAGAATGTCTTCTTGCTTGGAAGGCCAGCCTACGTCGAGTCAGACTTCGAACTCACAGGATGTGGCTTCACATTATGGAGAGTAAATTGCCTTATTCAACCACCACTGATCAAAACATTAATTTCAACTAAGACACACCTTCACAGAAACAACTATCGTAATGTTTGACCAATCACCTAGATAACGTGGCCTAGCCAAGTTGACCCGTGAAATTAACCATTATAAACACTATGCAACCTTAGATAAATTAATTAAAATTTTTAATTTTCAGCTTCTACATTTTCAGAAGGAGAACAATACAACGTACTTTACCTGATTACTGTGTAGACTTAAACACATAGCGTACGCAAATTGGCCCAGTAACGGAGCAAGTAAACAGCAAACATCGCCTGACCTCTCCCTTCCTTCCCAGACTGTGGTAAAAAAACTTATTAAACTGAATACAACTAGCAAGTATTCTTTTGGTTTGTGTGTGTGTGTGTGTGTGTGTGTGTGTGTGTGTGTGTTTGTGTCCACATGTGTTTTAAGTACTTGGCTGCTAAATGTTCAGCCCTGTGCCAGGCACTTTATCAAAGGGGACAGAAGACCTAATTCCCGCTCTCAACAAGCTAATGAGCTCCTGCAGAGTAAACTAATATGCTGCTAATAGAAAACAGGGGAAAATAATGTATCAACAGATGCCAGGTTGAAAATAATAGCTTATTACTTCCGAATATGGTTGATGGTCCAGTTGATTAGCATATCCACGGACTAATGCTGTTGAAGCATAGTTTACAAGATAAATGAAACAAAACGAAGTTGGGCTTCTAAACTTTGAACTGTAAAACATAAAGGGCCGGAAAGATATTCAGAGGAAGGAGAAAAGGACAAAGGTCTGGGGAAGGAAGTGGCTGTGATGTGTGACCAGAGGCAGGAAAGGACTCACAGGCCCAGAGTTGCCTCTGGACTCTGTGCTGAGCACTTCACAAGTTATTTCTGCTTTTCTAAGAAATGAGGAAGTGAGACTGACAGAAGTTAAGAAATTTGCCCAAGGAACAATGTTAAGAAGCCCATGGATGGTTTAGGATGCCTGTTAATCCAAACGTAGTCAGACCTCCCTGTAACGAGTAAACACACATTTCACTGGCTCTAAATCCTGCACGTTTCTGTGGGAATTCCAGTGCTTCACAAGGCAACTTCAAGTACTTCTTAAGTCCCTCAGGGGTAATTTGGGGGTCATCATTTGGGGATGCACTGCTTCTGGCCTCATAAATCTGGCTTCTTCCACTGTGGGCTTCTGCCTCTTCCATGTTAAGCCATACGAGATCTCCCACCTACTAGTTCTATGGTGGCTTCTTACAATCTTTTAAAATGTGTGACACAGTTACAATGGTCCTCTTTATCTTGTTCATTACAACTGCGTGTGCGTCTGTGTGTGATGTGCTAGGGTGGTGCTCACGCTTCCCACCCCCACATATAGGACGTGTGTGTAGATGCTCTGCAAGTCATAGGGACGTCACTGGTTTATTTGTGTGTGTGTGTGTGTGTAATGTACTAAAACTCTGGATGATGAATTTCAGGTGATTTAAATAAAATAAAAATATAAACATCTTAGTTCACCTGATAGTTTCGACTCACACTTCTGTTTCACGAAGAGGCTGAGAGGAGTAAGAAACTGTGCAGCACGTATTTTCATGGGCACACGTTACCACATCTATCCAGCTAATTCGTTTTGAGAAAAGGGCCGTGACCCTGATGGAAATTTGTTTGCAGAGGTGAAACCAGCACAGTTTGGGAAGTAATGAAAGATTGTGAATGGATGAATTTCACACTGTTTGCCAGAAAGGCCTTAATAGCCCTCAACAGATATAGGACGGTCAGCAGAAGGAAGAAAGCAGAAAAACGCAATCTCAGGACTTGCTGTGAAGATTAATTTATCTCTGGTCCCCAAGAAGATATAACCACAGGGAGAACACAGAGGTGATTTTTAAGAATCTGTTTAACTCTGTAGGTTCCCGATAATGAACTGAACTCAGGAGGACACAGAGTGGTCCAGGTTGCCAGCAACCTAGGAAATAATAATAATCCTATTATCTTAAAGAAGGACACACCACCCAGGATTTGCGATTACATGCTGAAACAGACGGTGGGGAAGGCTCTTTGCCTCGGATAGAAATGATTTTTTATCTAAACTGTAGTCCTCCCACCAGACCACCAGACCTGAAACTCCCGATTGAGGGGAAGAGGCACGTGATTATTACTGGAGGTGCATTACCAAAATAGAACAGAGATGGAAATTACCTAAACCGAAAATATCATGGTGACTCTTCGACTGCTTGAGAAGTCCAGACTACAAGGTCATTAAACCTTCCTAATCAGTGCTTCAGTGACAATAACTTTATGAAAAACAGGTTATCACTGAAGATTCAAATTAGGGGTTTGCACATAAGAACACTTGAAATTGGAAATTTAATACTCACATGGACTCCATTAAGCCAAAACCTTTCTTACACCCCATTTAGGAGGCTTACCCAGAACCAAGAAATATTCCAAGTGAGGTGGAATTGTGCTTAGTACTTATAGTACTTAGTACTTACAGAAATTACCCTCACCAAGAAAAATTGTCTCTTAGAGAATAGGTAAGAAAGACAGCTAATGCCCAAATTGTTCCTTCTGAGCTCTTTGGGATCCCTGGAAAAATATCACCTACTTAGCCAAGGCAACATTTATGTTTGTGGGACAGATTACACAGTTTGGCCATCCACTAGAGTCTCTAGTTCTTGGCAGGGAATAAGGTCCAAAGAATGGAAATTTATTTTCTTTGCTTTGAAGAGCTCTATAAAGGGGAGGAATATGTGAAAATATTACACTATGTCTGTTCTTTCCTTAATTTAAGCAGATTTGGTTATGTTAAGAGAGATGAGTGACAGGATGGAAAGCACTTTCTCTAAAATCCCCTTATTGGAAAGAGAAAACTCTAATAATGACTGCAAACAAATTCCTCATTAGATTTGTTGGAAAATGTTTGGGGTAATTCATTACCAAAAACAAATTATGGGTTATTTCTTGCTCACCTGACTTTGTTGAGTTAGGTAATTTAATAACAGTCATTTAATTTAATTTATTCATGCGGCCTTAATAGTTTTAATTTCCCGTATCTGCACTACTCCCAGCCTCATTACTCAATTAGGATTCCTAACCTCCTCTGTAGACTCCCACTTTTATATTGACTTACTGGCAATGGTGCACTCACTTCCAAGAGCCCGCAGTTCCACTTGCTCCTTATCTTCTGGAGTAATCTCCCATCTCTAATTGACCATTGATGCCCATAAAAATCAGAACTTAAGTGTTATCTAGTGTCTGTATTAACTTCACTCTTAAAGATTATTCACATAGATTGTTGGATGGGTGGTAAGGAAGAAAACCACTGGCCACACACACCACAGCAGCTGAAAATTTTTACAAGTAATCCTTTGAATATATAATATATATTAGAAAGAAAGAAAGGAGGTATGGGGGGTAGATTTCAGACTGGGGAGGCTGTAATCTAAAAATGAACAATGTTTGGTAGAGCTACCTATCCATTCATAGATTAGCTATGGGTGGATGATATTAAAGGATAACATAAAGAGGAGACAATTAGTGACCAGAGTGAATAAAAGGTATGTAACACTTGTAACTACTTGGTTGTATGCTGGGTAAGCACATGAATATATGTTCAGTCCTCAGAAATTTAAAAAATGGGGAGGTGTCTTGGCTTAAAAGATAAGGTAAGGCCGGGTTTGGGAATATTGAATTAAAGACAACATATGGATTTAAACAGCAAAATTATTTTAGCGTCACGGTGAACATTAATCTGGCACTTAGATCAAATTTAGTTTATAGAATTAAAAGCCATACTAGAGAAGATAAGGAAGCCATGGGAATGGTGCAGAGGGAGGCTGCCATGGAGAAGAACGGATTCTCAGAGGAAAAAGTGGCTTGCAGAGCAGGTGGAGAAAGGAGGTTCAAAGGTAACAACAATGATGGAAATGAAGACAGATGGTTTTGTAAGATCATTAGTTTCCTCCAGACACCCTGCCTCATTAAAATGATGGTGGTGCACAGAAGCTTTTTATTGTAATGAAGTCCCAACAATTTATTTTTCCTCTCTTTTGCTTGTCTCAGGACACCTATCTAGAAAGAACCTGCTATGGGTGATGTCAAAGAGCTTAGTGCCTGTGTCCTCCTCTAACATTTTTACGGTTTCCCAGTTTTCCCAACACTGTTCGTTGAAGAAACTGTCTTTTTCCCACTGGATATTTTTTCCTGCTTTGTCAAAGATTAATTGACCCCATTGTAGGCTAATTTCTGGTTTTCTACTCTGTTCTATTGAACTTTGTGTCTATTTTTGTGTTGGTACCATACTGTTTTGATCACTACAGGTTTGTGATATGACTTGAAGTCTGGAATTGTGATGCCTCCAGCTTTGCTTTTCTTTTTCAAGGCTGCTTTGGCTTGTGCTTCCATATACATTTTAAGGCCATTTTTTCTTGATCTGTTGGCATTTTGATAGGCATTTTGATAGGGAATGCACTAAATGTATAGGTTGCTTTGGGTAGTATAGGCATTTTAACATTTGTTCTTCCAACCCATGAGTATGGAATGTCTTTCCATTACTTTGTGTCACCTTCAATTTCTTTCATCAGTGTTTTATAATTTTCAGAACACAGTTCTTTCACCTCTTTGGTTAGGTTTATTCCCAAATACCTATTAACAAAATAAAAAGCTTCTGCATAAAAAAGGAACAAATCAACAAAACTAAAAGTCAACCTAGAGAATGGGACATCTTCAAATGACACGTCTTATAGAGGGTTAGTATCCAAAATATATAAAGAACTTATAAAACTCAACATGCCAAAAACAAACAATCCAATTTAAAAATGGGCAGAAGTCATGAATAGACATTTCTCCAAAGAAGACATACAGAAGGCTAACGGACACATGAAATGATGCTCAACATCACTCATCATCAGGGAAATGCATATCAACACTACAATGAGCTATCACCTCATGCCTGTCAGAATGGCTGAAATCAACAACACAAGAAGAGATAAGAGGTATTGGTGAGAATGTGGAGACTTCCCACTACTGGTGGGAATGCAAACTGGTGCAGCCACTGTGGAAAACAGTATAGAGTTCCTCAAAAAGCTATAAAGAGTACTACCCTATAACATAGCAATTGCACTACTAGTTATTTACCCAAAGAATACAAAAATACTGATTCAAAGGGATCTGCATACTTCTATGTTTTTAACAGCATTATATCAATTAACCAAATTATGGAAGCAGGCCAGGTGCCCGTCAATATATGAATGGATAGAAAAGATCTGATACATCTAGTGGAATATTATTCAGCCATAAAAAGGATGAGAGCCTGCCATTCACAATGACATGGATGGAGCTAGGAAGTACTATGCAACGTGAAATAAGCCAGTCAGAGAAAGACAAATACCATATGATTTCACTCATATGCAGAATTTAAGAAACAAAACAAACTAGTAAAGGGAAAAAAGAGATAAACCAAGAAACACACTCTTAACTAAAGAGAACAAACTGATGGTTACCAGTTGGGGGGGGGGGTTAAACAGGTGATGGCAATTAAGGAAGGCACTTGTAATGAGCACCAGGTGTTGTATGGAGGTGAACCACTATCATGTATACCTAAAAAGAGTATTACACACTGCATGTTCACTAACTGGAATTTAAATAAAAACTTTAAAAAAAAATGAAAACACATGAAAAATTAAAAAAATAATAATAAAATGGCTGGTAGTGGGGATGAAGGGTACTATCACTCTTGAATACCAGGTACCTCAAGAGGGAAAAGGTGATATTAATATACATATAGCTGTTTGATATTTTGGCTAAAATAAAGAGGAAAATATTTGAAGCAGTTAAAGAAATTATAAAAAGGACAGCAAAGTACCTCAAATATGAGACAATCATGAGGTACAATAAACAAAAAAGGAGATTAATAATTTGAGAAATTTAGATAATAGTATAAGCCATGTACCTGAAATGTTGATTTTTGTTTGTGTTAGTGATCTGCAGTAAGTAAAATGTTTAATATATAATTACATTTCATTTTATTTCATCAAGTTGAAAATCATCTACTTTTTTCATGAGAGAAAATAATTCCCAGAACCTCCCTGGGGTTGGCATGTATCAGTTAGGAATACATTCTTTGGAAAAACAATGCTATTAGTATTTTGAATTTTTATTCAACCGGAATTTTCTTTTCTTTTTTCTCTTCTTCCCTTCTTTTTGTTTCTGTTTTTGTTCATTTAATTACTGGCTACACGCTGAGTCCTAACCATTTTCTCTAAAATTTGACTTTTTTTTTTACCAATTAAAAAAAAGCCCTCAGTGATTGAAGGCAGAAAGATAAAGCAAGGTGTTGAAATTAAGTAGGTGCTAAATTAAGTAAATAATGTAAGGGATGGAGGAGAATTTCTCTGACTCCTGAGACAGCTGCAAATCTCATTGTTTGAGGACGATCTTTTGTATGTGAGAAACAAAGTCACAATGAGCACAGGGGATGGCTGGAATGAAACAAGATGGAGAATAACTCCCCAAGTGGCATTTTCCCCACCAACTATTGCTATTTTGAGGCAAAAAAGAAGCTCACATTGTTTATGTACACAAAAACCTCAACTGCAGAATAAGTAACCCTTTCTACTAGAGCTGAATTAAAACCTCAAAGGTCTCAAGTAATTAAAAGTTAATGATGCTTTTCCCCATATGCAATTCAATTTAAAACAACAAATATTAAATTATAGAATGAGCGTATGGAAGTCTAACAAAGCACAGGAGTTTCCTATGATGATTACTCTGGAATCTACAGAAGTAGTTCATCTGATGCTCATTCCTCCAATCCTTTCCTGCTAACATAGACACCACAGTCCTGGGAGTACAACCTCCCACTAAATGCTTGCTTTTCCAGCCACCTTGCACCATGGAGGAACCACCAGACACAGATATGGCCAATAAGACATCAGCAAAAGTCTTTAGAGGGATGTAGGAAGTCATTTGCTTTCCCAGTGAAAGAGGAACAGAAATGATTGGTATCCTACACAGTGAAGCCCTCCTGTTTCCTTGAACATGGATGTGGTGACTTCAGCAGAAGCAGTCAAATGTCAGCCATGAGATTATGAATTGGAAGAGCAGGAATCCAAATCCTGATATGATGAGACAAAGACGGAAATCCCTGATGGCATCACTGAGCTTTGCCAGTAATAATACACCTCCTGACTGCTTGTTTAGATGAGGGAATTAAACCCAGTATGTTAAGACCTTGGTGGTTGGGCTTTCTGTCATATAAGAATAAGTAACACTAATATATCTTTTCTTTTTTTTTTAATTTTTAATTTTTTTAGTTACTTTTCAGTGTACTAGAATTCATTGTTCTTTTTTCTTTTTTTCTTTCTTTTTAAGATTTTATTTATTTATTTGACAGAGAGAGATCACAAGTAGGCAGAGAGGCAGGCAGAGAGAGAGGAGGAAGCAGGCTTCCTGCTGAGCAGAGGGCCCGATGTGGGGCTCGATCCCAGGACTCTGGGATCATGACCTGAGCCGAAGGCAGAGGCTTTAACCCACTGAGCCACCCAGGCGCCCCTAGAATTCATTGTTTATGCACCACACCCAGTGATCCATGCAATATATGCCCTCCACAATACCCACCACCAAACAGCAATATAACGAACTGCTGTAAGTATTTGACTTTTTTTTTTTTTTTTGGAAAATCAAATGTCAAATATACAGTTCTGCTTTCTCATTTTTAAAAGCACACTCTAGTTACCATGAGCTCGATGAACACAAATGCAGAAAGCAGTCTTCAATGACCTCTTAAGGAAGCCAGGCTAACTCCTTAAAGCTGGATCGATATCATCCCCTCAGCATCACTATGAAGCTGGGGCTTTTATGATTCACATTTTACAGAGGAAGAACCAGAGGCCCAAGGCCACACAACTCATGAGTGACAGAGTTAGGTTTGAACCCCTCTGTCTTCCTCCAGGGAGCTTGCTTTTAATCACTGTTCAATATATCCTCCAACTCCTAAAATGAATGAGCCATTTGATTATACAAGGTTTAATGGACCAAGTTAATGTGATTTTATGTACACTTTATTATTATATATATTTTTTTTGGAAAAAGAAAAAAAGAATGACTCTAAGCGTACACACACACAATGTATGTCTTCAAAGTAAGTGTTCTTGCTTACTTTTTGTGGTTGTCCATATAAGTACTACTATTCCCTCAAGAAATAAACTATAACAGCCTAACAAAGTGTCAAACATTAGCACTGAAATTGAAAATAGCCAAGTAATATGTATGTCTTCATTTTCATGAAAGCTATTTTAAGGGAAAAAAATTCTCACAGTCTGTTAATAGATCAAACTCACAGATATTCTGCTAATTAAATAAACTGGACACAGTATGCTTCTCTTCCATTTAGAACCTGGAATTTTCAGAAATCTTTGAACACAAAAATGGTTGCTGTAAAATGCTCTTCTTGAATTAAAGGCTTCCCTTTTGGGATGCCATAATTCCACTGCCCTGTTTTCATAAGAAACTCCTAACAACTTTCATTTTAAAGGAACATGACTGACTACAGTCCTACAGGTTCAACAGCCTACAATTACGCAAATAACTAATCTGATAGGAAGGGGGCCTTTAAACAAGTGAGATAATTGGCTTGCAACATATTCAAGAAAAGTACCTCATATATATTTTTTTCACCAGTGGAAAGGGAGGTGGAGATTGTTGAATATCTGACTGTACCATTGTCTGTGCCCTCTCTTTGAAAACGTGTTTCCTTTCTCTCTCAGATTTGTAACAGGCAGAAATAGTCTGATGGTAACCTAAGAATGCCAATCGCCAAAAGACACAATGCCAGCAGGCTACACAGTAGCTAATATTATCTATAACTCAGAAAAACAAAAAACACAACCAAGGGAAGATAACAAAATGGGCATTCAAATCGGGGGTCTTTGAAGTGATTTCTCTAGTCACTGAGTCTTCAGTCCAGTGAAAACAGACATATGCTGTATTTTTTCAGTAGTTGTTGTTTTTTTTTTTTAAGATTTTATTTATTCATTTGACAGAGAGAGATCACAAGTAGGCAGAGAGGGAGGCAGAGAGAGGAAAGGGAGGCAGGCTCCCTGCTGAGCAGAGAGCCCGACACGGGGCTCGATCCCAGGACCCTGAGATCATGACCTGAGCCAAAGGTAGAGGCTTTAACCCACTGAGCCACCCAGGCGCCCCATTAGTTGTTTTTTTTTTTTTTTTTTTTTTTTAATCATCTTAAATGCTTTGCCAGCAACTATGGATTTCACTTTTGTGGTTTTATTTGTACTTGGTTCTAGCAAAATTTTACTGAGGTGACAAAAACCAAATAAAAGGAGGGACCCAAACCAAACTAATGAAAAAGAACGATCGAGAAATTTATATGCTGACACAGTCAAGAGATCCACCTGCCTTTGTTCTGATTTAGTTTCCTGTGATCTAGCACATGTTGATTTGGCTGACTTGAACCCTGGCATACTGATGTTGCGTGTCTCTCCCTGCTTGAGTCCTCCCTTTGACTGCTCTTTCATTTGCTTTGTGCTCTGCATGTAGAGTTAAAAAAAAAATGTGCATCAAACAAATGATCCACTGCAAATCAACTTGTTATCATTTTAGCCATCCATTCTAGCTGCATCCATATGGTTTGGGTAGCTGAGCAAAAAGGGGGGGGGCAGGGAAAAGGGGAAGTGTGTGAGGCATCCTGCTCGATGCAGCAGGAACAGGAGGACAACAGCAGATGAGGATTCACCCTTCACTGCACAATTGTAAACAGCATCTGAGTGGGCTGTACCCAAGTTTCTAGGAAAAGCAGACTGTGAAGAACTCAGCCTCATGCTGTTCAGCCCTTATCTGAAAGTTGCACTTGGTAGTGTGTAAGCAGTCACAGATGCCAGCAATTGACATTACAGAAACACAAAAAAGAGCCAAATCTTACTTCCATCCAAACAATAGGAGTGTTGGCTGCAAAGTACCCGAGTCTAGGGTTTTGCACACTTCCAAAGGAACATAGCAGGGAGTGAAGTAATTTTGCCTGAATACTCAATCCTGGGATAGGAGTTATTAAATCTATGGAAGTAATTTCTAGTCATCGAGGGTAAATGTGTATATTACCTGTATATTTGGAAATAGTGCCATATGGAAGAGAAAATACAATTTGCTCTATGAGATCCTACAGTTTAGGCCGATGAAGTACCAACTGTATAATTAAGAGAGTATTCCTACTATATTCACATTGTAATTGTCCTCCATCTAAATAGGAGAATTACGAATGAAGGACAATTACAATGTGAATATAGTAAGAATACTCTTATTAATTACAATGTACGACCATGGAGAACATAGAGTTTCTGCCACTGGGAAGTATCTACCAAGGAACCCCAGCAAAATGGTGTACAGAATGACCTATCTTTGATATGTCTATTCTGACAATTACTAATTTGTGTGTTAATTATGAGTTAAGGATAATACAACTAATCTAACTGTTCCCGCATGCCTTATAAAACAGGTGCCCAGAAGTTGTTCAGGATCATTCGACCCACATTGTTATTGTTCACTGGCTCTCAAGGTCCCTGAGGAAGTCCCATGTAGTTGGCACAAGACAGGAAGAAATTTGAAGGGAGAACTAAAATCTGCACTCTGCCTTGGCAAGAAAATGAACACTTCCCTGGTAGTAGATACATGGGACAAGATCGTTTCTTTGTAGCCTAGTGGAAATGACTGGTTCCTAATGATGGTTCTCCCAATAATTCTAACAGAGTACTTATTTTCCTTTCTTCGGTACAAATCACTTATCAGATCATCTTGGTTTTACTTTTGAAGTACTTCTAAATTCTTCCATCTCCCTAATTTCTTTTCCATCTATATTTTTAATTCCAATAATTTAGGCTGCCATCAAATTTTGTCTAGACTTTAGCTGTTCTTAAGTCTACCTTCCCACTGTGCGAGTAAGGTATTTCAATTCAAATATGGGCATATTATCCTCTCCCCTAAAATTACATAATGGTTCCTTACTTTCCATAAAAGTGGTTTCTAAACATTTATAGAGGTGGAACCATACATTCAAATAAAATTGGGTATAAGAAATTTTAGTGGATTCAAGGAAGATTTGAGTAGGTAAAGCACAGGGGATTTTTTTTTTTTTTTTTTTGGTTAGTGAAACTATTCTGTATGATAATGATACTATAATTGTGGACACATGATACAATAAATTTGTCAAAACCCATAGAATTTACACCCAAAGAGTTAACATTAATGTACAAAACTTTTTAAAAAACTCAAGAAATACCACGGCGGAATGTGGAATGTATAAAAACAATCTAACTGTACTACTATAGTATAATTATGCCAGGTAATGGTATATGTTTATTAAATAAAAGTCATATATCTTCAAATGTTAACTTCTACCTTTTATAAAGCAAATGAATAATCTATTTGAGAACCATCTGATTTTAGCAAGACTTTGAAACTGGCTATTCTAGATAATAATTGCAATTGTATACACATTTCTTTCTGTATTTTAATTTTCATATTCAGTGTCAAGAAAACTATGATTTTCAAAGATAAATCATTGTGAATAATAATATTTATGGTATTTGTAAGCTAGAAGTAGCAACATGGCCCCCAATTACACTGACCTGCAAGTTTAAAAATATATGTCTTTATGTGTTAGTGCTGAACCACTAAGCATCCCCTACTCACTTTCTTTAAAAAATTACATCTTAAGGGAGATGATGAATGGTTCTTCAACCAGTTTAGTATTCCTCCCTCCTCATAAGGTGAGCATACCTTTTCAAATGCATTTAAAACCCATGAGAGACTATGGACTCTGAAAAACAACCTGAGGGTTTTGAAGGGGCAGGGGAGGTTGGGGGAACCAGGTGGTGGGTATTAGGGAGGGCAGGTATTGCATGGAGCACTGGGTGTGGTGCAAAAACAATGAATACTATTACGCTGAAAAAAACAAAACAAAACAAACCAAACAACAACAACAAAAAAACCATTGCGATGTCCGGCAACAGCATTAAAAAATCTCAGAAACAGCGTATATATATATATATATTTTAATAAATCCATTCGGAATTATTGTAAGGGCCTATTCAGCCAGAGCGGCCCCACCCCGGTTGAACTGCCATTTTGTTGTAAAACTTAAATTGAACTTGCCCCCCACCCCCCAGGGGAACTTATTTAAAAGCAAGTCCAAGAAACCAGTCCCAGGTAACAAAGTCCAAATACAAGGGTGGGTCAGGCCAGGTGGGCGCATCAATCAGTAGGGGCGCATACCATCTCTTAGCTACCAAGGAGTATG
The DNA here is from genome assembly GCF_963455335.1 of Martes martes. Classification (NCBI taxonomy): domain Eukaryota; kingdom Metazoa; phylum Chordata; class Mammalia; order Carnivora; family Mustelidae; genus Martes; species Martes martes. The sequence goes on from NC_137898.1 coordinate 38,066,921, forward strand.
GGCCCCGCCCTTTGGGCACCTTTTGGGCACCAATTCTGAACTAGGTGATAGGCTGGTTCAAATGTCTACTACGGTAAATTGTAACTCAATTGGTCACCTAGCATCACTGTGGAGTTTCCTGTGTGTGTTACAATCTCATTGGCCACCTGTGTGTGGCCAGGCCCAACCACATGGCCTTTGCTCTATAAAAGTTAGTCTGGAAAGCAGGGAGGGGTCGTCCTCTCTGTAGGGGCGGCCCCGACCGGTCTGTTTGATGGTCGGTTTGATTCCTGATGCTTGGCACGAGATAAAGCTTTGCTTGACCTTCGCTTTGTATCAGTCTCGCTCCTTTAATCACCGACCCATTATTGGGGCACCCTGTTTTTGGGGGACCCCACATTATAAAAGTCACTTACTTGCTGAGGCCATATGCTCTTTCAATTCCTTTAATATATTGTCTACTAAGCAAGGTGGCTGTGCAAATATGAATCTTCAAATTGAGTCATTTAGATTGTTAAAAATATCAGCATTTCCTGCAACCTGAGAAATTATGGAACCAATTGAGTGATAGATTTAATTGGGAAAAACAGTGATTTTCTTTTGTCTCATTCGCACAATCTGCATCACCACCTTGTCTCAGAAGAGGCAATGCATGTCAAATATTAAAAGGGACTTTCTGTAAATTGTGTTGCATTTCATTAAAAAAAATTTAGAAAGTCAGAAATTTAAAAGCTTTAAAAGTTCATAATTTGCTATTGTGTAACATTTTATTAATGGCATCTTCATATCTACTAATGCTTATCTACACAACATCCGTGACTGCTTAAGTATTTTTCAATAACAATTTTAGTAAGACCTGGCATTCCTACAATTTTCTAACACTGCTTTTACAACACTGATACAAATGACAGCTTAAATGCAAATATTTTATCATTTGGATGTATGTCGTATTTTCATGGACAGATCTAAAGCATGTAAACTTATTCAGATTTTTTTCAATCTCAGTGTTAGATATGGTAGATACACAACTTAATCCAATTAAGTCTCTGCTAATATGCTCCCTAGGAGGGAGCTTCCCTATATAAAAGAGCAAATACCCAAAACCAGCCACCATCTCTTGTACTGCATAATACTGTGTATTTATTTGTTTATATGTCATTAGTGACTAAGGTGCCCTTCACTTTTCCCTCAATGTCATTAAACTTTCTACAGGGTTCTTCCCGACCCCAGCCAATTGACCTCTCTTCTCTTAGATCGTTCACTTTGCAACACTTCCCCTGCAAATTCTTTCTCAAGCTCTTTAAGATGTAAAACTTCTGCAATCCAGAGAAGTCTTTCTAGGACCTGGGAGTCCTTTGAAATGCAATCATCAAGCGAGACAATGAAACAACACCTAACCTCCATTACCTGTGGGAGGGTAGCAGCCTAACTGCAATAAAGCAGTAATTACTAAACACAGCGGATAACTTTTTGTTAAGACATTTAGCATATGATTTAGGAAAACCAGAAGTACTCCCTTAAACAAAGGATTCACAGAGCTTCAACTGCATTATTCCTCCCCCTGGTTGTATTGAGGTTACAAAAGAAAGGACACACAGATGGTAATGGAGAGAGGAAGGCAAGGAGATTCCAGTTAAAATGGAACTGCAACAACTGAGAATGCACGCACATCACAGTACAGGCAACTAACAGATTGTCCAGAACTACCCATGGTAAACAACACAAAAACCATGACAATGAACAAACGAAAGACAGACTAGGAAAGGCAAACAAAACAGGGGAAACGAAGAGAACATATAGATGCAGAAGGGAGTTTGAAAAATTGAGGCATGGGGCGCCTGGGTGGCTCAGTGGGTTAAGCCTCTGCCTTCGGCTCAGGTCATGATCCCAGAGTCTTGGGATCAAGCCCCGCATCTGGCTCTCTGCTCAGCAGGGAGCCTGCTTCCCCCACCCGCTTCTGCCAGCCTCTCTGCCTACTTGTCATTTCTGTCAAATAAATAAATAAAATCTTAAAAAAAAAAATGAGGCAGGAAGATGTAACTCAAGGAAGTTTATAATTTATTATAAAATGTTGCTGTGAATGTTTAATGAAATTAATTTAATATGACAGATCATAAAGATGAGAAGATAAAAAAGGTGGGAGAAAGGTGAACATGGAGATTGCAGAATTAAGAAAACAGATTAGCAAAATGATTTCATCTTAGTAAACAAATTAGAATTAACAATTAATGACATGATTGAGAATGAAGTTACTGCTATAGGGGGAACGTCTGTCATTGTGAAGAAATGAAAAAAGACAGAAGCAGTGCAGAGACAATAAGCATTTAGTGCTTTCCGATAAGGGTTAAAAATCTTCCTTTTCTCCCCCTCGGGTTTGGTGAGATTTTTAAAATTCTCTGTGTTGATTTTTATTTTTTTTTAATGTTCTTTTTTTTTTTTTTCTGAGAAAATCATCCACGTGGCATAAAATTAAATTTTAAAAAACTCTTCATATTTGCTAGTATTTAATTGGTTATCTGTGATTTTTGGCCCATTTTCATTATTTTTGTATTTTTTTCGAGTCTCACTTTCCCTATCATTCTTCAGAGTCACCAAGCATTGGGGAGGCTCGCAAAAACTGCCTGCACCTCAGGCCTTGTATTTCAGGGGGCTCCTGAGGGCACTGAGATCTACCTTTTGTCAAGCTGTCTGCGTACCTCAGATGCCCTCCCTAGAGCCATGTTGATCTGTCCCAAGTTTCACAATGTCTGACAGTCTCTCTTCCCTCCATTTTCCACTAATGATTAACTCTTTTTATCCTTTTGTTTCCTTTCATTTGTTTTAGAGAAGACAGTGAGAAAAATGTCTGTATTCTGACATCTTTAACCAAATTAGCATTAGTTTTACTTAAATTGATAAGGGAAAAAAATACTTTGTAAACAAACATATTAAATATGACATACTAGACACTGTCTAGTTTGGTGATTATATATACACATTAAATGTATATATGTGTATGTATGTGTGTGTGTATACATATATACACACACACATTAAAGACTGTATTTATTTATGTGACAGAAAGAGAGAGAGCATGAGCAGGCACAGTAGCAGGGAGCGGGAGAGGGAGAAGCAGGCTGCCCACTGAGCAAGAAGCCCAATGCAGGACTGGATCCCAAGACCCTGGCGTCAGGACCTGAGCTGAAGGCAGCTGCTCAACCAACTGAGCCACCCAGGCATCCTGACAAAATATATTTTAATGTAGATGGAAATGTATCTATTATGGCATATAAACATACACGTATTTTCTGATCTGATGTAAGAGATCTTATATATTACACATGAAAATAAACTTAAAACAAGTTTTTTAATGTCAGATTATCCAATAGAAAAATGAGATAAGTGGGGCACCTGGGTGGTTCAGTCTTAAGCATCTGCATTCAGCTTAGGTGGATCCAGCCCCGCATCCCACTCTCTGCTAGGCGGGAAGCCTGCTTCTCCCTCTTCCATTCCCCCTGCTTGTGTTCCCTCTCTGGCTGTCTCTCTCTGTCAAATAAATAAATAAACTCCGAAGGGGGAAGAAAAAAAAAAAAGATGAGATAAGTGTTTGCAGTAGGGTTTGGGTAATATTTCTTAAGAAAATACATATGGGGTCATTCTTTTTATTCATAGAAATAAAAAGCCAAAATGATAGAATTTTTCATTCAGTGTTTTGATAATTTTGAAGTAACAAGAATAACCGTGTTATGTTTAAAGATCCTATGGTAAGTAACAGAGGTCAAATAAGAGACGCATCTAGAAACTGACAAGTGTGTACATCTAATTTGTAGTGCACATTGCTCATTCTTACTATATTCAAACTAATTTTGGCTGTCCAAAATCAAAATATGCTCTTATTCCATTTAGTTGGTTTTTTTTTTTTAATGAGGTAAGAACAAAGGTAATGAACTCTTTAATTCTGTGAACAGAAGCCCCTCCCATTTCTCATTTGCAAACTCAGAAGCCTGCAGGGGCCAGGAGGGCAGGTAAAGCAAAGGCGTGAATGTAAAGAGCTGGGCTAGGGAATGGGGGAACATGGCTCTAGTAGCTTATTTTTCACAGAGAAGCAGCATTTAATTTAAAAAAGCAATTATGCAAAACAGTAAGAAAACTGAGAGATGCTACTGCGTCCCAGTATGAAGGAAATAATAGGAAATGGGAACTTGAGAAAATAGAAAGCAAATGCTTCATCTAAAAACATATTCCTGACACTTGGCATATGTTCTGATACAGAAGCGTTAGCCACTACATTAAGTTTAAAAGTCACATGGAGCAATTCTGAGACTGCCAAACACAGCACATGCAGATCACGGATGTCCAGATCATGACCTCTACCAGAATGTTTGTCTCACTCTTACGGTCTGACATAGAACTTTCAGGATTTCCGCATCACATTTTCCTAAATGACCTTGTTTTTATTGCCACGTTTTATTTTATCCATTTTTTTGCTTCATTTTCTTAAGACGTTTGTTTTTTTTAATTAACTTGTAAAAAATCATTTACAGATAACATGAAGCACAAAAAATTAGTTTGCTCAAGATAATGCTTCTAATAAGTTTTGAGTCTTGTTCTGTAAAATCCCAGTTGTCTCTCTCAAGTCTCTGTTCTTTATTTCTTTGATTTAATAGTGAAACTAGTGTAGACTTCATTGCCTTTTAATATACAGACACAAATTTTATCATTTAAATTTTTTACAAATCATTTTTTTCAAAATTTGAAAGATGTCAGAAGTGTTGGTTCTAGCGTAAACAGCTGTTAATTATTGTATATATCACTTACAAGAAAAGTTAATAGTTCATTTTATGAGAAAACATAAAACCCACATTGTTTCCACGTGACTATATAAATACCAGTAGTCACATTTTGGACACTTATTAATTTATTTTGAGGTAGAAAACATGACATTTAAATATTGTAAGGGCCTATTCAGCCAGAGCGGCCCCACCCCGGTTGAACTGCCATTTTGTTGTAAAACTTAAATTGAACTTGCCCCCCCCCCCCACCCCGCCCAGGGGAATTTATTTAAAACCAAGTACGGAAAACCAGTCCCAGGTAATCGCCCAAATACAAGGGCAGGTCAGGCCAGGTGGGGGTATTCAATCAGTGGGGGTGCATACTGTCTCCCTAGTTACCAAGGAGTATGGGCCCCGCCCTTTGGGCACCTTTTGGGTGCCAATTCTAAACTACATGATAGGCTGGTTCAAATGTCTACTAGGGTAATTTGTAATTCAATTGGTCACCTAGCATCGCTGTGGAGTTTCCTGTGTGTGTTACAATCTCATTGGCCACCTGTGCGTGGCCAGGCCCAACAACATGCTCTTTGCTCTATAAAAGTTAGTCTGGAAAGCAGGGAGGGGTCGTCCTCTCTGTAGGCGTGGCCCCGACTGGTCTGTTTGATTCCTGATGCTTGGTGCGAAATAAAGCTTTGCTTGACCTTCGCTTTGTATCAGTCTCGCTCCTTTAATCACGGACCCATTATTGGGGTACCCAATTTTGGGGGGACCCAACAATATGTGAAATAGATAAATATTTACAATATAAATTTTTCTATTTAAAACTCAACAAAGGTAAATTGGTATTGTAAATATATTTTGATCTAAATTATATTCTTGAATATTTTATCTGCATAAGGATTCATTTGCAATGATGTACACAAATACAATTTAGAAATATATATTCAATACATATTTTTCCCACTATTTTTTCCTCTGAATTATCTTATGCTTTTGAGAGTCTGATTGATTGATGTTTTTAATGGCGTGGCCATGTCATTGAAATGGAAATCTGACCTTTCAGGAAGTTATTTTTAGATTTCTGAATGGTGCAACTTGTGTATCCTTTGCTAAGAATAAAGTGACACCTAAAGTCAATCTTAATATATCTGAGTTTGGTTTGAGGTAACCTATATATCCTACTTTATTTTTAAATGTTTAAAAGAATTGTGGGGGCTCTATTTTATTGTTTTGGATAGAATTTTTTTATGTGCCCTCTACTCCTGAATGCCTTTGAATATAAGCACAAAGTAAATATAAATAAATTTACAAAAATGTTACCTAAATATAAAGGTCATTTCACAGGTGGCTAGTGTGAAGGAGACAAGAGAGTCAACTAGGGTGGAGAAAGGCATTCATACCAAAACAACCTAATGTTTGACTTCTGCTGCTCAGATTTCTTTTTTTCCTGGACCCTATCATTCTTCAAGTTTCCATCTTTCCTTTCTAAACAAGAGCACCATAATCTTAAACTCCTTTAACATCTACTGGTTCTAGCGCATATCAGTTTTTAATATACCACTCTGTTGAAAGAGTTTAAAATTGTGCTCTCTTGGGGCACCTGTGTAGCTCAGTCAGTTAAGCACCTGCCTTTGGCTCGTCATCATCATCTCAGTGTCCTGGGATCAAGCCCCAAATTGAGCCCCGTGATCGGCTCCCTGCTCAGCGGGGAGTCTACTTCTCCCTCTGTACCTCTCTTTCTCAGGTGTGCTCTCTCTCTCTCTCTCTCAAATAAATTTTTAATTTTTTTTAAAAGGGGGTACCTGGGTGGCTTAGTCAGTTAAACATCTGCCTTTGATTCACGTCATGATCGAGCCGCACATCAGGCTCCCCGCTCAGTGGGGAGCCTGCTTCTCCCTGCTCCCCCTGCCCCTGCCACCCCCTGCTTGTGCTCTTTCTCGCTCTCTCGCTCTCTCTCAAATAAATAAAATGTAAAATAAATAAATAAATAAAATCTGTTCTCTCAAATGAGACCAGATGATCCTAATAGCCCCACAGTGTCTGAAAGGTAAATGTATCTTAGTATTTCAAGCTATGTCATTAGCTTGGTTTATGTTCTACGTGATTTTTTGCATTTCCTTATATATTGGAGAGTCTCCGTGTGTGATTAAGGTTACTGCACTAATTGTTTACCTTCTCCACATATGTTAGGTAGGATTTGTGAGATACTGGAGTGCTCCTGTTTTTGATGTGTGGGTCTTGCTTGTTGGAGATGATATCAGGATTGCCCTGTCGAGTAGACAGAGACTTTCAAATACTAACTGGTAGAGACCATAGATTCACACAAGGATTCTGGGATCCCTACCTGAGACTCCTGCACACATACAATAATAAGTATGCTTGTCCTACCCACACCAATAATGGGACAACTGCAATGATATGGGAGAGGCTAGTCAAGCATTAGTCATCTTTTCTCCTTCATGACACTTAAATTATTTTTCTAGAAGATGCTTTATCCAGATTTGTTTCGAATTATTTGTATAAAAAAATAATTCTTGGATAAGAAAATGACAAGCTCTTTCACATTACCAAATGCCTGATCTTTCCTATGTCCATCTCCATACCTGAATATACGGATAATTACTCTTTATTTTTTACAAATTTATTTATAATTATTTGATTTCACATGATAGCCTCTTGATACCCAAATGAGTTATTTTAAATTTGTCTAACAATTCAATAGTAAAATATCTTATAGTCACTAGGTAGGCATTGCCATATACTCATATGTTAACAAACTTTACTCACTTTATTCAGTAAACTAATATAAAATACCAAGACCAATGCCTCACTTCCATAACAACCAACACAGTCTATCTGTATCACATTTCCATTCTGCATCACTTCCAATGTCAGAAGTAGTCGACGGTAGCTGGCTAAATGCTCGTTGGGTCAGGTTTAGGAATTGATACATCATATACTTATGTCCTCTTTCCTATACTAATTTGTATTCTCAGCTGAGAAGATAAATTTGTCACGGAAAGTTTTGCATTCTCTCAAGAATTTAGTACATTGCTTTGTTTATAGGTAATATTATATTTATTCATATCATAATCTGTTAAGTCCTTTATTTAGCATATTGCTTTGTGTGTTTGTATACATTGATTGTGTAGATCGCATATGCATAAGTGTATACGTATTTATGTGCATATATATATGTACAATCACACACGTATTCTCGTCTTTTATGTGTCAGACCAAACTGGCATAAGGTAATTACTTAATAAGTAAACAGTTGCAACTATTTTGAGGAAAAACAAAAAAAGAAGCCCTTCAAAGACCATGATTCCAGTCAAAATCTTAAATGTATTAGTGGGTCTCTGTAAAATAACAGGGAAGAAACCAGTTCTCATTTCCATGACCTTATTAAATGACCTTATTAAATAAGTTTCTTCAGTGCTTTGAACAAATCAGAAAAGCATAAATAACCAAAGGCTGGCACGTTTCTTGAGGATAAACAGGCTACAAGCATATGCAAGGCATGTTTCCCAAGTGTGTGTGCACACATGCTTGTGTGTGACAATTTTACAAGAATTACTAAAAACAATGCAAAGAATGCACCAAATATCTTTGCTCCTTATTCCAGAGTATACTTCATAATTTCTTCAACATAGATGAACCATCACCAGTTCAACATAATGTCAAAGACTGAAAATCCCCAGACAGTAAATAGTTCAGGGTCTAATTTCTTTGACCACCTCTAATTATCTTTAGCTTATTTGGCATATATAATAATAATTAATAAAATTCAGTTAAATACCCACACACATTTTGGGGAAGGGGCTGTAGTCTCCTGCATTATATGTAGAGAGAAGTGAGCCACTTGGCATGCTCTGCATATCAACAAGGAATACCCACTGTCTGCCAGCCAAGAGGCCTCACAGGTGACATTAACACTGTAAGGCTACGTCAGCTCAGGGTCTGCCTCTCCCCTGTGCAGGCTCAAACATCAGAATGGTCAGTCCTTCAAAAAGGTTGTATTTTGCAAGGAAGATCCAAGTTAAGCTATCTTTCAGAGATGATGTTTAAAATAGGACACTTGTTAATCTACCCACTACAAGAGAACCCCTGGTTTTCCGTTCCGCCTCCACATGGTAAAGCAAATTGCCAGGACAATGTTCTTGACCAGCATGGGATCAGAGCAAGATTAAGTCAGATCAGTCACATACCTGACTATATTTTTGTTTTTGTTTTTTTAATGGATTCAAATCCTCACTCTCACCTTACTGATACACTTGCCACCCTGAGGAAACAGGCTAATACTAAAGAGAGAGCTGTGTCTTTCTCAAGAGCCTGAATGAGTACTGCCAACCAGGAAGTGAAGACACTCTTTTTTCAAGGCTGGAAAACCTCCTCTCCACAGACATATTTTTCTGACAGTCATCTGATGATGGTCAAAACCCACTGGCCTAGGAACTAGTTAACACGCATGTGCCTCTGTCCGCTCTCAGGTATTAAAAATGGATTTAAAATTTCAGTTCTCAGAGAATAACATCTCACATATTTTCCTGTACTATGGGAGCATTTCTCTGTAGTATCTGTGTACTCATATCTGTATTAAAAGGGGATGATTTACTTATGTCTTTCCTTAACCAAAAGTGTAAATCTATGAACTTTTCCACTCTAATTAGTTAAATAAAGACTAAAGGCATCCCCAATCAGACTTGTGTGATGTAAGCATGCTTTGGGGATCCTTCCACACAAAATGATAATAAGGATGATAGATTATATGTAGCCATATAAAATTTTAGTATGGAAATAAAATAAAATGCTTACTGTTATGTTTAAGTTATAGAACTAAAAAAAAACTTATTTTAATATCCATGCAATAGAGAATAATGTATCACCTATGTGGACAGGTAAATCAATTCTTGCTTCAATAAAGCAGTAAAAATTAAAATGCCTTTTTATGTCTCAGAGCTTATTACATAGAGCTGGGATTTAATTTGTTGTTGTTGTTCTGTAAAGGACCAGATAGTAAGTAGTTTAGGTTTTGGGAGCCATATGATCTCTGACACAACTACTCAACTACTCAGGCTCTTCTCTTAACTACTTATTTCCCTACTCCCCATACACTCAAAGGCCAGTGGATTGAAAACATTGGCATTCCCCCAATATATTTTCCCTCTGAGGCTCACTACGTCTCCATCCCACGTACAAATATGTTCTTCGAGTCTCACGCCACCCCACTAATCTACTCTGTATACCTCTTCATCAATACCATTTGTGGGTCTGGTGCTAGAGTTGGTCTATTTTAGTCTATTTAGTTAAATTAGCCAGAGATAATACATGAACAAGTTAATGTAACTGTATCCCAATACAAATTTTTGTACAGAAATAAGCGGTGAACCACATTTGGCCTGTGGGCTAAAGTCAGCAGATCCCTAGCATAAAGAATCCCAGGACAGGTCATTCCATATGACACATGAAATATCATGGTACTTCCTGCAGTCTTTTGTCACACACCATCCCAGACTTTGAACCAAAGCTTGATTTCTCTAGCCATGATAAAGTGAAACAGGTACTCAACTTCATAATGTCTATTAATTTAATGTTGATCAGAGTTCAGGAACAAGATGCTATCTTCTCTCTATTGATTTTAATAGTCATTTTGATATTGACTAGCGCCATCATTATGTTAGCCAGTATTGTCGATTCACAATTATCTTTTCTTTACAAATAATTGGCTAAAGTTCAGTAAAGGTTAGATGGAAATTATCAAACAGGCTGTGTCATTTACAAAGTCTTTGTGTTTCATTGATTGAGGTCCCCCACCTCATCCTTATAACTGGCTGAAATGTTACCTTCTCATTGATGAACGTCTACCAGGAGACAAGGGAATGGGACCTATTGATGGAATGTCCAAAGGCAAAAAGGCAATTGCAATTCATGGTGCAATTACACTTGGGAATGTACTTTAAGACTTCACAGTTGAGAAGAAGTTTAATTTGTCTGTCCCAAATTTTAAGTCAGTGTTTTAAAGCCTGCTGATTACTGGAGGATGCTGCAATGACAGTTTCCAAATTTCTTTGCAGATGACATAATGGCAATTTAGAGAATACAGGATTTTCTCTGATATATTGTCTGTATATACATATATATAATTATTATATATTAAATATAGTTTATATATATTATATATAGTTTATATACTATATAGTTTATATATTATATATAGTTTATATATTATAGTTTATATATTATATAACATATATAATCGACATATATTACATGATTATAATTTATAAATAATAAATACAAAAATATATTAATATAATAATCTGTATATTACAAATATGTAATATATTACATATACATATGATTATATGATTGATATATATTATATATACATATGATTAGTATAATTATCTTAAGTGTAAATCACTTTCCTGTCTAGTTGTTCACAGTGGGGGGTTATAATACAGATAGCTGCCATTTGTTAAGAATCATTAGCAGCCATTCCTCCATTCAACATTTCATAGATATTGCCTCATTTAGAAGGACAATAACCATATGAGATTAGCACTTTATGGCAGAAGAAGTTGAGACGGAAGACTTTGTAAATTATTCAAGGTTAAAAAAGCTAGAATGTGGAGGCCTTTGAATTCTTAAGCTCGTCTCTTAACTACTTATTTCCCTACTTTCCATACACTCAAAGACCAGTGGATTGAAAACACTGCTGCTCACTACATATCCATCCCACATACGTATGTTCGAGTCTCACGCCACCCCACTAATCTACTCTGCATAACTCTTCATCAGTACCATTTGTGGGTCTGATGCTGGAGTTGGTCTATTTTAATACCTATGGGGAAAACTACAAGTTATTTCTCAACCTAATATTTCTTAGTCATTTCTCCAAGGACTTTAACCTTGACATTAGCAAATGGAGGATGAATTTGAACTTTGTCATATCCCTCAACTGTTCCACCTACGAGATCTGAATCTCAGCATCACACGTTTGCCACGAGTGTTCGTTGCTCCTTCTCTCCCCTCCCTTTCCTCATTCATGTTACTCTTCTCCTATTCCTGGATATCGATGCTCCCTGGTGGTCTAGTGGTTAGGATTCGGTGCTCTCTCCTATTCCTTGATATCTTCATCTTACCACACTCTATTAGCCTACTTATCTATTTCACTTCTCAAATACAGCCTGATAATAATTATAATGACAGTGATGATGAGGATGATGTTTTTGAAAAACTATATATCAGGCACTGCACAACACACTTTATATTATTATATCTGAGGCTCAGAGAAGTGGAGCAAACCATCCTTGATGACACAGCTCATCACATCATTTGGATGAGAGAGTGGATCCGCCCTTCCTATTCCAAGGTCCACACACTTTTTTTTTTCTTTTGTAACTACAGAGATTGTAATTGCTACAACTTAGCTTCATAAAATCGGTAAATTTAATAAAATATCAGCATTACAGAGAGCTGTCTTCTTTCTTTATGGTTTCCAGGGAAACCATTCCTGGAAAGTTCAACCCCTGAAATTATGACTTTATACACATTCCTTTCCTTTACCTTCAGTTTAATAGTATCTTGAAAGAAAGGGCTTGAAAAGTATCTTCAACTTGCTCCCTTTGACTCAGCATTTCACTCCATTATAACGTTATCATTGGTTTATTTCTCTATCTCTGCCTCTGAAATACGAGTTTGAGAACAGGGAAAACTATTATTTTTATCCCCAGTGCCAAGTACACAGTAGATACTCAACTGCATATTACTACTAGTTAATAAATACAAGAATATTCAATGAATGAATGCTGACCAGCTTTCAAAATCTGAGATTCTGGGGCGCCGGGGTGGCTCAATGGGCTAAAGCCTCTGCCTTCGGCTCAGGTCATGGTCTCGGGGTCCTGGGATCGGGCCCCACATCAGGCTCTCTGCTCAGCAGGGAGCCTGCTTCCCCTTGCCTCTCTGCCTACTTGTGATCTCTCTGTCAAGATAAATAAATAGAATTTTAGAAAAAAAAATCTGAGATTCTGGAACTGACATCTGTATTGGCATTCTACTATTTAGGTAAAGGTTAAAAAAAATCATTTTACTTATATGGTTCTCAGTTTTCTCTGTAAATTAAAAAATAATATTCAGTCTGTCAGTATTCCTTAAGTTAAGTATACTTAAGAGGCATATATAAGATGAAATCAAACCATGAATATGAACACACTATATAAACTATAAATAGTTATAAAGTAACAGCAGTTAATATTAGACAAATTTCTCTCTCCTCAAGCATCATATAGAAGCAACAGCATCTTACACTGTTGGTAGAAATGCAAGGTGGTGCACCCACTCTGGAAAATAGTATGGAGGTTCCTCAAAAAAGATGAAACTATATGAAAAAGAAAATAGATAGAAAACAGACCCAGCAATTGCACTACTAGGTATTTACCCCAAAGATACAAATGTAGTGATCTGAAGGGCACCTGCACCCCAATATTTGTAGCAGCAATGTCCACAATAGCCAAACTATGATAAGAGCCCAGATGTCCATCAACAGAAGAATGGAAAAATAAGATGTGGTAGATATACATACACCACATGGAATACTGCTCAACCATCAAAAAAACCCACAAACAAACAAACAAAAAAAAACCTTGCCATTTGCAACAACGTAGATAGAACTAGAAAGTATTATGCTAAGCAAAGTAAGTCAATTAGAGAAAAACACTTATCATATGATCTCACTCATACGTGGAATTTAAGAAACAAAATAGAGGATCATAAGGGAAGGGAAGGAAAAATAAAACAAGATGAAATCAGAGATGAAGACAAACCCTAAGACACTCTTAATCATAGGAAATAAATTGAGGGTTGCTAGAAGGGTATGGTGGAAGGATAGGGTATCTGAGTAATGGACATTAAGGAGGGCACAGATGTATTGAGCACTGGATATTATATAAGACTGATGAATCAATGAACTCTGCCTCTAAAACTAATAATATACTATCTGTTAATTAACCGAATTTAAATTAAAAAAATAAACTGTATTAATAGGTAAAAAAAAAAAAAGCAACGGCACATTGATGAATATAAAACGACAGATATTCAACTGATTATTATTGAATAGTTAGCATTAGGCAGCATTCTAAGAGATAAGAACATAGCCATGGCCAAGCAGATATATTTCCAGCTCATATGGGATGCATCTTCTGAGAGGACACAGAGTATACCCTTTGAGCTCCTTTCTTTAAAGACTACCACATTCATTCTGTTTCTGTATGAATCTGTGTCATATCAAAACAAATGGAAAAAATAAAATTTTTTAAAAACCCTCATTTTTCTATTAGTAGTTGAAATAATGGCAGATTCTTCTTTCAATAACCCTAATTTCATCATCTTAAGCCACTATTGGCTTAGTTAGATTTATGAAACCTTTTAGAAGTCCTTTCTATATTTTCAGTTTTTGTGGTTATAACCTATACCGAGAACCAGGTGGAATTTTGAACTAAAAAAGAAATAGTTTTTGTTCTATTTTTTTGTTTTTTGTTGTTGCTGTTTTCATTTTTGTTCAGAAATGCCTACTTAATCTCACTCAGCAAATCCAGGGTGGAGTTTGCCCATTCTTTCCTCCATTGTATTGGAACAGAATGGAAATTGATCAAATGTAGCTTACTTGCATCATTGACACTCTTTGCAAAAAGTTTTTCTTCTAAACTGAAATGTTGATTTTAGAATATATATATATTATATATATGCATAATATATATACATATTTATGAAATAAAGAAGAAAGTTAACATAAGAATTCTTTTAGGACAAAAAAGAAAAAAAAATCTTCTACGACCAAGTTAGGCAACTGTACAAAGTGAAAGGGTAAGGTGAAGGGGTTAATAATGATTTCTCATAAACTTCGCCAAGAAATTACAAATATTTCCTCATTTTGTCATCAAACCAAGCCTAGAAAATGGGTATTATTACTATTCCTTGTTTGTATTGCTCAATTTGTAAACTGAGACTCAGCAAGATAAAATAAATTTCCCAAGTTTACCCTATGGGTAAGCAGTTTAGTCAGGATTTAAACTGAGAGGTCCTTGAGCTAAGTCCCTGCTGTTTACCAACCTGCAAATCTACCTTGCTGAAGTGTATGAGGACTGTGTGTAAGGCTCCCAAAGAATTATATTTAAAAAGGACAAGAGAAATAAGAAAATACAGGATGATATTGCAAGTCACACCAGATTGAATTTGCACTTGTTTTTCCTTTTGCAGACATAAAGATGATTAAGGCAAGTTAAGAAGAATTGTGTAGGCAATGTTCTAGTAAGAGGAAGAGAAAGCAGATAGCAGAGCACTTTATTTGTAACCCTTTTGTAAGAATAACGAAAATGACATAATGTTTGAAGGATCCAAATATTTAAGGAAAAATATGACACAGACACAGAAAAGGCAAAAGGAAGTGAAAATAGAATCATAAACATTCACTAATAAGAATCCTGGGTTTTTAGCTAATTACAGAGAATTAAAAACTTCAGTGACACTTCAATTTGACTGGCACCTACACTATGGACGTCTGTTGCTAGGATTCACAAGGAAAGGACCATCCAGTGGAAAGAAGTCTGAGATTAATGGGACCATCTCAGTGAGTCATAAATACCCAGCGCTTAGAGAGACTTAATGAGAAGAAGAGATTTACCTGTTCCTACAAATGCAATGTGATATCATTATAAGGTAGGGATTTAAAGTCAAAGAGACTTCAGTTCAAATTCAGAAGATGTTGTTAATCTTGAGCAGGTTAGTGTCTTTTCTAATCTCTATTCTCAGATCTTTTAAAAACAGTAATTAACCAAGAAAAAATTTTAGGAGTCTAGCACAGAGGCTGTTATACGTTAAAGTTAAATATAATGAATTTCCTAATGCATTTATTCATGACAACATGTAATAAGCTCTTTAGAGCATAGTTCCTACCCTCAAGAAGGTGAAATTTAGAGGGAGAGATGTAAGTAACTCAGTTATTACATTCTGTAAGGGGATTAGTGAATGGTGCTATGAGAACACACAGGAGTACTACTCAGATCTGTCTGAAGCATCAATAAGGATAAAGCTGGATTAAGGATCAATACAAATTAGTGAAAAAGAAAAACAGTGCCAGCCAGAGAACACATCCTGTGTCAAAGCATATCGTGGCATCCCAGTACAGTCTATCACCAGATACAGATATCAAAGCTGAGAGATGTGAAAGTCTCAGGCAAAACAAAAGCCAACTTGGGAAGTTCAACCCATTTCTATCCCTTCCCTGAACAAGATCAACCAAGCAAGTATAAGCTAATAAAAATCTAATCCAATATCTCATCCTCTGTCTTCAAAAAAGAGTTAAGCGTGGACATCAAAAATAGAGCACCAGTCAATCAGGTGCGTAGGTTCTTTAGACTGGAGCAGGATCACGGATATTCCTGCTCATACATGTGTTAACCCTCGGAGAGTCCTAAGTGTAAGAGCTCCAGGGAAGAAGTCAAGGTGAACAGTGGAGCTGGACATTTAGAAAGCTACTTCCTACTGGTGTGGGCATTTTTCACTGTTTAGCAGGAAGTGTGGCCATCTTATACATACTCACTGAAAATCAGATCTATATTTAGGTTAAAACTCTGGTAAATCAAATCATGACTTAATTGATTTTTGCCTTTATTTAATCTGTAGTTATTTAATATCACCACTCCCATTATGAGTTTGTGTGTGTGTGTGTGTGTGTGTGTGTGTTCACTGCCCATAGAACTTCTATCCACAAATGGGTCAAATGTTCAAACGATGTACATTGTATGATAAAATAAACTGTCCTAGAGTTTGGTTGGGACACCTGGAAGGCTCAGCTGGTTAAATATCGAACTCTTGATTTCCGCTCAGGTCATGATCTCAGGGTTGGGAGATTATGAGACAACCCCCCCACCCCACTAGGCTCTGTTCTCAGTGGGTGGCTCCGTCCATTAAGTGTCTGCCTTTGGCTCAGGTCATGATCCCCAGGTCCTGGGATTGAGCCCCACATTGGACTCCCTGCTTAGCAGGGAGTTTGCTTCTTCCTCTCCCTCTGCCCTCCCCCCAACTTGTGTGCACATGCGCTTTCTCTCTCTCTTGATTTCTCTCAAATAAATAAACATCCCCCTCTCCAAGAAAAACAAAAAACATTCTCTCTCTCCCTCTGCCCCTCCCCCCCTTTAAAAAAGAATTTGATGATTCTGGTATGATATTCTGGTATCATATCTGGCACCATGCCATCTAAAATGCACCACTCTTGAGAGACAATAGTATACTTTAAAATTTTGACATTTTCAAAACACTTTCACATTATTCAATTCACACAACTACAAGGAAGGGTAGGCTGTGCAGGAATTCAATAACCTACAAATTATTTTCAAGTGAGTTTCTTCTGTTGTAATATCACCACTGAGCAAAAAAGGACAGGTATTATCATCATCCCACTTAAAATAGGAGAAAATTGAGAACTAGGGAGATATAACAACACCTTACTGAAACTAATATGATATCCACTGTCCCTGTACTAAAAATGATATAAGCTTATTTTAACCTAAAATTTTAAAATTAAACTGTTGTCAGTTGAGTTAAAAAGGGGCAAGAATTCTCATTTCAATTTTTACGGTGAAAATCTAGAAAGTACTATTTCCTAATGTTTGTAAAACAAACAAATGACAGAAGCAAATTATTATCCTAAAAGCTTTTATTTCAGTTGACTGTTTTCTGTAGAATTACAGATAATTAGATTTTGGCTTCAGAATCACTAACTAAAATGTGTCTATTTAATTAAGCCTGAAATAAGAACCTACAAAG